>NW_024609880.1:52375619-52958244 GCF_016920785.2 Ixodes scapularis | reverse complement strand
ACCGCAACGGAAAGTTTCCTTTATGTTCACGCAAAATCTTTATGTTCACGCAAAATGTGTTGTCGTTACTTGTAAAATACTGTTAATAGGGGGTGTGCGAATAGTAGCTCAAATCAAAACGCGCTGCGTCATGTATAGCGTTCACAGTTCTAAGGAAAGCTATGAAATGCGGGCAATCTTTTCGCAGTGTTGAAGCTAGGAATGACGCTGAACTATTCGATTCGAAGCGGTATTCGCACGCTCCCAAAAAGAAAGTGTCAAGGAACTTGAACGAACTGCAACATATTCTTGGTGCGAAATGTACTTCGTCACGTGTGTTCGTTGTCGTTACTTGTAGAAGACGACAAAATATCGAGGGACTCTGGAGTCAGCTGGTACCGGCGTTTCAAACGTTTCTCCTTTCGTTTTGACGACACTTCAGTAGTAGTAGTAGTATTATTAAACATGCCTTTGTTAAAGGGATTCTCTTATGTATTAGTGTACACGGGATACATGTCTAGAAACTACAGGTTGCATCGAACAGGTGAAACAGAGGAACGGGGATTGAACACGAACGGTTGGAGTCTCGTACGCCCGTTACCATTCGCGCTAACGCCATGGTCGTGGGAAGGAATTATGCTATACTCGCTAAAAAATGGGATTTGCTCTGAATTAATTTTCTCGCGTAATTGCTGTTATCCAACCAGTGTGCTTTGTTCCGGTTCCAAGGACGTGTAAATAGTCCTGGCCTTGTTAGCAGCGGATTACGGTCAAACTACGTAGTTGGTATTCGACCTACATTGTTTTTTGTTTTTTTTTCTAACCTGCTGCGTGAATGTCCCCTTTGTTTTAGTTTGGTGTCGGGCTTATCGCTTTCCCTGAAACGCCCTACTCATTAATGCTAAAACTTCCTTGTTCCTCGCTGGACTGGCTGTTTCTTTTTCTTTTTTTTTTAGACAACAGCCGCGCGTTTCGATTATGTCTGATTAACTCGCATACGCACTGAATGCTTTGCAAGTAAGCTGGGGACAAGCTGTTTGTGTGACGTCATGATATCCCGTGACACTAACGTCAGTCACATGACGCCATAATCTCACGTGACGTCATGATATCGTTTGACATCAGGACGGTTTTCTAGCCCCATGGGCGTGTTACATATACTTACAGGGAGGGTCGTCGAGATAAATCCGAAAAATCCACAATATTAAAAAAAAAGCACGAAAAAACAGAACAAAAAATATTTATATATATATTCATACAAAATTTGGTGCACAATTAGAAAATAACTTTAACGATATAAATGATTTCAAATAGCATCAGTTGCCACAAGCTTCTGAAGCGTGGACCTGAAGCGACTGCTGGCGTGCTTCGTCTGTCCTGTCCATGATGTGTGTCATCACCTGCAGGGCATCTTGGTGTTGTGATGTTTGGCATTCAGCGTTGCCTGAACCACACCCCACATGTAGTAGTCGAGAGGGTTGCAGTCCGGGCTCGAGGGAGGCCACAAACCTGGGAACCAATGGTATGCATGTTGTCGTAGAGCCAGGTCTGGGTCTTCCCTGACTGGTGAGCTGGGAACTCTCCCTTCCAGCGGCCGCCTCGTTCATCCAGGGCTTCACAACAGCCATCATCATCAGAGGCGGGAAATTTAATGTGCATGACTCTAGGCCACGGTGCTCTAGGCACCCGAGAGGCATCCTGGCAGAGCCATCGGTCAAATCTCCCGATTCGGTTCTCTGTCTTGGATGAAGTTCTCATCCGAAAAGACTTCCATCTTGTTTTTCTCAGTGAGGAGTTGACCGTTCCTAAGCACACATGACTCGTACTGCAGGTATTCGTGCACTGCCAAACTGATTGTCGATCTCGCCACTCGCTGTTCTGACCTATGTTTAATTGACCTTTTCCCCGAAGAGTTCTGCGCATGCGCAGGCCCTCCTCACGCAGTGACGAAAGCTCGAACCATTTTGAGGGTCCCTCCTCTCCCCCCCCCCCTTCCCACTTGGGGTTCGTACTCGCCGCTTGGTGTCGTCTTTATTTCAAAAAGGGCAGTTCCTTTTTACGTGAATTACACTGTGCCAACACGTTTGTCTCGTAGTGTTTTCTCGTGTGGCTTGAGTTGCATGTTGCGCTTCTTTATCAAAAAGCGTGCTCTTATGTCGCCCGGGCTATCATTCAAATGCAGTAACTTGCTGCGTAGTAAGTCCTCTCTAGGGGGCGTCCCTTAAATGACAACTTAAAAAAAAAAGATTAAAAAATGTCTGGTTCACACAATAGCGTCGACCGTGTTGTGTTGCGCTGCGCTGCGTCGTGCGGCACCGCGCTTCCCATTGGCTCGTCGTCAGTGTCGCCATAGCGACCCGAATCCCGACCGAGGTGCCCGCAATCTGACGGAGGCTTATTGCGGAGAAGGCGCCGTGTAACCGAGCTTTCGGTTGCGCACGTCCAAAAGATTCCCAGGTGGTCGAAATTAATCCTCAGTCCTCCGCTGGTGCGTGCCAGATGCCCGTCGTAGGTTTGGCACGTCAAACCCCCAAATTTGACAAATTTGACTTTGCCATAGCGACTCGTACGTCGCAAGCCGTTGCAGTTACTTTCGGTCGGACTCAACGCAAATGCCTGAATTTCCCTTTAAAAAAAGAAAAAAAAAAAAGAAAGAAGAAAAGCGAGGCGAAACAAAAACACGGAAGTGTGGGATGCGGTAGCGAGCGTTCCTTCTCCATTATGAAAGACGCGAAATTCGATACTCGGACTTTCTGTTCCTTTTTTGTGTTGGGCGCGCGGGCTGGTTGTCTATCTTATCGGGTTACGGGTTACACGAACCCCGGAGAAACTTCGCCCCTTTTTGTTTACGCCCAAGCACTTCCTCCACGTGCGTATCCCTCTACTGGCTTTTCTTTCTTTCTTTTTTTTTAGTCTTTCTCATTGTTTTGGGTGCGCCCTGGTGTTTGGGCTCAGCTTGCGAGCTTCCTGCGGGGCCATAAAAGAAAAGTTGGAAGAGTGAACGACGCGAGCTGGAGGCGCTGAGAATAAGGCTTAGAAGAGTCTGCAAACCCTGGGCGCTTGCTCCGTTGGTCCCGCCCCGTGTCGCCGTCTGCTTCTCACTTCCCTGTATTCTCTGTGACTTTATGTATCTGGAACCTTTCAAACGTGTTTCGACTTTTTTATTTTTTTTTATGCGCTAGGAATTGTTTAATCAGTGTTGTTTTTTTTTTTTTTTCTTGCCCGGTTTCCTATTATACGACAGAGAAACAGTAAAATAATGAAAGTGCCTATTTTATTCAAGGTGTCCACCGACGTAATATCGCCAAATAAGAATACATACTTGAGAATTTTTTTTATCAGTTTGCGTTTAGCGGAAATTATTTTCCTCCAGCTTGCGTGCTGCGTGTAATGACAGTTGAATGGGCATAGTACCAGACTAAAAAGAAAAAAAATAAATAAACGGCTTTTTAAAACTTGGGATGGTGCTCCTAATGAGAGTTCTTTGGGGGATCCACAAAATAATGGCTATTTTTTGTCGGTTTTTTTTTTTTTTTTTGGAAAGCATATAGTGAAAAGAAACTGACATTAGCCGAGGATGACTTTAATTTTGTTTAAAAAAAAAGAAATATTAAAACACAGTATGCATAAGCGTATTCGATTTTTTTTTTTTTTTCGTTTGTTTATCGAGTGTGTATTTTGCCTTTGTATTTTTTAAGGTCGCAAAGTGCTCGCTAACCATTAAGGTTGAGAGCGTTGACTTTTCTCCTGCCGTTCCCGTTCGGGCCTAATAATATTACCACATTAAACTCCGAGACGTGTGATTTCTATTCATATCCTTTTATTTTAAGGGTTTCCGTGCCACGATGTTTGGCTCGCTAGCTCGCGGCCTCCACGTTTTTCATATTTTTTATGCACACACACGCACGCACGCACACATAAAGCCGTTCTCCAAAAAGCTTGAAGCTTTTTACGTGTTTTTTTTTTTTTCGGCTTGGATTAGCACGCGTTTCCGTGGTAACAGTAAGGGCCGGTTTACATATTTGCGGCTGAGTGCGGTCGATTGCGTTGGAACCGCTTCTGGCCGCTTGCAACGAGAAAACGCGCTTGCGGATCGCTCTTTTGTGCTCGAAGTAGTTCTGACAATGAGCGAGCATTTCTCGTACCTTGTGCTTAGAGTGTATCTCGCAAATACCGTAAAACCTCCCGTCTAGTTGTACGCTGATCTGAAGCGTTCCACGGCTAGCTGGTAGATGGCGCGGGTGTATTTTTAGGTTGGATGAGATAGCGAACGACGACATTACAAATTTGGCGTCAGAATTGGGGGTGCGTCCTAGCTTTGACTCACTGCAAAGAGAGCAGATATGGCGTAGCTTTTCCTTTGGGGTGAGGGGGGGGGGGGGGTTATGGTTATGAATAACGCATTGCTAATTGATTCGAACAAATAATTTTTACGGCTCGTTAAAGGGCGACTCCGCTCAATTCCGAAGATTTCGGGTTAAGGAGCGATTTCCCATTAGAAAGCCCTAGTAAAGACACAAAGACGCCAAAAAGCCCTAATAAAAACAAAGGCGAGGAAAACGAAAAGCAGGCAGTTGCTGTTTTTTATTTTTTTTATTTTTTATTTTTTTTCATTTTTGGATAGTTGCGTTTCACAAAAGAACAGACACAGTGGTACTCGAAGTGGTGGGTGAAGGTGTGTGCACTGCATGTCCGCTTTTGTGAGTTCGCCTTGGGGAGCATCATCGCGTTCCGCTTACTCAGCTTACGGCCAAATTAGTGCGCCTTCCCGTCTTGTCCCTATAGACCAACACGCGGCTCTGACGTCACGCCTCTGCGGTGGCGCTGCTGTCGCCACGGCGCAAGCGCAGTAGCTTCCCCTCACACGCATTTGGTTTCTGCGCACGCGCAGTGCCCACACCTGGTGTGGGCAAACGCGGGCTTGTTTGTAAACAGCGTGTTGGTCTATAAACCGAACTGGCGCCTTTTGTTGTAAAGGGGCATTGCTCGGACTAGCGCTCGAACCTGAGTTCGGCCAAATCGGAATGTCCAGCCCTACAGAGAATTTAAGTCCACTTGGAAACGTCCAGCCGAACTCGAATGGAGGCTTAGGCCGAATCGAGATATGACACCGCACTGAAAAATGTGGTTTTAGCCACAAAGGACGCCAAATGTTTACCTCGCGTTTCTTCGTTCCTGCTCTCTGCGAAGGTGTGAAAGGAGCGAAATTGCGTGGAGCTTTCTCCTCTGCCGGTCTTTCTTTTCAGCTTACTGTTTCTCTCTTTCTCTCTCCTTCTTCCCCCTCCCCGTAACCTCCGTTTTCACCGCTGGTGACTGCACGACTTGGCTTCACGTAATTCTCGTCCCGCTTTTCTTTTTTTCAGTTGACGTAACGTTTGTTCTCTTTTCTTTGCACTTGATTGCCAACCCCCTGTGCTTCTTCCCCCGTGACATAAAAAGAAAAAAAAAATGGCTCGTCTACATTTGTTTCGATTGTTTTTGTTTCTGCTTACGCCTTCGGGTACCGCCACAGAACCCGTCTCTTTCGGTTCGTGCTTAGATTTCGGTGCGTTTCCTGTATTTGCTTTGTCTGTGGCAGCAGTGATGTCATGCCAACCCCCCTTCCTCCTACCTCTTCGTAGGTGCGTTTGTAATGGCATTGCCGTAGCCTCATCTGGAGTACTCAGTAATTTTTGGCGCGCTGGAAATGGTTCACTACTGTGTGCTTCTGTACGTGTGTGTGTGCACGGGTACGCGATGATGGTTTCGATGCCGCCGGCGATGTAATTATTATTCGAGTTCGGAGGAAAAACGTAATTGAGCAGCTACTGCAACCCCCCCCCCCCCCCCCCCCCCTCCAATCCTTTTGTACTCTGAGCCGTGTGCGTGAATAAGAAGTCTAAGCTTGAATTGTGACGAATCGCGGCGGTATCGGGCGCCTCTCCGTCGCTTTGTTTGTTTGGTTATTTGTTTGTTCTTTTGTTTGCCCATCTTCGATTTAGCCTGGCGGTCATGGCTGACGGTGAATCACAGCACCACCACCGCTGCCGTCGTCAGTAATGGCCGTAATCAAAAAGAGTTCTGTGCGACGCTGTGGTGGGGAAGGAACACACTCCGTGCAAGCAGGTCGTTTCGCGTGACTGCGCAATGGCAGCTCGTGTTTTTTTGTTTTTTTTTATTGTGGCGTTTGCGGACGCCGCGGCTAGCGGCACCGTTTTTAGCGTGTCGTCATAGCATGGCTCCGCCCCCGAATTCCCTGAAAGGAATGACGTCACTGCGGCGCTCGGCGTGAACGATCGCCCATTTTTCTGACGTCACAAAACCAGCAAAAACGTGTACTTTTTGTTTATTTTGGTTTAATATTGGCGTTTTTGAGAATAGTTTTCTGCCTAATGCCCAATCGTGTTAGGCGTGGAGCGGAGCGTTGGTTTTGATGTGTGGGTTCTCGTCTGCATTTCGTAGGTTGCGAAGGTTTATATAATTCAGTACATACCGAGAGAGGAGGCTCAGTGGACGGAATGTTCGGTAAACAAAATTTTCTTACGGAAATACGCGCATTCGACACGATGAAAAATAGGCGTCTCGGCTACGTTTCAACGCCGTACCTTATTTATTGAGTTATTCGATCGTGAGGTTCAGTATTGTTGTTAGAGTCACTGACATAATGAGAACGGCTTCCGTTGCACGTTCCCCTGCCTTCCACCGTGCTTTGACTGCGCGTTCGAGGTGCGCGAGACGCCTAAGCAATTTGTCAAAGGTGTAGGAAGCTCGCGCTGAAGGCGGATGAGAACCGTGTCGATGATTATAATAGTGATAGTAGATAATACATTTCAGAAGCTTTGGCGGGTGGGGATTTGGAAGCGAACGTTCCTCCGTGGCACTTCGTTTCAGTTTCGCGTACAGCGCAGATCGAGGTTGCCGCGTACCGCACGTGCCCAGTCCGTTCCGGAGTCGGTTTGTTTCTCTCGAGCGGCGATCAATCACGGTTTTTTTCCGGTCTGCTGCCGAGGGGATCGAACCGGGAAACTGCGAGCTCGAAGCGGTCCACGGGAGTCGAAAGCCTCCTTTCTTCCGTCAAAAGCAAATTGGAATGAGCGAAAGATGCGGGTGTCTGGGTGCTCGCTCGAAACAGAGCCGTGATATAAAAAATAAGAAGGCATTACTGCGTAAAGTATTTATATATAGTTTTTTTTTTATTATTATTAGTATGCTTAGTAGGTTTGTTTATAAAAATCCGTGATAGCTACACTTATGCGGTTTGTGCAGGTGAGTTATACGACCAGAGGGACATAGTATACATGGCTAATTAGGTAAAACTTGCCAATTAACTTTTTTTATTAGTGAACATAGACATATATGGCCCCGATTACAAACGTGCTGAGCGTCATCGAAAGCAGCTACATGAATATTTTTTTATAAATACTTTGTGCGCCTGAGAAGCGCAGTAGTGCGCCAAAGTTACACTCCTGCAGCAGGCACAAGGCTAGCGGTTGCGGTAAGGCTCCCGCGCGATTTTTCCGTCTCTTATCATAGAGCCCCAGCCTTGTACCCGCTGCACCACGTGGTACCCTTAGCAGCGCACTGCTGCGCTCCAAGTATTTCTAAAAAATATTCGTTTAGGGGTTTTGGATGACGCACAGCAAGTTTCTAATTGGAGTCATATATGTCTATTTCCACTAATGAAAAAAGTAATTGACAAATTCACGGCTTTTTTTTTTTTTTTAGCACATACTGATGTGATTGCTGCGCCAATTGTGCCAAACCGCGGCAAGTGGCTAACCCTGCTAAATCCTGCTACATTTTGCCAAAATATGGATAATCTGCGCCAAGCCTGCGCCTAAAAAACAATTTCGGTTGCCTTTCAAAACCGAAACTAAACTGAGAACCTTGATTGAGCATGCGTGAGTTATGTGGCACAAGCGGCCGCCCAACACAAAGTACGCTGCATCAATTGTCCATCCAGTCTTGCATGATTTTCCCACCGTCTCGCGTTTCGCACACTCGTCTCCTAAATCTCGTCTCGCGTTCTTTTTTAACGATAGACGCGGGTGCGCAGGTGTGTGCGGACGCTCCGACATGCCGTCATGTTGTGAAACGAAATTACGTTTTTGCGCGGCAGGAGTTACTTTGTGAGCTGAAGCACTCGCTTCTGAAAGCAACGGCCGTGGGAAAACTATATTTGGCCTCTGCTGCCAGTCACCGTGGTCGCGCAACGTCGGGAGTTGCCGTCCCCACGTCGCTGTAGATATAGTGCTTTCTAAAATCAAACCAAGTACCGCCGCATGTTCATCAACATTCCTGTTCTTGTTTTAATCATACGTTACTATGAAAATCCCTCTTTAACTCAGACTGCTGTGTCGAAGTATTGATTACCTAGGTCTCTCGGTGGACTTCCTTTCGAGAGGGACCCCGGTACGTGAAATATCTGCCTCGAAAGGAAGTTGGTAAAGAGAAGTGAGCTAAAACAAAGAAGGCAGTGTCTGCACGCTGAACCCGCACAACGCGCTTGTTTGTCTCGAGTTCAGTCGTTGCACAAAGTGCTCCAAGAACTTTTTGACCCTGGCTCGCGAAGTCTTGCATCGATGCGCTCAGGTTCTTTGATTGTTTGTTTGTCTGTGTCTGTGTGTTTATACTTCGTTTCAGCTTAAATCCAGACGCAGCCGATGCTACAAGCGCGAGCTCCAAGCTTTTAGCGTCCCTGCCAAGTACGGGCGCTCGTGCAGTGCAGGCACTGCATAGGGCCACATGCTCGCGCGCTTGTAGCACCGGCCGGTTGCCGGCCTGGTTTGCCGGCCTGGCAAGCAGCACCGCTGGGCCGGTTTGCTCATCTTGCGGCTGCGGACGCGGCCGCGGCCAGGAGGGATTTTTACGTCACGTGACCAGCTCCATGGGGACAAGGAAGTACCTAGCGTCCCTGCCTAATGGCGGAGAGATCCGCATCGCTTCAAGCACAAAAGCCTAATTTCGCTCGCAGAAACTGATTGAAGGGACATTCAACTGGAATCTAATTGACCGCCCCTTTATACTGTAGGAGCGGCAGGTAAAGTTACGGCCAGGGAGGGAAAATAGGAGCCAAAATAAAGAAAAAACCACACGAGATGAAAGCGGTAGCAGTATTTTTATATACCACCACCGGCGCCGCGCCTCGCGCCTTCTGTTGTGGTCGAGAGGTTAAAGCGCCGGTACTTGTCGTCGCGGCGTGAAAGTTCCGGTTTCAAATCGCGCTAAGGACTTCCTTTTTTTTTTTTTGTATTTTGCGCTTGTCTTACTTTTTAACTGTGATCTTTTTTTGGAAGTCATCCACTTGCACTACTGCGCCTTACACGCTTTTACTGTTAGTCCCACCTGTTAAATCGAAACACCGGGAAGGCGAAAAAAAAAGATCAACGCAAGTTAACGCGCTAATGCAATCATTTCGTAATGTTCATTAAAATGAAACCAAGCTAACAACATCAGTATGGCTTTCACACAAGCGGAGCCGAAACAAGCATCCTTTCCCCAGCGTTTACAATTTTATCTGTTTTCAAATAGCGCTCTTGCTACGATTCCTTTCAATAACAAGAGACGCCTATTTAGGACTAATAAAAACTGCAGTTGTAGCAATTAAAAAAAAATAAAACAAGCAAAAAAAAAAAAAAAAAGACTAGCAGCTGTGGATACATTGATTGAGCGAAATCCTACAGGCAAGGCAGCAGGTCAAACAAGTAGTAAAACTGAACTAAAAGAGATGATACTTTTACTTGCATGGAATGAGATAAAAAGTATATTTATACTCTTTACATTTTGTTGTGACAATCGTTTTGTAATATTAACACATTACTTTGGATCAACAAATGGAATTAATTATAATTATTTCCATTTCTTGATCCCAAGTCATTTTAGGTGTTTGCATTAGAGAGAGGGTTTGCGATGGTCGACGCCCGATTCATTTTTGCATTTGGTCGTGATCGTCCGCTAATCTAACTAAAATTCAACAAGTAATGTGTTAATACTACAAAACGATTGTCACAATAAAATGTAAAGAGTATAAATATACTTTTTATCTCATTCCATGCAAGTAAAAGTATGATCTCTTTTAGTTCAGTTTTACTACTTTCTCAGACGTTTGACCTGCTGCCTTGCCTGTAGGATTTCGCTCAATCAATGTATCCACAGCTGCTAGTCTTTTTTTTTTTTTTTGCTTGTTTTTATTTTTTTTTTTTAATTGCTACAACTGCAGTTTTTATTAGTCCTAAATTGGCGTCTCTTGTTATTGAAAGGAATCGTAGCAAGAGCGTTATTTGAAAACAGACAAAATTGTAAACGCTGGGGAAAGGATGCTTGTTTCGGCTCCGCTTGTGTGAAAGCCATACTGATGCTGTTAGCGTGGTTTCCTTTTATTGAACATTACGAAATGATTGCATTAGCGCGTTAACTTGCGTTGATCTTTTTTTTCTTCTTCCCGGTGTTTCGATTGAACAGGTGGGACTAACAGTAAAAGCGTGTAAGGCGCAGTAGTGCAAGTGGATGATTTCCAAAAAAAGATCACAGTTTAAAAGTAACACACGCGCAAAATACAAAAAAAAAAAAAAAAGAAGTCCTTAGCGCGATTTGAACCCGGAACTTTCACGCCGCGACGACAAGTGGTGGCGTACCCAAACTTGCTGATGAGATTGGTCTATTGTGGGAATCAGTTGGCGACGGAGCGGAGTGGCATGGTTTTAGTTTCGATTGAACAGACGTTGTCTCCGCTTGTTCGACGAAGCACGCGCAAGTGCAAGCCTGCCGAAGTTGCCCTCACGTGCACGCGAACATGATTGCACGACAGAGGCACCAGGCGGGACGCTTGCAATCCATTGTTTCAGGTTTGCTTACTTTTGACAAAAATCAGGCACGTCGGGAACCAGTAAAACGGTGGCAAGCGGTTTTTTTTCGGAATTATTGGCAATGCCTTCAGCACTGTACGCTTGTGGGATGTCTCAGCAGTAAAACCACATGTAGCGAGTTCCGTCATAACAAGTCACTTCAGAACACAACACAACACGAAGTGCTCTTCGTTTGTACATCAATTCAAACGAATATTTTATTTTATTTTTTCTGAGAATATCTGTCCCAAAAGCCACTTTTGCTGCCCCGAAACATTGTCTTGGCTGCTCCGAAAGCCACTTTTGCTGCTCCAAAACACTGTTTTGTTTGCTCCAAAGGTCACGTCTGCTGCTCCAAAACACTGTTTTGTTTGCTCCAAAGGTCACGTTTGCTGCTCCAAAACACTATTGGCTGCTCCGAAATGTGCTCCAAATAGGCTTAGGCCAATCACATCACTAAACACAATTGTTAAGCTTCAAAAAAAAAAAAAAATTATACAGGATGTTTTTTTTTTACTTAACAGTATTGCATAAAAAAAACCGTGAAAGTTACACTTATGCGGTTTGTGCAGGCGAGTTATGCGGCCTGCGGGACGTTATGTAGGTGGCTAATCTTTGCGATAAGTCGGCTAAATAATTAAAATTCGTTAATTACTTTTTAATTCGTGAAAATAGACATAGAACTATACATTTTGTCACGTTCATTCGATGGATTAAGGCAATTCCGGAGAAAGTAGTTCAAGTTGCGAGCTCTTCGAAGGTATGTTGGTTTGGCAGAGTTTTGTTTTCACCTCGCCGTCTTGTACTTTTAACTTGTCAATGTGCCCAGGAGGACGATAGACCATTAAACAACTCAGGCATTTTTTTTATATTTTCAAGTAGGCATAGTAGTAATTAAAAAAAAAAAAAAAAGAATTACCACTTCCAAAGTATTCGGAAATATTTTGTTGGTTTTAGCACGCGAGTCACCCGCGCAGAGTATTTTGCTTTGTGTTCTAGCTTTTTCATTTGACATCACCGACCACGATTTTGCAGCGTTGTCGTCCAAGACTTTTATTCTGACCTACGTAGCTGGATGCTTCGCCTCTGTGACTATGAAATCATTCATGTGCTAATACCGCAGAGAACATTTGATTTTGGAGAAGAGACTTCCTCACGATACATGCTGTGGTTCATCATCTGACAGATGCTCTAATTAAATTGAGGGGACTGCACCTTTCAACACAACTGGTCGTCAGTGTGGTAATACATGCTGAGTCGGTTGTGAACAAGTTTATGTCGTCCTAGCACATCGTTTAGTTCTTCCGGTTACGTGATCAACAGAAAGGTGTCGGGGACCTGACACTAGTTACGCTGCAGAAGTTTGAAGAGTTGGACACATCTGTGAGGGAGTCGACAAACATTCTTGTCAACATTGTCTGCACATAGAACAGTGCACCAAATAAGGTGTGAAGGAACCACGGCATATCTTTAGACCGACATACTAAAACCCGAAAGGGAGGTAAGAAGGAAACTGTCTCGTGGGACAAACCATACATTTTGTCACGTTCATTTATTATATGATAGCCTTTGACACGTAGTCACATTTTGTGTCGTATTTGCTTGTTTCACTCTATTAAAACTACCTTTTTTTTAAATAAAACAATTGACTTATTGTCGAGCCGTCACTCATTTTCGTACATTTTAAATACAAAAGTGGCCGTCCAACTTGTGGTGGGAGGTCGAGAGCGTGCTGTTCCTTTATTTTACCTTTCAGGAAGGCGCTAAGCGTAAAATACTATTTCACATGTTTTCAGTTTGTGGACGCATGGACGTGAGAAATATGTTTTAAATTAAAATGTTTGTGATTGTTGAGATTAAGTTCAAGAATTGTGGACAAGGTGTATAGTTTCTGGTGTTTATCATGAGTGTTTTCAGTCGTCATAACTTAATGGTCGAACTGTAAAAGTTAAGTTGCTGTATACTACCTTCTCATCTTAAAATACTTTAATCCGATTAATTACGCCGTCGTCATGCACGGGTAAGTGACATTCGTACAATATTTCCAATCAAAGCTTCAGGCCGGCCCCGACTCACACTTCTCGGCTCGCTGGTCTAGCTGCAGTGACGTCAGGGAGCGGGCGCGCAGGCCTTAGTTTCTTTCTAGAAGGTGTTGGCAGGCGCCGCGCCGCTTTGTAATGAGGCCCTGGTCAGTTGCCGCTTCGGCGATGGATGTGGTTCTTTCCACCAGTGATATATGACTGACCGCATCCAAGAGCGACGACGGAAGAAGGCCGAGGACACGCGTCGGCGGCGTCGGGCCGAGACAGAGAAAGATCGTCGTTTGGGCTCTTGCCGCGGAGGCAAGGCGACGGAAGCGTGCAGCGGAAAGCGAAGAGGAAAAAAAAAAATCTATGAAAGGGGGTGAAAAACGGTTGAAAACGAGTCATAAACGACTGGAATGGGTTACTAAACGACAGGAAAGCGGTGATAAACGAATGGCAATGAGTCCTAAGCGAATAAAAAGGGGTGAGAAAGAAATGCTAACGCATTTCCGTCGAATAAATCTCATTGATGTTTTTTTTTGTTTTTTTTTTTTCATTGGGGTGACATTTTTATAATTACGGCTTAGAATCATCTGTTGTTTGCTTTGTTCAGACTGGAACACCCGAAAAAAGATTTCGTCGCGCAGTTTGGAGCTCGTGTTATCTGGGTCGACGAACTATAATCGGGCGTATATACCATACACAAGTGGTGGACCTTGTATAGTGAGCATGAGAACGGCGGCGACCGCGCGAAACCTACGGCAAAATAAGGCTACAGCGTTGCCGATGCGTTTCTTGCGTGTCTGTGTGTGTGTGTGCATTGTTCCTCGGGTTAATCACGGTATCGCTGTAGCGGTACAATAAGTGGGGACGAAAAAAAAAAAAAGAAAACTGCTAGTGCGATATCTATCTGTCGGGACCAGTCAAGCGGTCAGGCCCTCCGGTTTGCCGTATTTCCCTATTTATTTCATGTTTTACTTATTGTCTATTTTTGGTGGGATTTTAGAAATAAGAAGGTGTTGCTGTACTGGACTATGGAACAAAGGAAAGTTAGTAAACTAGGTCCAATGTTTTTTTTTTTTTTTTTTTTTTTTTTTTTTTTTTTTTTTTTGCGATTGTCTTGACGTGGAACGGCACTTTTATTGTTATTTGTCTAAACGTTTACTTTTTTTATTTCCCGAAGCACGAACAAGGAACTAACGCGTTCCTCGTGCAGGCCCCTCTTATATTGAGATCCCTGGTTGGGCTGAAGGCACTCAGAAGCGCTGGAAGCATTGATGGCGAGTGGTTGGGGTTTTAGACGGATGCCGACACACACCTCTGTAGTCACTTTAGCACCAGACCACCGTCTGCGATAGTCTACTTACGATCGTAATTACTCAATCTATGGGCTTTAAGCATCATAGAAAAAAAAATTAATTCATGCGTGACCGATTTCCCTGTTAAAGTCGGTATCAAAAGATCGACACCAGATTGCGCCATTGGGCGAGGAAGGGCAGAGCCCTGCCCTTCCTTGTGTGACGGCGCCGTCCGGCGTCTGCGATGCTTCGGAGGCAATCGGTCTTTTGATACCGATTTTAATAGAGAAATCGGCCACGCACGAATGTAATGTTTGATTTTTTTTTTCTTTATTAGGCTTAGAGTAGACAGATTGAATTATGACCATAAATAGGCTATCGCAGAAAGAGGTTTCGTGTTTCTTTAAAGGGGCACTCAAGCGGGTTCGGGGATCGTCCATTTATGGTGATAACTCAACCTACGGGCTCTATCCGCCTAAAATAAAAACACCCGGAATTGGAACAGACACCAGGGGGCGCCGTCATACTACGTTTTCCAACAATAATTGCTGTATTACGTTTCCCACACCCAAAGATTTGAGGTTCGCGCCTAAAAAAAAACAAAAATAATAACGTTCGTTAAAAAAAAAAATACTTGCTGCGAGTTTACTTGCGAGTCTTGCCGTCTAGAACTCACGGCTAGCATTTCTTAAAAGGGCACGGACAGGTCAAAATTTATTTTTTTAATTATTATTTGAAGCGATTCAAAACGATGACTGGACATTGCCCTCAAAATTCGGAGCTTAAACACTTGGCTTCTGTAAAGTAAAAAAAAAGAAGTCTAAAAGCTTAATTTGAAGTTTTTGCTCGATCGGCGCCAGTGCATGTGACGTCAAACATTGGGTCGTCCTGTAACTCGATTTTCTCTCCCGCCTCCGAACGGTCCCGACCGGAAGTGTCGTGTTCTCCCGCGAGTGACCGCGCTTTTCCGTGCATGCCGCCTATCGCTGTGAGCAGGCGACGCTTCACTTTCGAGTTTGAAGTTGCTTTGCAATCCTTTAAACAATCTATTTTTATTATACGGTGTGTGGTCGAAGAGGACTTCCAGTGGACTTATTGTGAGCGACGTGAGAGGCCGTGACACGCCGGTGCTGCGTGAAAGGCGGCCCCGCGGCAGAGTCACAACCGAAACTATGGTGCCACAGGCACCAAACCCAGTTGTTTTGACAATTTGACGATATCCATTTTTGAAGTCGGAGCTCTTCGCGCAGCGAAAAGAGAGCTTCGTCCGATTCCCGGACTCCCCGATCAGCCTCATTGCTACATGTGACGAGCGCCGCCATGTTTTCAGAGGGAGGATAAAAAGCCAGGAGACGACATCACTTCCGGACTCCGATTTTCGATATTTCAAAAGTAAGGGGCGTAGTGCGTTCGCTATAAAGCGTTCGCAATTGCGTTGAAAACATTTTTTTACGAATGCCGTTATTAAATATTATCGAAATGTCGCTTACAAAGCTTCTCAATTTCGTAATAAATTACGTCACAAATAAAACTAAGCGAGGAGGTGAGAAGGAGAGAACGCGCCAAATATAAAAAGATACGCGCGCGTGGGGAATTTTTTTTTTTTTTTTCGCGTTGCTGAAATTTTTTGCGGGCAACTTGCATCGTTAAAAAAAATATAACGACATTGTTCCTTTAAAGGGACATTGACAGAGTATTTAAGCTCGCCAATATTTTTATTTGAACATGTCGTGTGAGAGTCCAACTATTCAGAACACAATTTGCGGCTCGAAATTTGTTTTCTTTCAGTCCGAAAACCGCCGTTCGAGAACCGGCCGGTTTGAGTCGCGCTTACTCTCTTCTCCGTGGTCACGTGCCGTTTTCTATGGATTAGACACAACCACCAAATAATCAGTCGTGGGTCATCGACGGCACACACTCAATACTAGAAATGTACAAAAAATATGATAACCATTCTTTGTGGCTTTTAAAAAACTGCAAACACGTTGACCTAAAAAAAAAAAAAAGTTGCACAGCTTCGTGATTTTTGGTAGGTTTCAAGCAGTTGCGGTTTTTGACTTTGTTAAAAATATACATGACACTGGAGCATGACACTGAAAAGAGAAAAAAAAAAGTTTTAACAGTCTGGTTGGGCCACGCCTGTCAAAAAAATTAATTTTACACGAAAAAAAAAAGTTTGAAAGCAATGTTGACAGCGAGAGATTTATTTGAAATTGTGCGCGCAAAGTCCATGACGTCACGGGTCATTCCGGAATGACCGTCTCGGGATCTTTCGCTCTTTTCATCTCAACGTGAAGCCGATGCCGATCCATCTCTCCTCCACGCTCCCGTAATGCCGAGAGCGAAAACAAGTGGAAAGGAGGCTAGGCTACCGACTAAATCGCTTTCGCGCCGCGAATATTGCTCTATTAAAGTTTTTTTTTTTTTCGCGTAAAATTAATTTTTGACACGCGTGTCTAACCCAAACTGTTTAAAATAAAATTTGTTTCGGCGCATGGGTGCAGTGCAAAAGTGCAGAGGCGACAGCAGGTCAGGGACTCTCACTCGGAAGCGAAGAGTTACCACACGATGAGAGGGGGACCTTCCTCGCAGCTCGCGGCTTACCTCCGTTTTCTTTCTTTCTTTTTTAGGTTTTCTCATGGTGGTGAAAGTTCGCGTCGTTTATTACTTTGCAAACTGGTAATGCTCTTGTTCTTCGTGTTTTTCCCTTTGTTTTGCACGCCGCGTTAATTTCTTTTTGTTTTTTAATATGCATTTTTTTTTTTTTTGGGGGGGGGGGGGGGGGGGGGGGCTTGTGTGCGCAAGAAAGTTAGAGAAGAGGATGAGACAGGGAAGGAGTCGCGGCGGCAACGGCGACCAAACAAAACGGAAGCGATGTGGCTCGCGTAAGCAGACGGAGACACCTCTCGCGTTCCTCTCTGGGGCGCCCTTTCCGTCTTCTCGTCTCGTGAGATGAGAAACTTTGGGGCGCGCAGCTGGAGAAATTTATGGTCGCGGGGCGGCGACGCAAGATTAATAACGTCAGCACCGAGCGCGGCTCTTTTCTCTCTCGCGAAAACCCAAAGGTCACGTGGGGGCTGCATTCGGGAGTTCCGCGTCGTGTCGTCTATTTCCAGTGTATTTATTCTCGCTCCCGCTTGGTTTTTTGATCTCACGACGAGGAAGAGAGGGGGGTGTGACCTGTTTCCCAGAAGAGCAGCACCACCCATGGGCGGTTGGCCTTAGCTGCTGTTCCCAGTATCGCGGTCCGACACCCCTGGCAGAAAAATAAAATCTTCTGGGTATTTTTGGGTTCGTTATCCTGAGAAAATGTAGCCGTATTTTGACCGTTTTCCTCCCCAATGGGGCGATTGACTTAATCGATGCACGGTATCTTCTTTTTTGCGTGACGAACTTTTATTGGCCGCTTCATTTCGTGTTGGTACGTAGTTTTAAATAATGATTTTGCGGATTGAAAGTTACTCCGAGTTGCTCTCAGAAAAGAATGTGAATTTATGCTGTCCAGAGGTACACCTGACGAAATAGCGCTTACCCTATTCTCGACAGGGCGTCTCTTTCGGACGCCAGGACGGCTCGAGCACGCGCTTCTTGCCTTCCACCATAGCCTCCTCTATATTTACAAAGCCTGACAGTTAGACGACTGTGCCTTAGAGTGCCTGGTCGCAGATTTGGAGCGCGAGGATCTGGTAGCACAGAGCATCAAAGAGCCATTTCTCGGGGAATCTGGACGTCAGCGCACAGCTTTTGCAGCGGGGCGCCAGTCACGTGGCTCCCCTCTCATCCGTTGTCTGCCGCTCCATTTCGGCGGCCGCTCTTGACCAACGTTAAGGCCGGTTCAGACACTTGCGTTTGAGTGCGTTGCGTCGAGAACCAAAAGCGAGTCACCGGCACATCTGTGCTTCGTATCAAGCGTGGAATCCAATTCAAGCAATCATCTTGGCACGCGATATAAGCAGAAGGGATGTCCTGGTATCTCGCAGCCGCAACGCAGTCAAACGCAACTGTCTGAACCAGGCTTTACTGGAGCAAGCTCAGTTTCGCAGCTCCCTATTCTCGCCTGCAGAGGCGAGTGGCCCAGGTGGCGGTCACGAGAACTAGCGACGCTGCAGTCGGATCTTGCTTCCCTGTCTCGCGCGTTGTCTGCTACCACTGCGTTGAGAGCTTCCTTTTCTTTTTTTTCTTTTCTTCCTTTTTTTTTCTTTACTTCCATGTGTATAATAGCAAAAAAAAAAAAAAAGATGTTGAAGGTGAGGTGTAATACTCCACAGAGATCAGAGTCAGCGCATTGTGAGTGTTCTTTCCTTGAGTGTTTGAAATTTATTTTTGTGTGCGTCTGTTTCCTTGCGCTGTGAAGTGTTAGTATGAATCACCAACTCGCCCAAGCTCAAGTGTTGCTATTCAAACTTGGCGGGCTAAGCAATCCGGAAGCGAGACTCGACTGCAGCGCTGCTAGTTCTCGTGACCGCCACTGAGCCCACGTCGCAGGCGGAGCTGTAAAACTGAGCTTGCTCCAGTAACGTTACTCCTGACTACATTTATGGCGGCGTCACGCATGCGTGGAACGCTCGGTGAGGGCGGTCCATTGCAACGGTCCGTACGAAAGAAGCAAATCACCCTGCGAACACATGCACTCTGGCACTGAGGGCTTCTTGCAGCTACCGTTCTATTTGTAATCCTTTTTTTGTAATCCAGTTGGTTAGTGTAAAAGCTACGATATACATGCGAAAGCTTATCTGGTGTGGCATTTCTGGTGACTGACAACGGGGCATTGACGAAATTCTTTTCCCCGTTTGGTCCTTCTTTTTTTTTTTTTTTTTTTTATCGTAACTGATCTTTTGCCGCAGTTCCTGTCGTAGTATACGCGCTGCTAGAGCGACGTGACAGGATGTCGACTTCCCGTGTCTGCTTCCGGTATTGCAGTCAGTCAGCCGCCATGTCCGTCGTCGGGAAGGCACGAGAGGTGATACCCGTTCTCTTTTCGCGTTTTTGTTTTACTGTTTTCATTTCTTTTGACTATGCATCCATCTATCGCACTTTTCGTCGTCGTAGCTTTATGTTCGTTTTGTTCAGTGTACTTCCTTTTTTTTTTGTGGATAATTTTATTGCGGTTGAATTCTCGCCGCCACTTTTTGGCGTACGTGTTTTGTTGCACTTTAATGCGTATCTCGAGCGTGTCGGTCGCCGTACGTTGACCTTTGGACGTTATGGTTCGGGGATCGCGACGACGAAAGGGGCACAATAATAAAATGAAACCGTAATGCGAGAAAAGGGAATGGGAAGGAAAAATAAAAAGAAGGGGAGGGGATTTAAATTCTGTGCCGCATTCCCGTCCGCAAAAAGAATTTCTTGTCATTTTTTTTTTTTCTGGGGGGGGGGGGGGGGGGGGGTGTCTGTCTGTCTGTCTGTCTGTCTGTCTGTCTGTCTGTCTACCAACCCGAGAAAGAAAACAAAAACAAACTTGGACTTAGTATAGAGGTTTTTTGCGCTTGTCTGTGTCTACTCGCTTGTAATTGTCCCCTGTGTCGCGCAAAAAACCTCTATACTGCATCATGAACCAACTAGGCCAACAACAAGTTTTAATTAAACTTGGACTTGTCAAAGAATAGCCGAGCCTCGTCTCGTGTATAGACGCTTTGCAGCAGCTGTGCATGGGCGCCGCCATAGCTGACCTTCAGTTTTTGTTCCCCCTTATTACGTTTACTTCACTTCATTATTACCATAGCAGGCCAGGTTATTGACATCTTATATTTTATTCTGTCTTGCTCCCCAGCATTGGCCTTTGTGAAGGCTCGTTCACACCAATTTCAGTGGCTCGGTATTTCGGTAAAACTAAAGTCACTGGATCCTGGGAAAGTAACGCCAAGCTCCCCGCGTGGTCGCCATCTTGGTCCGTGGAATGAGCAATTTTCCCTTGACCCCTCCGTTCTTGGTGAGCCGATCTAGATTCGCTGGTGACGGATAGCTTTATTTAGAAGTTTTTTGTATACCGAGATTTTGCTAGCCACGCACCGGCGAAACAAGCGTACACGTTCGTACCACCACCAGATGCTGTGTCGGTGCTTGGAGGCACTGAAAAATACGTTTAGTGTCTTGAAATGCGCAGGAAGAACAATATAATTGTAAGAGATCCATGGCGATGGGCATGATTCATAACTTGATCGCATACGAAGTGCCAAAGACTCTTATGTTGGCGAGGAACGCTTCGAGTACGATGATGCTCCATGGTGATCTTGGCGCGACTGGTTTAGAGCGACCCCCTGGAAGCTTCGAAGATTTAAATGGACCAAGATGGCGATTTCCATGGGAACGTAAGACGATTAGCCAATCGCCTTGCGAGGTTTGGGTCGTCTGTATGTTAGTTTCCGTTTGTGTGCGGCTAGCAGGTAGGGAAGGCAATGGCGCTACTTTCCCAGGATCCAGTGACTTTAGGTAAAACAAGAGAAGGTCAGCAATGGCGGCTGTATTCTGGCACGTGTGTAAAGCTTCTATACATTCCGTTTCTGGAGTCTGACTGCAGCCCAAACTACGAGTGGGCCCAGTCAAGCAGCGTCAAAAAGTGTGCATGTTCACGAGGGCTCGTCGTCGTCTTTCTGGGTCTACTCTCACCGGCTCGATCAATCACTCGGAGAAGAAAAAAAAATCCCTGTGCGTGATTTGTTTAACCGCTGATAACAAATAGCGCGGGATATATACCGTACAACGCAGCAACTTCGCATGCTCGGAAGGTGTTCCACAGCCCAGCAGACAAAATCGCTGCGCTCAAAAAACTTTTTTTTTTTTTTTTTTTTTTAAGGGTGATATGGTGTTGTATGTTTACGATTAAGGTTCTTAGCATATTTATATTTATATGATAATATATAAAATAAAGAACCTGAACCGGTCCTGTATTTGAGGAAAAAAACGCTCAAGTCGTCTTCATTTGGCCTCCAGAATCACAAATATCGTCTCCTTTTTCTTTCTTTTTTTAAATTGGTGAGCGGAGTTTGAAGGAAATCATTTTCAAAGTACCGCGGAAGCCCCTCCTTCCCGGAGCGTGACGTCATATCCAGAGTTTTCGGAATATCCGCTCGCTCGCGCATCTTCGGCGCCTTATCAAAACACGCGCGCGCCCTGGCTATTTTCGAAAAAAGGTCGGAAAAAGACCTCACCACTGCTGTCAGTGCGGGGGAGTGTACACCGTTTGCACAAGGGCGCAGCCATCTTAGATGCCGTCACTTCTGGTACGCGGTAAAACATTGTTTTGACCTCTCCACGCCGCTAGAACGTGTTTACAAAAAAAAAAAAAATAATAATAATAATATAAAAAAGCTTGATTGTCACACATTCTTGTTTTGCCTCACGCATACTTTCCCGCATACCAGATATGGAACCCACGTAACTGTGAACGAAGGAAAACGTCTCTACGCCATTCCAATATTTACCAGTCCTCGGCCCAGCAGGCGCCCATGTTCGTCGCTTCGGAAAGCGAGCAAAATCACGCGCCATACGCACAAACACTGTTAATAGTTTTAGTATTGCTTATAGGAGCAAACGCAAGCGCTGTGCGTTAGCGTTGCGTTCTCCACGCTGCGCATGCGCAAAGTCACCATGCACCAATCCAAGGCCGCAGTATGGGCTCAGCGCACGCGCAGTGGGGAACACGCAACGCTAACGTAAACGCGCAGGGCTTGCGTTCGCTCGTATGCGCAATACTAAAAACTCCCTAATGGAACCGGCCAGAAGCCCTAGCTTGCAATTGCACGCGCTGCCCACACGATCGGCACGCGCTTGGTGGCGGAAAGATCCTTTAATGATGTAACGACTGGTCGGAGGTTTTTCCGCGTTTTCTCGCGTTTAGTTACTTCTTACTTCTTCGGGGAAGACGAGCGTGATATTCACATTCACAGGATAAAAATACTCTAAATTTCACATCTGTTTTTTTTTTTTTCTCTTCAAGAACTTCTTTAGAATTAGTGTTGTAAATATTTGATTGATTGAATTATTGAACGAAAATGGCGCGTTGTTCCACTTTCCTCTTCGTAGGAAAATGCTAGCCTTCCCTAATCATAATACCAATGAAAAAAAAAAAAAATGCGAAGGTGGCTTTTTTTTTTTGGTACACTGTGACACTGTTAGAGGGAGCACGAGATTGGCACTTCTACGCATTTTACTTTGAAAGGGTGTTGACGCGCATCACACTTTACCGCTTAGTCAAGTGCTCCGAATGGTTTCGTTGCACCACACTATAGTCGGTGAAAGGTTAAAAGAGTTCAGGGCGAGGGAAAGGGAGGCTGGGGAGGAGGAAGCAGGCGGAATGGTGGAGAGAGGGGTATGTTTCTTCCTGTCCTCTCCAGTCATCCATCTGCTTCCTCCTCCCTAGCCTTCCTGTCCCTCGCTCTGAACTCTTAACTGACTTGACAGCCTTCTAATTGTTTGTGCTAACCGTGTCGCGCAGTTCACCTATCGCCGGAATCGGGAAGGTGGATTTCTGTGCGAACCTGATGGGTAATCGAGCCATCCGAAAAACCAGGGAAACAAAACATGGAGATTGGAACGCGCCCGGCGACCGCATACACTTATAGGGGGGACCGCCGATTGGCTGAGCAGATCGGGACGAAGAGATGAGAGTCGCCTGGGGGTTGCCCGGGGGTCGCTATGACAACGGGTCTGTGACGTCACGCGAGTCGTCAAGGCCGCTCTATCTTTGGGCAGGTCTGCCTCTGACAGAGAGGGAGGGAGGAAAATAATAGTGGGAAAGGGGGATTTGGTCTTTGGTCCTCCAAATTTGAAGCCATTTTTTTTCTCATCCGGTTTTTCTTTTGTTTTATTTTTCTCTTCCTTCTAGAACTGCCTTTCGAAGTTTTGTCGATAGTGACGTTTTGAGGAAAGACGATTTATCCTGCCGAGAAGAACATGTCCGCTAGATAGCTCCTCCCATCTCTTTCCACTTTAGCGAGGAGAAAAGGAGGCCTCCTTTCCAGTTTTCGCTCTGCGATAGTGGAAAGAGGTGGGAGGAGCTTCCCGAAACCAAAATAAATTACTGGTATCGCTTTAGTGGCACGAAATATGACTACGGCCGAAATTTCACGTCAAAGCGAGGCCGCGTACTCCTCTGAAACCGATTTTAAAGGGACACTGACAGGGTATTTATGCTCGCCGAGGTTTTTAGTTGTACGTGACATATGAGAGCTCAACTACCCAGAACAGAATTTGCGGCTCGAAATTCGGTTTCTTTCCGCCCGAAAACCGCCGATCAAGAACTGGCCGGTTCGAGTCTCGCTCACTCTCTTTTTCGCGGTCACGGGCCGTTTTCTAAGGTATCGATGCGACCACCAAATTTAACCAAAGTCGTGGGTCACTGAAGGCTCACACTCAATATTAAAAATAGAAAAAAATATGAAACCCATTTTTTGTGGCTTCTAAAAAGCTGTAAATACGTTGATTGAAAAAAAAAAAAAAAAGTTCCACAGACAACCGGAAGCATTCTGTTCGTTCGTCGTTTCGCGTATCGTGGGACTCGCGGGGACGGCGATGGCAGCGGACGACGGGCGTGGGACCTCTATTTCAGAACTGTCGTTCGCGGTACCGGCGAATTCTGTCTACCGTTAAAAGAGAAATTTGGGACTGATCAAAAGACTTGGTATTCATCCCGTACGACACGCCCGACCACCAAGCCGATTTGCACGAAGACGTCGCCGAGCCGTCGCTCCCTTCTCGTGGCTGAAGACAACGCTCGCGCAAACGTCAAGCACGACGTGTCTACTTCGAGTTGAATATGCACGCGTACGATTTCTTTACTAGGTGCGAATGTCCCCAAAGCCTGGTGCTTCCCGACTTCGACCCGGGAGTGCTTTTGCTAGAGAAAAATCGACAGCAAACTTTCCAACTTACAGTTTACCGCCTGCATTATTACTCAGGAAAGAGATCCACTAGAAACGAGATGCCCCAGTAGCTCAGTGGGAAAGACGTCCGCTTCACACGCGGTAGGACCGGGTTCAATCCCCTGTGAATCTTTTTTTTTTTTTTTTTTTCAAACATTTTCCGATGTTTACATATATTTTTCTTTTTTTTTTTTTTTTTTTACAATCATCACTGAAGAAACAAACAAAAAAATAACAAACAAATGTTGTGGACGATACTTCGCTGAATTAAATGGTATGAGATTTCCGTTTTGACACCTGCGAACTCAATGTAATCACTTTCCACAAAATGCAAGGAGCATATAAATCAGGTAGCGTCCGCTTTCCGAGGTGCCCGTATATGTTTTACAGGAATTGCAGCCAGTCATTGATCCCGATCCCGTTGATCTTTCGGAAACTCTGTCGCACAATGCCACTTTTTTTCGGATGCAGGACACGTGAGCCAGCTCTTCACGTAACATCTTGGGTGTATTCTTTTCGGAGCCGATCATGGAAATTCACCACGGGCACTCACTACTCATCTCCAACTCCTCAATGTACAAAACAACTCATCTTGGAGTGCAGAACAACGAGCGGAACACACATAACTGCAAAAGAATAGCACGGCAAGCAGTTCCCGCACGCCGCATCGCACGCCGCATGTCGTGTCGTCTGCTACCTGAGAGGAGGAAAAAAAAAAAAAAAAAAAAAAAAAAAACCGCACGGTCGGGTGTAGCCACGTGACTTCTGCCAGTCACTCTTCTCTCCACTTCTCCGACCTCCGTCGGGTTTCGGTTTCGGTTTCGAGCAGTTGCGTCTTTTGGCTTTATTAAAGAAATACGCTACTCTGTTGCAAAATATTAATTGGGTAGTCCTCCGACACCATAATGAAGCGCCTGGCAAAAAATAAAAAAAAATTTTTGGGGGGTGTCAGTGTCCCTTAAAGATGCGACCAGCTGCTCTTTTAGCAGGTGGCAAGCGGGTTAGCTTTTAGTCAAGCAACACTGGGCGACGCGTACCGCAGCACCACCGTAACGTCACGTCGCGGTCGTACAGCGGACATCAGCGTTGCCATCCCTTTCTAGCAGATAGTTCCGGTTTTGCCGTGATACGCCCGAAACCAAACTTTGAGCCGTGATATTTATGAAACTGCGCGCACTGTCGAAAATAACAGAAAATTATATCTTGTGTCATTCAGGGACACTGACCTGAACTGAACACTCGTAATCTCAAATTTGAACATATGGACCGGAGTTACCCTTTAACTGTCACCATCTATAATCACTTCAGATTTGGGAATCTGAAGGTGTTTTTTATACTTTTTGGTTAAGTAACTTTTCTTTTGCCATATTTTGATCCATTATAAAAAAATAGCGACAGACAAACTAGAAGTGCAATGCCAAGGCGCAATCACTGCGCTTGATTGTTTGAACCGATGATGCATGCAGTGACGTTGCGCTTTTGGCGCGGTTTGGTTGACCCCATCGGCTCGTAGCATCGCTGCGCTCTTACCGCGTGCACCCCGATATGGTGGTCTATAACGAAGAGACCACAAACACGGCGCGCATACACAGCGATGATAGTTTCTCGCGATGATTGCGTCGGCGACGATGTCCAAAGGAAGAGATGGCGGACCGTTAGATCGATGGGACACAGGATGTGGCACAGGTATGCTGGGAATGTAGGAATACGTGCCGCACGCGCTGGACTTCCCCGTGTAGAAGATTCGAAGTAAATAACAGATATAAGTCGTTGACGAGCGTGCGTGCAAGATGCCTCGCACGCGCAGTGCGTGTAACAATAATCGCAGCATGCTTTTTGGTTCTTGGATAATTTTGAGTCACTAAATGAGCTAAGCTTAGAGTATCGGCACTCTGTTCCCCGATATTGTTGTGGACACCGACATCTTGGTGGTTAGTACACAGCAGACGCAACTGCCAATCGTCATGATTCCAAATTGTGACTTCCTGAGCATTAGATTCGGTGTTATGACGCTAGTGTAACATAGCTTTGCTATGTCGCGAACTGTTTAAACATTTTTGGAGAACGGAAAGGCGTTGTTGTGGTATCAGTTCAGATTTAGATAGCTGGCAACCATGATTTTAAGCACCAAGATGGGTAACTGTCGTTATTCCGAAGAGTGGCTTATTTAGTGGCTAAAAGGTAATTTATCAAAGGCCTGTAGACACTTCGCACGCGAGCCAGATTACAGCCGCCATTGTTGACCTTCCCTTGTCTTAGCAGATGCCGCGCCAGTGAAGCGGGCGTTGGCGAGCTTCTACAAAGGCCAATGGCATTGGCCTTTGTGGAAGCTTAATGCTGGGGAGAAGGACACTGTAGAGTCTAAAATGGCAATAGCTTGCCCTGCTGGGGTCCTGACGAAGTGAAGTAAGCGGGGTAAGAGGAAACAAAAATTGAAGGTCGGTTATGGCGGCGCCCATGCACAGCTGCTGCAAAGCGTTTATAGGCTCTTTAAATAATTAAAAGCGCCGAAAAAGACGGACAAAGAAGGGGAATGACACAAGGAACCAACTTGCCCAACTTTCCACTTTGCTGCGTTTATAGACCGATCTCAGAGCCAGTTTGATTACGCCACCACTGCCGCCATGTGTCGTGGGATCTGTAGTCTTTGTGCACGCGCCCGCCTCTTATCAACTACAGCATAGCGATACTCACAAAGCCTGGCAGTTAGTTCAACGCCCTGGTCGCAGATTTGGAGCGCGAGGACGTGGTAGCACAGAG
Organism: Ixodes scapularis; assembly: GCF_016920785.2. Lineage (NCBI taxonomy): Eukaryota > Metazoa > Arthropoda > Arachnida > Ixodida > Ixodidae > Ixodes > Ixodes scapularis. Next base: position 52,931,500 of record NW_024609880.1, on the reverse strand, counting down.
CATTAAAGAGCCATTTCTCGGGGAACCTGGACGTCAGCGCACAGCTTCTGCAGCGGCGAGGACCCGAAACACACTTCTTCGCTCGGGAGATGTGTGTTTCGGCGCCTCGCCGCAGCGGGGCGCCACTCACGTGGCTCTCCTTTCATCCGTTGTCTTCCGCTCCACCTTTTCCATTTCGGCGGCCGCTTCTCGTGGCGATCTGCCAGGCTTTGTCAGTATAGAGGAGGCTATCACTACAGTCATGGCGGCGTCACGCATGCGTGGAACGCTCAGTAAGGTCGGTCCATTGCCACGGTCCGTACGAAAGAAAATCACCCTGCGCACACATGCACTGTGGCACTGAGGGCTTCTGGTAGCTACCCTTCAATTTGTAATCCCTCAAGGGGAGAAAAAAAAAAACGAAGACGAAACAAGTTTTGTACATAGTTAATAAAAACGAATTAGTCGTTAGTTGATTAGTTTATGCAGCAGGAATAGTATACCGTAGTATATTGCAGTATTGTATACTACAGAGAAATCTGGCCAGTGCAGTACGACTGCTAGTCATCGGGTCTTTGACGTGCGCCACGCAGTAGTGATACACGGCCGCCCGCCGTTACGATGCTCATCCAGATCGAAACGGGCTAGGGTTGAGGATTGAACCAGGATCTCTGGGTTCTGCAGCTCAAGCTTTCGCTACACGTTCGAGCTTTCGCTGCACGCGTTCATACAAAGTTTGGCTCTTAGAAGAAAAAAAAAAAAATATATAACACAAATGGTGAACCGGGGCTATAGTTTCCAGAAAATAAACGTCACGCAAAAAAAAAAAAAAAAAAAAAAAAATGTGTTGCTTGACAAATTTAACGAAATCCCGGGCTCGAGAGAACTCCTAAATAAACGCTAAACCCAGCTCACGCTGCGCATGTCCTTGTCTCTCGACTATATGGTCTATATGTGTAGTATATAACAACTGACCTTATTTGTAAAAGTACTTGTTGGGCTAGTCGGTGAACGTTTTGAACCATGGTTAAAAGCGCTAAAAAGACCAACACAAGAGAGAGAGAGCGTCCATGTTTGTCTTTTTTCTTGTGTTCGTATTTTTAGCGCCTTTCACCGTGGTTCAAAACTGACCTTAAATGTGTATACAAGTGTCCCGATTGTCCACATAAAAGAGGAAATTATAGTGATTGAGGAGCCGCGAACTTGTTTTACTGCGGTTCTTGGGGTGAAAACTATCGTAGTTGTCGGTGCGTTAAAAGCGTGCTTCGCTCGCTTGGCGCTGAACTGTCTCCTCGATTACGCTCTGGACTATTAATCATCGCGCGCTGGGTTGTTAAGGATCGCGCGTTGTGCTGTTCCTGTTTGAACCGTTGGGCGACGCGACTTTTGCCAGCCTTGGGGCGTGTGGCCCATGGCGCGGTGTTCATTGACTGTACGGGCCATCAGAGCGAGCAGACTCGTCGCTGGTGCCTGGATGCGACGGAATGTGGCCGCTGCAGGAAGTTGTTAGCGCCGAGCGACCCCGCGCTCTGAACGCTCCGGCGTTAATGGGGCCAGGCGTCAGCTGACCCGCTTCTTCGCCTGGTGGTGGACGGATGGCGCGCTGCCGACGCCGCCGAGGGGACGGGCGCTCATGAAACAGTGTCGTCGCTGGGGGGGCAGCGGGTATCTGGAGTACAGGGCCGTTTTTCTCGGCCAGGGGCGCGCGCCCGCAAGACGCGACCGTGTTGAAACTTGAGCATCAAGTGGAAGATCACGAAGGAGCTGGGATAATCGTTGCGTCCAAGATTGGAAAGGGGAACGGACGCGCGCAGCGGTTTACTTCAGCCTGTGTGGACGTTGTCGAAACTCCGACAAAAGCTTCGAAATAGCGGCAGACGTGAAATGCCTTGTCTGCTTCATCAGCGTGGATTATGCTGAGCTCTGGGCTATATGCTTAGGCCAGGTGCCTCTAAATTTATCCAGCCTAAATACGTGCGTCACGGTAGAAGGTTCGGCTGCCCTGCTGGCCCGTCTTTCGGCACGCGTCGAGATGGCTCGCAAACATACAATACAGCTGGACGATGCGTGTTTTAGGTGCTCTCGAACCGCAAGCGCGGTCTGTTTTCCCGTTCAAGAACTCGACCAAACTTTGGGACACTCCTTGTTGCTGGGGTGTCTTAGAAAAAAGGGGCGTGTAGCGATGTTTGATCTAGTTTTAGAGCGCAGCTCTTAGGGGCCCGTTTCCAGCCTGAGCGGCGTCGGCGTAACCGGGGGGGGGGGGGGTCGTCACGTGACCCCCCCCCCCCCCCGAGGTCACGTGACCCCCCCCCCCCTCCCCCGAGGTCACGTGACCCCCCCTCCCCCGAGATCACGTGACCCCCCCCGGGGTCACGTGACTACCCGCAGGTGACGTGACCCCCCTCAGTACCCTTCCCTACTCCTCCTCAAGAGCTGCGCTCCAATTCGGCGTTACAGGGATTTGTAAACGGCTTTCATTTTTTAATAGGAAAATAGGCCTCGCATTATCGTAATTATAAGTATTTTTAGGACTTCTTTTAATGCTCATACACACTATAGATTGAGTTACCCCCTTAAGAAGGCAAACTCTAAAACCTCGCTCGCACCCCTTTAACAAACTTCAATTTCCTACTTATAAGACGCGCTCTGACAGGTCCGCACTCAGAGTATCGAGCGAGCTTGCTCTTAGGGCTTGGCGTGCGTAAGACGTAAATGAAAGCCTGATTTTGTTTAATTTTTTTATTCATATTATTTATAGGGTTAGCTGTTATCGATTTCGTGTCCGCAGCTTGCGACATCGTGGTCTCACGTGATGCCCATCACGTAACGCTGACTTCACTTGACACTCGCGTCATGGTGTGACGTCACGTCATGTGACAGCCTGGCGACACAGGTCACGTCACGTGGTCACGCTTCCGTGTGGGTCACGTGAGGTGATCTACCGTCGGGTCACGGAGGACCTATAAATGTTACGCATTTAGAGCACCTTTGGTGTGTACCAAAGATACAGGTGGTTTTTATATAATGTGACATCCTTTGTGGAAGTTGTTGTACAGCTGTGACGTGCAGCGCGCTATCGTAATAATAAAAAAAAAAAGATATATTGTTTACGTGCGCACTTAACTATCGTAATTTTAGTGCGAGGTTGCGACGCACTAACAGTGCCCTACATGGAAATCTGAGCCTGCTACACCGTTTTTGCGAGCCGTTTTTGCATGCGCGTTCGTTGTTGAAATACCTCTTGTGGATCATGCGGTAAATAAACTGTGATTATTCATTCAAGCGTTAATTGTAAATACAACTCCAACAGATAGGCAAATGGTAAGCTGTAGAAAGCTGTTTTTCTTTATTTAATTTCTTAATGCTCTCTAGGAATAAGGTACAAAAAGAAAGAAAAAAAAGGGGGGGGGGGATTAAAATAAGATCTGCAGAAGCTTCACATGTGCAGTCTGGGTTTCGCTCCAAGGATGAGCAATCTGTTCAGCCGAGCCAACGGAAATCACTCTCGCGATCCGAACCAAGACTCCGAGATTCCTGTCGCTGGTGCGTGCAGCCCGGAAAGTGGTTTGTCCTTAATCCGCTGAACATAGATGTTGGCACGTTAAGTCGCTTCTCAAGGAGTTGAAACTTGTTCGGGATGTTACAGTTAAGCTGGTGGGGCTTTTAAGTCAGTTTGCGCTTCGGAGCTCGACGAGCGACAAACGTTACCCAGAAACTCTTTGAATAGTACACATCGTTAGCATCGCTTTTTACCGCACGAGCACCAACTAACAAAAAAGAAAAGAGGCTGATTTTGTTTTGTCGGTGGTGCACAAAACGCTACTGCTCGTTGTTCTAACACGTCTAAGCCACGAATGTGTTGTGTGTTCGTTTAGGCGGCGGGAAGTGAATCAGGCCCAGGGGGTGTCTGGTGTTTCCATGTATGAGAAATTTCGGCAGTGCAACACCGCTGCCAGCCTGGGGTCTGGAGCGTGCATCACGCAGTAGCGATTACACGGCGGTGCGATGCTCATCCAGATCGAAGCGAGCAGGGTTGGGGATTGAGCCCAGGATCGGCCGGGTTCTGCAGCGCGAGCATTTCGCTCTGCGATGCACCACGCTCGACCACCGATCTCCCCAGAATGAACTGGAAGACGCCGTATTGTTCTCCCAAAACGTGCTTCGTCATGCCCGTCGGTTGTGTCCGCTTGTAAAAGACCGTGCAGCGTATGGCACCCGAGGGACTTCACTTCTTAGAAACGTTTCTTGGGTCGTGCGTAAGCTTTCTGTGGCTAGCGGGAGCGCGCGTGCCGTCACTTTCAGCGCAGCCGGGCCCCGCATTCCACGACGTACAATCTACGAGAAAAAGTTCCTATTGTAGAGAGGTAGGCGCCCGCAGCGGTACTCGCGGGCAACTGGATGAATAAGGCGGACGGCGTGTACGGGATCGATATTGCGCCACTTCGTACCGGGAACGCCCGCGATCGCTTGGATGAGTCGCTTGCTTCGCAATGCAGCGCGCGCGTAGGTTTGGTCCGCGCTGCCGCTATCAGGCAGTCCCCCTTCCCCCTCTTCGCCAACTCTATCTTGAGCGAAGTGCTCGCCACGAGGTTTCGAAAGCGTCTAGAATGCTTTCATCTCCGAGATGCGGATTAAGTGAATGGACAGCAAGCACTACAACGGAAGGGATGACTCGAAATTCCTGTGGGGGAAAAGATTGTATACGGTGTTGCGAGAAACAAAGCCTTTTATAAAAAAATATATATATTATATTACGGAAAAAATCAAGAATTTTGAAAAAGCGGCCGTTATATTATATTACATAATACAGCATTATCTCGTCACGCCTTATGTTTTTTTGTTTGTTTTTTTAACATTAAGGTATTAGGTTTTTTTTTGTTTTTGTTTTTTTTATTTCATTTGATATTTTTAGGTCTTCGAGACCTGCGTTCGAGACCCCCGTCAAATGTCTATCGAAATAGTATTTTATATGTATTATAAAGAAGTGGCAACTTTATTGCGGGTCTTTTTCAGGCGGACGTCAGAATCATGCTTCCCGAGTTAGTCTCCTGACGCCGGTGTCTAGGCGCGGGTATTGGCGGGAACGTGATCACGTGGCGAGAGAGAGAAGCATGGCGGGTCCAGCGAGCACGCAGTTTGCATCGCACTGTCAACTTCCGGGTGGTCCCAGTATATCGACCCTTTGAAAGAGCAGTCGACGGATTTTCGGCTGGGGTCCGCACGATCGAAACGGGCAGATTTCTTTTCATTTCTTTTTTCTGCAGCGTTTGTTTCGGCATTCATTTACTCGGTTTTCTTTTCGTATTTCTTATTTCTCTAATTTCCGTTCTTTTCTTTTTTTTCTTTTTTATTTATTTATAGCCGAGTATCGAAATGCCTCTTCTCCTTTTTTTTTTTTTTTTTTTTTCTCTTGGCATCCATGGGTGTCTCTGTCAGACGACGGACTTCGCCAGAATCTTTTCTCTCTCTCTCTTATGGCCGTCGCTCGATTTTGCGTGACGTCATCGCTGAAAGTAAGCGTCAATTGTTGACTCAACTTCTTTTTTTCTTTTTTTTTATGACGTGCGTTGGACTTTACAAGTACTTCTTCATAAGTATTTCTTGGATCCTATCTTTTCCGAGACGGGGAGTGACCATCATCGAGTACGACTGATGATGGTATATTTCTTCGCATACAGTTGGCTGTTTGCTGGAGAGTTGTCGCTCGCTTTGTGTGTTGGTGTCTCATTTGTGTGTGTGTGGGGGGGGGGGGGGGGAGGTTCAAGCGTCAATTTATTTATTATATAATGTTTTTAGAATGACATCTTTGGTATGCGATATCCGACTTCTATCTGTGCCTCTCGATTGGTCGAGCGTCGGAAAAGAAAATAGATGCCAAACAAATTATAACAGATTAAATATTTTTTTAGGCGTTTTGGGATTAGAGAAGCGATGTAAAATGAAACTGTAGTGCCTGACAATTTAACGAACGGATCGCGGCGAGTCCCCAATGTATTCTTATCACTCCACTGCCAGCGAGATTGTGACATGTGGCGATAAGATCGCCGAAGCATGAAGATAAAAATTCACACCCTAGGCGATTTTTTTTTGCTCCAGCTATCGGTAAACGCGAGAGGACAATCACACATTCGTAAGCAATCAGATACTTTCTTTTTGTCGGGCATCCACATCAGATCATATATCGGTCGATATAACAACTCCGCTTGCATAGTTAACTATGTCGACCACCAGCGTCGTGCGCTATCTTATCTGCAAGCGTCGCTCTCTACTCATGGACAATGCGGCGCTGTGTCCAATCTCCCTAGTTTTGACGGGCAGGACTGGCGTGGAAGACAAAGTCGACGTTTGCTAAGTGGAGGTGTGACGATCGACGATGAAACAACACTAAAGAGCAGTTAATTATTTTGGAAATTGCGTTATATCAGTGAAATGAAACGGGCAACTATAAAAACTTCTAAGGGGTGGTCGTGCTCGCGTTTACGGCTGAATGATACCTCTACAGATTGTCATAAAATATCAATTTGACCCAGTTTTGTCGGCATCTTACCCTCTAGCCTTAGGAGAGCGAGGTGACGCTGTTTCCCGTACGCTGGAATCGCAGGACCGCTCTTGCTCGCGCGATTCTCACACCTTATTTTTTTTTTTTTTTTCTATAGCCCACAAGACGCTCTCTAGGCTGAATCACGGGACCGCTTTCAGCATCGTGGATCGTTACACCTGGTCTTCTAGTCTTAGCCTACCCGCCATGGCCAGTCTAGATTTAGAAGCACGTTTATTTGCAAGCGTTTATAGACTGCATACTAAGGACATGGTTTGTTAGTTTTCTGTTTTTATGCGTTTGTTTTTAAGTGGCACGTGCGTTGCTCGACTTAAACCTAACTGCGGCGATGACCCGGTTAGTTGGCGGGCATGGCTGCACCGGTTGCCTGGACAGGCGCGCCCCCTTTTTTCTTTTATTTGCTTCTGTTTTCCGCTGTCCGGACAATTTCCTCTCTGACCGTGTCGGCTATTGACCATGCGCCGCGGTGTGTTTGCCGGCGAGGCGCCTTCCGGGTTTGGACCCGTTCTTAAATTGGCTCGCTCTCCGTTGGTGGCGCTCTTATTGCTTAATTTTTGGTGCACGTCTCGGTGCATCGAAAGGAATTCCGCCTACGGGCAAGGCGGGCCCGTGACGTCGTCGCTGCCGGTTGCTGCAACGCCAGCAAGTATTTCAGGACCAGTGCTCAGTGTGCGATTTGCGAAAGTCACCAAAGACCGGGCGACCGCATTATGGGAGCTGCCCGTCTACCACTTGACACTCGGAGAGAAGGAGAGAGAGAGACAAGGTAGCGCAGTTGGTTGCGCGTGGCAACTTGCATCCGTCGTCGGCTACGAATACCGGAGGAAAGCTCACCGGCGAAAAAGCTCATCGCAAAACCGGCGGATGCGAAGAAAAGCTCACCGGCCCTTTTTTGTAATGAGGTTGTTGGATTATGCGTCACAACATCAATTCATTACCATTAAAATTTTTGAGTTTTGTTTAATTTTTTTTAAATATTTGTGAAGCTTATTGGGTATCTCGCTCCCGAATGAATAATTGCGGGCCAGGTTGTTCTGTGGTATACTCTGTAAGCAACGAAACCCTAACTGAAAACGGTATGAACTTGGAAAACAGGAAAAAGCTCGAAAACTTTAGGATGTCCGCCTAAAACCGAAAAAGCAAAACTGCAAATGTTGAAAATCCGAAAGTGCACGCGCAACAACGCGTTGCCTGATATTTTCTTTGAAGCTTTTATTAACCTTTGAAAACAGGATAGAGCGGTCATGTAGGATATCGAGATTTCTTTCTTCCGCGGACATGCACGTTTTCTAGCCGTTCGTGCTGGTTTTTTCGCGCGCCGCCTTTGTGTGATAGTGCCTTTCTGCGGCGAAACACCCATGACCTTCAGAGCCGCACACTGTCACCGTCCACACTGAAATCGGAAGGAGAGTGCATACCTTTTTGATATGTTGTTACTACTAGTGCCACTAAATAAGCTGCGTTTCAGATTAACGACACTTGGCCATATTGTGGCTTAAAATCATGGTTGCCAGCTATCTGAAACTTTTTCTGAAATCACAGGAAACGTTTTTCCGTCCTACACAAATGTTTAGACAGTTCAAGGCAAGGAAAAACACTATTGCATGAGCTTCCTAACACCGAATGTAATGCCGAGGAAATCGCACTTTTCAATCATTACGATCGGCAGTTGCGTCTGCTCTGCACAAGCACCAAAATGGCGGCGCCCACAACAATATCGGGGAACGGAGTGCCGATACTCTAAGCGCAGCTCATTTAGTGGCTCTAGTTTTGCAAGTCCGGTCTCAGGGCGCCGCCATCTTGCTCAAGCGCACCCAAATCGAGCAAGATGGTGGCGCCCTGACAGCGTATACACCAAGGAGGTTAGAAGTACTAGGGGGGCACGTTGCAATATTGGTGAAGCCTAGTCATAAAAAGTTTAAACGATTCTGTGCCCAGCGTGACCGCAGATCTCTCTGGCGATTGGTGCGCGTGACATGTCACGTGTGAGATGGATGGTTCATTGTAGAAGGACTCCTTGCAGGCTTGCGCGCGCTCCGTCCGGTAGGTTTTATCAGATCGAACGCTAGACTGTGGTGTATTCTAGTGGCCCATAGTAAGACGAAGGCTAGCTATGGTCACGTGATGTGGTCACGTTGGCATGGTAAGTGAGGAGAGTAAGGAGGGAAATGAGAAAGAGGCGAGGCGTCAAGGGAGCATGGCTTGTGGAGGCTACGCGGCCGACGTCATGCCCTCTCCTACCCTTCTATTCTCCATGGTATACACCAACTCATGTTTACAAACAAACCGGAGCGCCCCTAGCGAACACCACCGGCGCCGCGCATGCGCGATGGGGGTGTGGGCAAGAAGTTCGCCGTCGCCCATAAACAAACCATTGAAATGCGATGTTTTCGGTGTCGGTGTGAGTCCCCCTGCCCTCGTTCGCGTTCGAATTGTTGATTCGACGTCTTTTTGGCGATGTCTGACTACTTGAGCGGCATCAGCGAAATTACTGAGGCTCGTTACACCGCAAAACTTCGCGTGAATAATGTGACATGCGACAATTCATTCCTGTGTACGCCGCAGAATGTGCGCTAAAGCCTGATTCGCATGATGAGATTTTGCTCGCAATTTTCAGTCGCGACGCCGCTCGGGCTGCAAAAGCGTGAGCCATAGCTGAGATGGTCAACGTCGATACTGAAAAAACCGCAAGCAGAATCGGACCAAGTGAATCAGGCATAACAAGTCGGTGATGGCCACTGGTAACAATGATCAACATCTCCTTGTATCTACTGTTTACACCGAGCCTTCTTCCCACCCTTCAAACAGAAGTCTTTTTGAGGCCTGCACTTGCTTCTTATCGCAAGTACCGGACGAACATTTAACCTACGGGCCGGTGTCGTCTAAAAGAGCAGACGACAAGCAGAAACGTTTCAAAGAGCAGACGACAGTTCAAACAATCATGTGGCTGTTTGAACTTGAAGACGCATTGAGCGTAGTCCGCAGCTGGTCCGTACAACTTGACGGTTTCCCAGCGTTCATGTTGCAACAAAACAAATAAATGTGTTGACCACAAATATCCGTGAATTCAACCCTAAGTGCTTCCCTCCCAAGCAATCGTGGTCCGACGGCGCCTTGTTTTCCCTTTTCACGGCACATATCCACATTCTCGAACGAACCGAGCACATGAAAACTGACCTTCAAACCTTTCTCGACTCTTTTGGTACAGTCCCAGTCGCGGCTTTTGACGAGAAGGCGGGTTTTCGTCTGGTTCCTTTCAAAACAACGCAAGAATACACGTCTCACATGGGGCCTTCCGCCCACAGCAACAGACCGGAAGTGCGCCCGACGCGCCACCACCGCCACCGCGCCGTGACGTAACAGAGATGAGTTCGTTTATACTTGCAAACCGGTGTACACGTTTGCAAGTCCGGTCTCAGGGCGCCGCCATCTTCCTCAGTGGGGTGCGCTCTCGGGAGCGGCCATAATCCGATTACGACGCCTTAGCAAGGCTTCGTAATCGGATTATGACTGGTCCAAGCGCACCCCAGACAGGCAAGATGGCAGCTCCCTGAAGCCGGACTTGCAAACGTGTATACACGTTTGCAACTCCGGCTTCAGGGCACCGCCATCTGGCTCGCTTTGGGTGCTCTTGGACGTAATCCGATTACGAAGCCTTGCTAAGGCTTCGTAATTGGATCACGGCCGCGGCCAAGCGCACCCCAATGCGAAAGACGGCGGCACCAAGCTCCTCCCACCTCTTTCCACTTTAGTAGTGCGAACGCTAGAGAGGAAATGACCTTTTCTCCACCGTTTGCTCCGCTGAAGTGGAAAGGGGTGGGGGGAGCTTCCACTTCGTTCTTGACCTGTCACCGACTATAGTCTTCTGTACTAAATCGGCGAACTGGGCGAGTTAGTAAAGGTAATACATGATGAAAACAGCTCAAACGACGAAAACGGTGTGAAGACAGCAAACACGATAGAACGGAGCTGTTCTCGCAACTAAAGTTTTCTAGTGAAAGAAAACAGCGTAGCCGAATCTGATTACATCAACAAACACCCACTCGTTTATCGGGCACCACACAATCTTCGCAGCTGAAACGCTTCACACAACCCTATTCATATTAGCTTGCTAAAAAATAAATGTTACAAAAATAAATATTACAAAACCAATGGCTTTTTTTTAATGAAGTGACGAGTTCTAATTATGTTAAATTGCCACATGTGACGCACGATCCGCTAGTAGGATATAAAAATAGAAATTTCGGTGAGCTTTTTTTCGCATCCGCTGAAGGGCCGGTGAGCTTGTCTCCGCCGCCCGTCGGCTATAGCCGTTTCTATACAGTTAATCCCCAGAATTCCTTTCGGTGCCGTGGAGGGCGATGCACGTCTTGTTAGCAGTCTATTGTACGTACAATTTTGTCACGAGCTCTGCGTGCTATTCCATGGTAGTGCAGAAGACTTTGCACATACGTTACAATCGTGTTACAAACGGACTATAAGAAATTAGCCAGATAACAATGCTGATTGTTGGACGAGTTTGTGCTGAATTTAAGAATACATGGTAGCTCACAGTCTTTGCAGCAGGCTTCATTGGAGGACCAGTAGGTCCTCCACCGAATGCTTGGCGGGTGGATTTGTCACACATGCGCTGACATGCAAAAGTGACCAGCAAAGTCCCATCTGCAAAGCGGTGCATGCATACATATGCAAATGGAAGAACCTTCCCTGACGAGGAAACTTGAAGCTTCTTCTCAGAACGCTTCTCTAAAAAAAAATACATCACAAATATAGCCAATGACATTCGGGTCTAGACGGTGTGAGGTCAGGTATGCCTTTGAGGTATGACCATAGTGGATTACGCCGTAGATGAGAAATTCAGCCAATGCCGTACAACAGCTGGCCTGCGCTGTAGTGATACACGACCGCACGCCGGTACGATGTTCATCCAGATCGAAACGGGCAGGGCTGGGGACATATCTCGTCTGCTAACGTTGTTAGCAAACAATATACGTCCCGTTGCGATTTTTTTTTTTTTTTTTTTGGTTTGTTAGGGGGTTGTTGATCGAACCTGAGTGGTGGAGGTTTCTCGTTCGTAGGCCTTCGATTCCGGTGCGCTCGCGTGAGCGAAGTACAAACACACGGTTTATTGTGGCACCTCGTAGATCGATGTAGCACGATGTTATCCGCGCAGTGAAGCACTCCGGCCACATTACCTCTACGGCCGTCGGTTCAAGTGGAGCCGGCGACGCGCTCGGCGGCCATAAACGGTCCAACAATGGACGCCGAAACCGTAGCCTGGCTGGGACGGAACGAGCACTCGTGACACGTCCGGTGCTTGTTCCACGGGAGTCTCGCCCTCGTGTGCGCAGTAACGACTTGCCCGATAACGACGTCTGTAAACCACAAAAATGGCGCTCGGTCTCTCGCCCTCCCGGGAATGGCTGTTATGTGTCGCCGCGGTGGCGAAACATCCGTTGAGTCACCCCTCCGGCGTTTCCCGCTCTCTCTCCCGGAGTCGAGGGGCGGCTGCGGGAACCCGACGCGTGAAAAGATTAGAGGGGGAATAAAAGAGGAAGCGGCCGGTTGTTACGCGATGGTGCGAATTTCGTTCCTAATGTTACGAGGCGGCGTCGGTTGTTGACGCGCCGATGGATGTACCCCCGCGAACAATACTGACAGGTGTACTATCGCGGACCATATGAACTGAAATTTTTTTAGAAAGAGAGAGAGAGGGTTGGTGGTTTGATTTGGGAATGGAATACGAAATCGAGGTGTCGTACTTCAAACTATTTGACGAATTTAGATTGTTAATAGAGCTTGTGGGGACCGCAGGCGGTGAAAAATCCTTTGGATTGGGTATTCCGGCCCATATTGTTCGCGGGTGTACACCCGGGCGCGAATAGTGAATGACTCCACAACGAATGTGCACCTCTTCCTGATTCGGCGACTCTATCTGAACTCGTGAAAGATGCAGAACCGGAACCGCTGTTTTGTACGAGAGGCATATAAATCAGTCATTGAGTCATTTTTAGAATAGCAGGCTCCCCCCACAAAACCGTTCACCCTTTCCACGTTAGCAGGATGAACTCTGGTGAGGAGAAAACAACCAATCACGACGAGCAGGATGCTCTGGAGGAGGTGCTTGTTCTTGCTTTTCTAAACCCCCACAACAGCAAAGCCTAGAACACAAGCAGAAGGTGGGTTAGTTAGCTCCTTGCCGGACTGCGAAGCATTAAAGTAAAATTCAAACCGTGTTTTTGTTTTTGTTTTTTTTCGCTTGCCGCATTTTTTTATTTTTGTACGCTCAGTCTCCTCCCGAATGTGTGTTAGCGCTTGATATGTCAGATGCCAAAGCTTCAGAATTCGCCGTTGTCTGAATATTCACGAAAATGTTCAATGAGAAAATGGTGCCAGTTGTAGACGCTGTTCATCTTCATCTATCCGCGCGCTCCGCTGGCGGCCATTTTCTAATTGGACAGCGTCTTACTTTTTTTTTTTTTTTTAATTAGATGACAGAAGATTCCGAAGCCTTGGGATCGTACCCCGTCCGCTCCACTTGGGCTGCAACTGGACGTTCGGCGATGCGTAGTTTATTTTTTGTGGTGAGAAAAACACGACCAGGATTTCTTTGTGACGCCCTGTGTATCGGTGTGTTCGCTGTGTTGACTCGATGATGGTATGACGGTCGGTGCGAGTTCTAGCGCCACGGGACGGGAGTGTCTTTTCTGGTCGGGCACGATAGCGTCCATGACAACGACAAAGACATTAGAACTCCGTAGACCGATTAATTAATGCAGTCAGCGTGCGTGTTCCTAGTTGGAGCACCGATCAATCACCCAGCCCTCGCTCAGCGGGACTAGAGAGAGATTAGAAGGACATCAATTACGTAGTCCATCAGTAAGTATCCGATTCGAAGTGGTCTCGTCAAATCGAAAACCAGGAAGGGCAAATGACGAGGCATGTGTCACTATCATACACTCGAGACTGCATATGCATACTTCGGACAGCTTTAACCCCGATGTAGCCCTAGGTTTATACCACCGAGTAAGCTCCGAGTATCGTGGATATGCTGTCGGACAAACGCTCGAATGCGCTCGGATATACCTTCGGAGATGGATTCTGACATCCACCTAAACATATCCCGAATATGTTCGAATATGCACTCGGATATATATACTCGCCAATATACTCGGAACATGCGCTCGGATGTACCCCTCAATATCTCCCGATATAAACCTTTACATACTCCCAAATATACTAATATGCACCCTGATATACCCCCCGAATATACTAATATGCACCCTGATATACCCCCCGAATATACTAATATTCACCCTGATATACCCCCGAATGCACCTTGAAATACCCTGCCATACTCGGGCATATATCCCTGGACAGTCTCGGATGGATCCCCGGATGCAACCCTTCCGGACTCGGGTTCACTTCGCGAAGAGAGTCATCGCGCGTCGTTTCGGCCTCTCGCGCGTGTGCGTTGGGAAGTCCTGCCGGGCGGAAATAAATGTCACGTCACCCGCGAGGCATCTCGGATCCCCGCGGAGGACGAGGAGGAGGATCGGAGGGGAGAGAAGGAAGAGGATGGAAGCGACGAAGGCGTGCATCGGGTACACGGCGCTGCAGCAGCAGCTCGGAGCAGGCTATCGGGCGCTGGCTCTCTTTCCGAAGATGGTGTGGATGACCTCGGATGACCCCTTCTCCATCCTGGCTTGGCTCTGGTTGGTTCCGCTCTCTCTCTGATTCGTCGTCGCGGTTCGGCCAACGCTCGGCAAGGCTCGGGCTCTTCTCTCGCCCTCCCCTCGTCAAGGTCGTCGTGTGTCTTTCACCCGTTTCGCTTGTTTTGGGGACCGGATCCGTTCGCGGCTCCGCTGACAGTGCGCTGGAAGCTGGGCGCTCGCCGGAACGATCCCTTCCGTCAGCTGACCCCGCCCTCTCCGCTCGTTGGTATGGGTGGGAGCGTGATCACGTTGCGGAAGATGGACGCTCGACTGGTCCATCGAGCCCGTAGCTTCTCCTCCACTGTCGGTTTGGGGTTGAAGGGACTAGGGGACGTGCCTAGAAAGACGATATTTTGCCCTCCGCCCCCCGAGATTTCTCAGCAGGGATCTGTCGAGAACGCGTTTCCGAAGTCAAAACAGATATCTCGTCTTGCCGGTTAGCAGTTTTTTGTTTTTTTTCTTTTCTTCGGAGGTCACAATTTTGGTGCGGGAGAACTGACGGCGAAGCGAGGAGAGAAAGTGTGTGAGAGAAGAAGAGAGAGGTGCCATTTCCGCAAGCTTTCCTTTTATTAAAAGGTTGGGGGGGGGGGGGGGGGGGGGGCTTAAAAATGCTAAGAATTGATGTTGTCGTCCTGTGGTTGTTTTTGTATCTTCGTTCTGTGTTCGTTTCCTCGAGAGCTCGTGTGTCAAGACATTGTTTTCGGTTTTCTGGGCGCGATTTTTTTTTTTTTTTTTTTTTTGGCTTTTGTTGTTGTTTTTGTTAAGGGAACACTATCAAGATCCGAGGTCAGATTTGGGAATTTTGCGGGTATCTTTATCGGAGATGACAGTGTCGAGCCTCTCGAAGGGTCAGCGTGCGAGATAAGTCTGTAGCCGTCCATATGCGAGCTGGAGCTTTAGAAGTCTCGTCTGCTTGCTTCAATCCAGATACAAATCTTCGAGCGTCTCGAATACGTCGTTGATTGTGCATGCACGCACGAAACGGTGCGTATACGGAACCGTGCGTGACTGAGATTGACTTCGAATTTCTCGGTCACGCGGCAGTTTTAGAGGTAGGGAAAGATCACCTCTGCCGACGCTGCGTGCCGGTGGGACCAATCGAACTGCGTCAAAAGAGCAAGCAACGTTATGATGTTCGTCATCTCCCTGTGCTATTACTGGCTAAACCAATCAAGCACATTGACTTGCGTTTTTAGTGTGTGTTCGAGGCCTTCGACTGTGCTCTGACTTATGCTGTGACCATTATAATGCCATAATACCAAAATAAATAAAAAAAACAAATGTGTGCGTATGTGTGTGTGTGCGTGCGCGCGCGCGCATGTGTGTTTGGTTACGCCGGTTTTAAGGGCACAGGGTAAGGTAAAATTGAAAAAAAATTCGATTTTAGTTTTTTTCGCAATTTGAAAAGTTTAGTTCTTTCTGCACATTTTCCATTGTCCCATTGTTTTTAGAAAGCTATATTTCGGGCTGAAAATCACTTCTTCCGAAAGCAGGTAGCAGGTGACCACGCCTCCTTTTGGGATACACTCCCTGTTTATCGATGAATTCTCCAACAAAACAAAATCAACACAAGACCTAAAAGCTTGTCCAGTAACAGATAATCTCAAAAAATTATTTCGCAACTATTGCATAGCTTTTTTTCAACCAAGACAATCACGAGACGCTGTGCACGTTTCTCCCAGGTGTGCACCGTGTGTACATTCAAGCGTTTGTGTTTTCGTAACGACAAAATGGCGCCATTGAATGCTGTTCCTTTATTCAATGGTGGCAGCATTGCACAAGCCAATGTTTTGAAGTTTTGTGGATGGAACCCTGTTTGGAAATCCATCAAGTGGCTGAGGAAAGTTGACGTCACTCTAATATACTTTACGGACCAAGCGACATGGCAGGTCACAAAAGAGGCCCGGCAAGCAAGGCAATAAGCCTAAAGGTGAAGACATGACTTTAGCAATGCCTTTCAAGCTGGCGGCTATTGAAAAAATGACTCTGAGGCTGTTGGTACCAATAGAAATTCGTTATTCACCAGTTTTTTTACTTTAAACTCAATTATCTCAAAACAGTGTTTTTTAGTACATAGGTACCATTTTTTCCTTAACCTGACATTATAGAGGGTTGATTTTTTATTCCTACCACATACATGGGTGTTCAAAAATACTGAACTAAAATTAAAAATGTGCACCCAGCAGTTTTTAAGTTACGAAGTTTTTAATAGATGAAAACAACTAAAATTTCAGTACTAGAATAAAAAAAAAATATAAAAAAAAACTTATTTTAGATTGGTTCAAATAGTTCTAGTTCAGTGGATAAAACACAATATTTCGAACAAAATGATATTACATGACAAGAATACTCCTAATAGTCACCGAGAAAAATGTTCCTCAACATGGCCTCAAATGCATGGGGAGTATAGGACTTACCCTGTGCCCTTAATTCCGTTGTAGGAACGTGCTAATATTGATTCTTATCATCGAATACCACTGAGTCACTCTTAACCTCTACAATGCATCGAAAACCACGACAAACCGACTTTCTTTACAATGTGTAAGATGACGCTGATGTTCGATTTGAAACTATATTCGGGCCGTACTACCCATTCCTCAATATTTAGTACTCGATGAATACGCAAGCTCGCTCGTTAAATCGTAGCTTAGCAGGCCACACCACTTGTTGACCTGTGTAGACTTCGCTCGCTTTCTGGAGCGACCCACACGCGCGTGCCGGGCTCTGGAGTTGTAAACATCGGAATGGTGTAGCTTGCTCTCTCTCTCTCTGTTTGTGTTGGCCCAAGTACCGCCGGGGAGTCTGATGACTCGACCTGTAAGGCGCGGCCATGCACGCTGGGGCGTCCTTGCGACTTCGCCCACGTGGCTCTTTAATCTTCGCGAGCTGCGATGCATTCGATGGGCGCCAGATATTGCCGGAGCCACAACAGAGGAGCCCCCCCTCGCTGAGGCGACGCTGCCAAGGTCGCGTGCTCGAGCATTCGTGTATTTTTTCGTAAGTTTGCTCGCGAGCAGAAAGAGAGAGAGGCGATGGCCAGCTGAAAACTGGACAAACAGCAGGCTTCCAGCTGAGCCCGAAACTTGGCAGCAGTCGCCGCCGCCGGCAGACGGTGTGGGGAGACGGTGGCACAAAGCGGACAAAGATGGAAACGGAGGATGTACGCGAAAACTTCCGTCTTTCTTTTATATATATATATATATGTATATATATATATATATAATGAACATGCCAACAAAAGCTTGACTGGCGAACTCGGAAATCAGCACCTTCGTAAAGTCCTTAAATATATCGTAAGCTATTCCTTCTTATCGTCACTCTCTTTCGAATGCCCGGCCTCCTTGCCTTCCGCCGTGCTTGGGCTGAGCGCGCACCCTCGAGGCTCACGAGACGCCGTAGTGTTTGTTCTCAAAGGTTTGGAAGCTCGCGCTGGAGGCGAGGTCAATACTGAAACTTCTCCCTGCTGTTCTTATCCTGAGGTTGATGAATGAGGGGCTGTAAGGTTGTCATACTACTACTACTAGGATACGGGACAAAGAGACTGCAGTGAGAGAGCACGAAAGGGTAACTGCGTTAATGATACACTACACAGACAATTACAGCCTGTTTTCTTATGTCGTAATTGGCATGTTTCATAATTGCGGGCAGAATCGAAAACCTAAGAAATAAAAAAAAAAAAAAATAAAACATCAGAACCTTTTTTAACAAACCAAAGCACCAAGAGAAACGAGATGCTTTCATCTTTATCGTGATCACTTGCTGTTCTGTGTGACTAGTGGAGAACGCGAACCAGTTGTTGTCTGTATTAACTTCGTCTCCGGGATCGCGTTTAACTTATCCTTCACTCTCACTTTTTTTTATATAAGCTGAACTATGTAGTGGCTCGGTTTCCAAAGACCATAAGGGAAATGTTGGAGCTTTACGTTCCAATGCAGCTGGAGCCTTGGACGTCGCCTGGGGAAGGAACCATCTAGGGTACGAGACCCAGGTGCTCCAGAGGCCGGAGCGCGTCATGATGATGCTCTCCAGAGACCTTAGATCTTTGGAACTTGAGTACTATATTTGTGCGAGCACGTGCGCGCGGAGTTTTGTGCTCAAGCCACGTTGTCGCGCCAGCACAGCTTTGAGGACAAGCTTGTTGATCCCCAGTGCATCCATCTTGTAGCACGTGAAAACCAAGCATCTACTCTAGTGAAATATAGAGCATTGGGAGCTCACGCTCTTAGCTTTCTCGCATATCAAAGAAATTAAACTTGTATGAAAGTTTATATGGTGGGAAATTTAAAATCTTGTGTGCTGTCTTCGCTGTATATAAGATTTTCCGAAGTGGTGATTACGCGAAATCCACGGGACCACCTGCAGTTGTTGAACCCGTAAGGTCGGAATCTTCCTGTGTCTGATGTTAGATCAGTTTACCCTGACTGACACTTCAGTGACCGTTCGTGTTCTTTTCACTTGCAGGGTCGGCACACCAAAACGGGGCAGCTGGCCGCCATCAAAATCATGGACGTTACGGAGGTGAGTATTCAGGAATCTTCCATTTGTCTAGCGATTGTCTTGACTCTGCTGAGTGCAATTTGAATTAGGCTAGCTCGTATTCGTGTAGTACTTCTTCTAAGACTTGCGTCCAAAATGCTTCTTTGCAGAAGCATTTTATGACACAAAATAGTTGCTTTCTTCCTCGATTAGAGACACGGTCGATATAAATCTGATATCTTATATTCGTCGCATAGAAAATCTAAGTTGTAACGAGCGGAGAATGCCTGGATTATGGATACTACAAGTTTCTATCACATCGTTTAGGTATGTAGCACGGTTTCAATGAAAGACTTGTAAATTGCAGATTCTTGTCTGCATCACCGCTTACCGATGAGACACGGCTCGTCATGCATGTAGTATTCCTCGAAATTTCCCGCACGGTAACCAATTTAATTGAATCACTTCCTTGCTCAATGGCGAGCTCGTGGAATGTAATCACTTTTCTAGACGATTCGTTCGCGATTTCCTGGACAAAGCAGCAACCGTACGTCCAGCGAGTTTGGTACGTGCTCTTCTCATCGTGACATCAATAAAAACTTCATGTTCTTTTTTTTTTTTAAGGCATTTTAAAAATTAGAAGAAAGAAAAGAAACGCACATACAAGAAACGGGAATGAAAACCAGAAACGCTTCCGGCTTTGCGTAAGCGCCATCTCAACCAGTGACGGCTAAGGGCCTTAGTGACGACACCTCGCTTTTTCTTTTTTTCTCTGTATAAGCTTAGTGTACTTTTTTTCGTACTCTTCGCGTTCATAGTTCATACATATGTGCCCACTTGGACGTGCGGGCTTTTAGTCTGCCCCGACTCGGTAACAAAGGAGACTTCCCAAATATTTGTTCCTGGACGGTAGGGTAGCTGCCCCCGTTATTCGCTAAAACGACCATTCGCTCAAATGTCGCCATTCGCTAAAATGTCATTCGCTCTTGTGATATGGACCGGTAGCTTGTTGTAGACCACGTTGTAGGCCTAGCCGGCGCAGCCCTAGCCGACGAAAGGCGGCAGACTGCGAAAGCGTAAACCTGTCTGGCAGCATAAACTTTTGGTGCTTACATGCAGCCAAATAAACTCGGCATGAAGGGGATGTCGTTTGCCTTTACGCCGTAGTAACTTTTTTTTTTTTAACTTTGTTTTTGTTGGACCGTTTCCTCCATCCCCTCCGTCTTGATCCCCGTTTAACGACGTTTTTGTTCGGGCCTTGTCAAGATGCGGACAAGATGCCGCCTCGAAGGTTGTTTCCGGCGACTGAGGAACAAAGTTATGAAAACAGAAATGACGCCCGAACGCCCGTTAACTCCATCACGCGAAGGTCGTTTCTGTGTTACTTTTAAAGTTTTTTTTTTTTTTTTTTAGCTTAGTTTTGAAGTTGGCATTTGTAAGCCTAAGGACTGCTGTTGTGGACATCGTCCGTCTGCAAGTGACCTTGGCAAGTCTGTGGGCGCACGTCTTTCTGTTTTGTGTGTGCGATGGGAACTGTGCAGCTTATAACCATTGTTATCCCGGGTGTCTCAGACTCTCAGCACATTGGCAATATTGGACTGCAGTTCATCTTACACCAACATAACACAAATATTTAAGGTGTGGGGAGAGTTTAAAAGTGACTTATAAAATTGAAATAAAATAAGCAAAGTTCATGACAATTACTACACATCTCCTGGATAAAATTTCAATTAATAAAAAAATAAAAATAATTTAATTGTTTTTTATTTTTATTATTTATTTATTTTTTACATTTGTACCTTTTTCAAGACAATTGCTTATCGCAGAATTTTCAAATTTGGTAGGCCGAAAGCTACGGTACTCCTACGTTCCTGGAACTAGAAGTTGTTTTCGTTAAAAAGATGAGGAGAAAGAATTTTTTTTCATGTTTGGTCAAATAAAATCGCCACCTTCCAGTGCTTTTTGTTTAATAAAAAAAAAACACAAATCAAAATCAACCATTGACTCTAGTTCCAGCGAAACTCAAGATGTGAACACAGCCATCCTAAAAAAAATCATTGAAGTAGACTACATTGTTTTTGTAAAAAAAGGCACATGAATGACAAAAATTTATGATCTGAAGAAAAAAAGACTTGAAGAAAATAGAAAGAAAAAATATCATCAAAACATTCGAGGATTGCAGTCCTTTTCTTGGGCAGCGTCACTGTAGCCTTTCTCTTTGTTTGTTTAGTCTTTCCTGTGCTGTTTCGAGTCTATTGATGTCAGCGTAGATACACACAGGGGACCAGGGGTGGCACCTAATTGCTTCAACACTTTGATTCGTGACATATTTCCGTCATTGTAGCAGGGATGGCATCATTAACAACTGTCTGAACAGTCTTAAAGCTACCAAATGTGGTTTTCGGGCATCTGGCTCAAATCATTTGGTTGAGTGCCTCGTTAGCGTTTTGTGTTCTGCCATGTAAACACCACCTTCGACCCCACCAGTCCGCTGATGCGCAATGAAGCGTGGTTATCAAAGTGCACACAAACCAAATGTTCTTTAAAAAAAAAAATACAATTAGATACTGACATTGATAAGGCAGTATCCAAGCACGCTGTCATTGTCAGCAGTTGCTTCAAACGAACCATTCAAGTCTATTTTCGAAGATGAAGCACATGACTGTGGCCGTACCTTCTTTGCAGGTCTCTCCGACAATTGTGACTGTCTGTAGTGATTGACATGAAATTTCCCCTTTGCTGTCAGTCGTTGCAATCTTCCCATATGTAATATCAAAGAAAACACAGCAGTACGATGTTCACAGTAGCATCGAATACGCTCTTGAACATGTCTACCGCCAATTTCGTTTCACGCGCTACAAAGAAACCCCTAGTGACTGGAAAATGTACTACCTACAAGAAGAAAACCGTGAAACCGAAACTTTTGTACACACAAAACGAGATTTTCGATGTGAAATGAAACATTTGTGGAGTTTTCGTGAGACCACGCCCACTTTTTTGCTTACACAGAACATGAAAGAAGGCATCAAGAAGCATTTTCCGCATTACTAATCTCCATATGTTATATATGGTTTGAAAGCTAAAGAAACAGGCTATCAAAAAAAAAAAAAAAAAAATTCAAAAACAGGATTTTTGACCGAAGTCTTACCCCACCTTAAAGCACTTATAACTGACAGAAATGTCAGTGCTACTGACAAACTAGAAGGCAAGGTCTTTCAGCTTTAATTTCGTTGGATTCCATCTCATTGGCCTAGAAAAGCAGCAGGGAATCTCTAATATAGTTACTCTACCTCGTAGGGTAATTGATTAACGTTGAAGTTTAAGCTGGTTGATGTATGGACATAACAAAAACAGCGCGAACACAAGGACAAAGTAAAAGGTAACCGACAGAACACAGCACTGTGTCCTGTCGGTTACCTTTTACTTTGTCCTCGTCTTGGCGTTTTTGTTTTTATTATGTCGTAGGGTAAGTTCATAAGCAGCTGCCATCTATTCACACAACCATCAAAAAGAATGTGGCAGTCCTGGTATGTTTTCACTTCAATAATCTTAATAATGTGTTTTGCTGACCATATTTTGCACACCATTGTGCTCCACAAAATTTGCAGTGCACTATACACTCCGTGCGGGAACTATAGGGGGCGCTTTGAAAAACGCGCGCAGCGCCGCTAGCGGAGGAGCTGGCGTTCGACCGTGAGGCCCGTTCAGCAGCCTGCGGCGCCTTTTCGCATGCGAAGCAGTGGCGGCGGAAGCGCGCACGGACGAAACTTTTGCTTTTTGAGCCGATACGTTGAGGGTGACGTTGCATGAGTGCTGGGGCAGACCTAAGAAGGGCATCTAGCTCTTCTCCACTTCTTATATATTGAGTTTGAGTCGTTATTAGGGGTAATTTCCTTAGTTGCGGCCAAAAAAGGAGTTGGAGCAATTTTCCGAAAAGCAAGACGGCCGCCACCATAATTGCTTTGAGTGGGAAATTCATTTCGCTCGTCGCTGTAAACGTAGGACTGCTGGAACGATGATATTGGAGGCGAGTGAGATGTTCACTACGTTTCTGCACGAGGTGTGCCAAGTTTCATTACAGGTGTGAAAGTTGTTTCTAACGAATAAAGAAATAAAGCTGTACGGTATATCCAATATTGGACCCAAAATGTTATGTTATAGCGGGCTGTGCAAAGTGCAGCTTTTGGCACACAGGTGCTTGGACGACAGTAACGTGACACAGCACTTATTATACAAAAAAAAAAAAGGTGGCATAGGGAAACCAGGTGAAAATTTGGTTTGGGCGGCATAACTCAGCGGGAACCGGTTTTGACCATGAAAAGGCTGTCAAGAGAATACCACTGGTCGGGGGAGGTGGAGACTTTAGAGTTAGGAAGGGACTAGTGGACTGTACTTCCAATTGAAACAATCTTGCGAAAGGTGGTTCCAAAGCCGAGAAAACAAAGTTGTCGGCCAACACACGGTTTGGCCGCCAAGTGCTTTTGCGGTCAGCCGTTGTGTAATAAGCTGTTGTGCGAGGTGCTGATTTTCGGCCCACAGGTACTTTGACATGACCGTCGCTTGGCACAACACTTATTATACCAAAAATAGTTGGCATAGAAAACCAGGTGGAAATTTAGTTTGGGCGGCGTAACTAAATGGGAACTGGCTTTGACCGTCTATATAAGGCTGTCAGAAAATACCACTCATCGTGGGAGGTGCACACTTTACAGGTAGGAAGGGACCAGTGGACGGTACTTCCAGTTCGAACCACTTTGCGATAGGTGGCTTTAAAGCCGAGAAAAAAAATTGTTGTCTACAGAACTCGGGATGTCAGCGTTTCCACATCCAAAAGGAGGCTGCTCAAGAAAGAAAGCACACCACATAAACTTCCATACTCAAACCTCGAATCTCCAGTGATTCCGAGTTTCATTGTTGTTTTCTTTAGATTCATATTTGTCACTTTTTTTTTTATTTACCGTTAGAATCTTTCTTTATGACGTACAGATTGCGTGCCATACTTGTCCGGAAATATCATCGACACGTACGATGGGGACGAAACTTGTTTGGAGGGCATTCCTCCAACGAAATTGGCACTGCATACCCGCGAGTGTGGGATTGCATTTCAGTTCGTCCCATCGGCGCTGACACATGTTGGCGTTACCGGTACGAAAACAAACGCAGAGCGCAAAGCGGCAGTGTAGAATATGGCAGCCGTGCCGACACAGTGACAGACATGATCGGGACACCAAATTTCTCGCGTCGTACGGCACGGCTCCATCGTTGTCGCTGTCCCACAAAACATCGGCGAGGTGAAAAACTGCGAAACTTTGTCTCCACGAGACACGACGCATAACTATTGAAGCACTTAATGACGCAGCACAGGCTGTGAACCCAGCGCAACAGCACCATTCCGACTTCAATGCGTACCAACGTACGCGGCGTGGTTTCGGTTTCGTTTTCTCTGGGGTTCTCACTGCCTACCTTTGGTACCGGCCGCGCGGCGGCGCGCCAGTCGCGTCGCACGGAGTGTATAGCTGTAGCTCATAATAACTAGTGATCAAGCACATTTCTTCTGGTAATAGACAAATTTATTGAGGAGAACCTGAGTGTCAGATGCCTTCTGGTTATCAACACCACATTACTCATGCTTTCCCATGAACTAATGTCCGGGAACACGACATATAGCATTTACTGTTATTTTCTGTTCTCTCGAAGATCAGTCTCTGCAGTTATTTTATGGGATCCTTGTGTTTTTCTCCTCAATTATTCTTCTCCTTTCCTAAACTGTCGTAATCTTAATTTTTTTTCTCTCCTGTTTACAACATTTAATGTTTGTTGTTCATCTAATTACCAGCACTGGAGCTAGGCTAGCTCCACCCTTATCACTACTATGTGCTCCACCATGACTATGACATCTAGTAGAACATTTTTTTTTATTATGATACTTTTTGGTGTGGTCTTGTACGATGTTCAAATTGCTGTAATCTTGTTAGCACCTTACTTTCCATAACTAGACTTCCTTTCTGGGACAAGTGCTTCATGTCACATTTCTCATGGTTTGCTTGTCACGGGCCTTTATTATCATAGTTGCCATTGTTGGTAATGGCTTTGCTAGACTCCAATATGTGTGAATGTTCTCAGGCACGCAACAAACTAAAAATAGTGGGACAATGTCATATGAATTAACTGGGTGTATGTTGTTGCTGTCCAGATGCAATCAAAGAATTCAAGGTTGTGTTTTCTTATCCTATCTGTTTGTACGTATAGTTCTGTCTCTGTTGGCTTGTTAATATTTTGCTGTAATGACTGCGACCCAAACTGAGTTGGCCGTTTAGTTTTTAACCTTGGTAGGTAATTGTTTTTGTTCTATGATTTAAGGATTAGTATTTTAGGAGTGTAGCATATAAAAGAAAAGGGAATAAATGCTTGTACTCGACTTTTAAGTCGGTATTCAGGGTAAGATTGATCTGGGGTGTTGCGTGTTACTCTTTCCTTTTTCCTTCACGGACTAAATAGATTTTCTTTATTTATTGGTTTGGCCTAAGCTTTGTTCAGAGTTGTGAACTGGTTCCGCATAGACTGCATTGCTTTCGACAGGTCAAAAGACGCAGATCGGTGCATTTCAGCAAGAGAATGTCTATCACCCCAGGAATTTAATGGAGCAGAATTTTATCCACAGACTCCATACGAGTTTTCACTCATTGACTGCTAGACTCCATCTTGTGAGTTGTGCAAATGACGTGGTGTCTTGTACTAGGGCTTTTTAATACAAAATCACTCATTATCCCGAAATCTTCGGAATTGAGCTGCGATAGGATATAGTGAAACTGTTTTCTCATCATTACATTAGAAGAGATGTAGCTACTGTTGTTTTACTTGAAATGAAAAGCTGAGCCCTAAGTCTAGTGTTATTGTTTGTTTGGTTTTACAATAAACTGGCTTTTCCAGTATGCTTTTCATTAAATTGGGGGTATAATGTAGTTGCATTTAGCATACGAGATAATAGGCTTTTCTTGTTCCTTCATTGTTATCTCTTCTCAAATTCACGGTTAAATTTACAACAGTTACCGACAAACACGAAAAGCAGAGGTTGCCTTTGTCGGTGCTAGTGTTGCTTGGAAGCAACAATCTGCGCCAGTGCTAGCTGTTGCTACTGCAGCTGCTGCTGTATTCTCTGGTGTAGCCGGGAAGTTTGTCGGTTGATTTTCACTTTCTCTGGTTGTTCCGATAGTACACTGTTGCATGTCTTCTACTTTCAGGACGAAGAGGAAGAAATTAAGCTAGAAATCAATGTACTCAAAAAGGTAAATGATTATGCTTGTTACTCTTAATATTTACTCTAAGGCCACAACATTATAACACTAATTGCTAAAAAAAAAAAAAAAATGGAAGAAAGACAAAAATAAATTATCCAAGTTGGAAATTAAAGGATCTGGCTTTTGTATGGACAGTGTCAGTATTAGGTTTTGTGCTTCCCGTTTGTATCAAATATATAGTTGAAGGTATATCTTCTAGGTATATATAGCAAGGCCATTAAATGATTGTGACAAATTGAAAATAAAAGGAGGGGAGGGGCATGGAAGTACCACATACAGTAGTGGGTAACAGTATCTCAGGTGCATCTTTTAAGAACATCAAATATGTATATTCCTACAATAAAAAAATTGTGAAGTGCTTTGCCCAACCCTTGTGGAAATAGCACCATTACTGAATTTCCTGCATTATTCAATTGTCAGCAGCACTATGCTTTCTAGCTAATGCAAATTTACAGAAGCACTTAGTAGGGGACTCTCAAGTCACACTGCTTTGACATCCCATGCCTTCCTTTGCCCTCCAGTATTCCCATCACCGTAACATTGCAACCTACTACGGTGCCTTCATCCAGAAAAGCCCACCAGGAAAAGACGACAAGCTTTGGGTAAGACGTCTCCTTCCATTTCTACAGTTTTACTTTTTTTCTTTTCTTTTGAGAATGGTCGGACAGATGAGTTGTTTTCTTGCAGTTGGTTATGGAGTACTGTGGTGCTGGTTCAGTCACGGATCTTGTCAAATGTAAGTACCTTTGTTGTCTTGTGGGTGTGTGCAAACACCCTCGAAGCCCTCACGATATTTGAGCAACTTTCTGAGGATCTTCGTTAATTGCTTTGTGTCCATAGGTTTGTTAAAACCAGGGTGGAGAATAAAAATCAAGATGATATCAATTTTGATTTAAATCATGATTTAAATAATTATTTAAATTGAACCAGTCTTACTAAAATGATTTAAATCTAACCTTTCACAGATGTATGATCTTGCCGTTTTGCTATTATTTGACTCTTTTATGCGCATTTGTCTAGGTAGTATTGAAATTGGAAGAATCGTCGGGCAAAAAGTATTTATATCAGGCTAAACAGGAGCAAAAAGGAGTGCTCTTTTGGGCAAATCGCAGCCTTGAGCTTCCTTTCTGTCTTCCACTTTGTTCGTCAGTTATGTAATGTCCTACTGCCAGCAAATCAGAATGCTGAAGAAAAAAACAAACTGGAAAAGTAATGTCCTATCTGCAAGCAAATCGGAAGGCGAAATAAAAAGGAAAAAAAGCTTTAGAAACTCAGCAATTAAGCTGTTTTTGTTCTAGCATGACTGGTTTTACATCAATAAAAGGTTATTAATCAAAGTGTACTTTTAATTCAGAGTAATCGTTTCCTCCGCATCGTGGTCACTCTCAGATTGGACGGATGTATCAATCAATCTGCCATGTTTAAAAATGCATCTGGTAATAAAGAGGCTCTATTTTCTAGCTACAGCAATTTTAATAAATCTGGTTTTACTTCATTTAAAAAAAAAATTATTATTTTTTATTTATTTTTTTGCTCTGGTTAAATTTGACTGAAGAGTTCTAGGAAGGATTGCAGGTGAACTTTTTTGGTGGGTTTTATACTGTATGCAAAGAAGCAATCAATTGGACTGCCTCCAGATGGCCACTCTTCTGTGGCTCTTCAGATTAGTTTTGTAGGGTTTTAATCCCTTCCAACATGTGTTGCCTTTCGGCCCTGTATGGACTTAGGTGTTGTAGACAGATAAATGTGGGGCATAATGTAAAAAAGCCATTTTCGCCCAGCTTTATCGTGAGCTATTTCGTAATCTTATATTTGCGAGAGTTGTGAAACAAGATGCATGTCATTGGCTTGCATTTCTTGTAATCAAAAGTATTATGTGGTAGTTGTATTACTTGCCATGCTTCTGTGCCGATAGTGTGAAGCCTTGCCTTCTTTCTGGTTTATGCTCTACGTCCACAACAGTGTCGGCATCTGCCAGTAAGCAAGTGAAGACGGCGGAAAGCTAGAACGTTTATTTCCGTGCGGTTTGTCCCATGTAAGCCATTTTACTCTCATTTTTCTGATGTGGTGTCTTCTTTGTTCCCAGCAACCAAGGGCCAGTCTCTAAAGGAAGAATGGATAGCGTACATCTGCAGGGAAATTCTTAGGGTGAGCGGAACCTGTCGCTTCTTGCCTGAATGCTTATGGCTGAATGAACCCATTAATAGCTTGTGAAACTTTCATAATCGTACGCAAGGGCATTTGTTATAAGTCTGTTGGTGAGAGTGCGAACCATTCAGTTCAGAATTATGATATATCAGTTTCGTTATTGTCATCACTGCAACATACAAAGCAGAAAAGATCAGCTATCAAGTATCCGGTATTTGGCATTTTTTTCTGTGAGAGTATTTGATGAAGCAAAAAATTTTAATGAAATGCATTGGCTCCAGATGGTATTGTTTACCAGCAATAAGAATAAAAGCCTAGTTTAATACAATCACATTTGGATGACCAATGTGGCAGTTGCCCAGCTTCGTGTCTCAGATGAAACTGACGTCTTTTTATTATCACACACACCCTTTCTCTCTCTCACCACGCATCCATATGCACAAAAGGTAAAAGTGCAAAATATATTTTTGAAACATTTATTTTATCACGCATGTATTACAGTAGGGTCAAACCTTGCCTCAGGACATTTGTAGGTTTTTGGACCTTGTAACTGCTCTTAACGATTACCTGTTGTAATTATTGTGTTATGAGTGATTATTGCTTTTCTATAAGAAACACCTTCTGGTCACAGTCAAAAACACTTTGCCATGTCTTGGAAAACATTCTTTTAGGACTCTGCGATGGTTCTTTGGGATGGCGAATTTCAGCTTCCCAAGGGTGCATGGAGTAAAATACTATCACTGATTCATTGTGGTGCCATCATCTTTCGATTGTGCAGGGGTTGAGTCACTTGCACGCCAACAAGATCATCCACAGGGACATCAAGGGCCAAAATGTCTTGCTCACGGACAATGCCGAAGTCAAACTGGGTAAGTGGCCTGGCTTTTTGGGCCTCTTGACCTGCGTGAATCTTTTGAGAAATTGGTCATTGATTTGTGTTAGTCACCATTGAATGTTCAGCAAGGTCCTCGACAAACAAGTAGCCTGGCCGGAAGGTTTGAAGGCCATTTGTTGGGAGATACGTGCCAAGTGAATGCTAAAACAAGCATAAAAGTATAGGTTCAAAACCTTGGACTGCGGGGGGATGCTTGGCATGCTCAGAATTTTGGCATCATGTTTCCGATTCCCAGTGTTATAAGTGAGGCATCATGCGCTGGCCAACTTCTTTTTTTTTTTTTATAAATCACAGTGTGCTTTTTATGGGAATTTTGAGAAAGTCTTCTGGTAAGCTTTCTCGCAATTCGTGTGGCATTTGCAGAAAATTTACATTGCATCCCAATCAAGCGTCAAATTTTTCATTTTCCTCCTTGATGTGGAGTGAGAGGTAAGCGGAAAGCCACACACCGTGGCAAAGTCATTAGGTGTGAGAATTAAAATGGCGCAAAGGACTAGAGACCAAATGAAGAAAGACACAGACAGAGCACTATTTCAAATGGCATTCTGTCTGTGTCTTTCCTCATCCAGTCTCTCTTCCTTTGCACTGTTTTAATTCTCAAGTATGTACCAAATTGCCCAAGCTTCAACTTCATCATTAGGCATATTAGAAAACAAAATTTCAAAGCATGCTTGTTAAAGCATGCTTTGAAACAAGAAATGAATTAACTTTTTGTAGTCTACACTCTACCCTTCGTCTGGGTTTTTCCCTTTATATGTGTGTTATTTGTGCAGGACTGCATGCCCTATGTTTCTCAGTTTGAAGGGCACTGAACTCTACACTGTGGCTCCTCTCTCTGCAGTGGACTTTGGAGTGAGTGCTCAGCTGGATCGCACGATAGGAAGGCGCAACACCTTCATCGGGACACCCTACTGGTGCGTGCTTTGCCTTCGCCTTCCTCCTTGCACGTAGCATATGGCGCATGTCAAAGTATGCTTTGTACGTCCTCGCACAACTTGTGATGCTCCAATGGCACGCGGAATCCAGTCACCTACGTTGCTTACCCCAAAACCTCCTCGAAACCCTAGAGTTGCAGCTGAAATTTTGCTAAGAACCCTTGCCTCTTTTGGGTTAAGCGGCTCATAGATTTGGTCTTGCAAGTACTGCAGAGACTTCAGTCTTGTTGCACACGGGTCGGGAGGATGGCCCCAGCGTGTTTTCTCGTCAGAAGCAACGCAGTCGATTAGAGTCGAACGCAAATATGTCACACCAGCCTTTTCCCTACGAGCTTGACTCTCTTTGCGATTTATTCCGACTTTGTTGCTTTCAACAGGATGGCCCCCGAGGTGATTGCCTGCGACGAAAATCCGGATGCCACGTACGACAACAGGGTTAGTGTTGGGGCTTATGCTTCCGTGGAGCGGTCAGCGATGTCCGCTCCCTCGGCCGTGAGCCGACGGGAAGAAGGATATTATCTCGGAACTGAAAAAGGTTTGTCGGTTTTAACCTGCCACGTTTCTTCTCTTCTTCTCTTCCTTTTTCAGAGCGACCTGTGGTCGCTTGGTATTACGGCCCTGGAGATGGCGGAGTCACAACCACGTAAGTCTCTCTACCGTGGATGGCTTTTACCGCATTATTCGCTTCTGTAGTACAGATAAATGGAAGTAATTGTCTGTAGACTCAGTTTCCAACCGACCGTCAACTAGAAGCTTTGTTTACGCAAAGTGTTATAGTGTTGGCTTGTGTGAAGTGAGCAGGGCATTTTGAAAGAATGTTGCAAAAAACCGTTATGCAGTCGCGGCATTTAGCAGACTTAGATCCCACCAAATTTAGTAGGTTCCGCTAATTACTACAATTACTTTATAATAATTTGATTAATTATGGGGAAAGAAATCTGTGCAGCTTTCTAGCACGCGCCTTGTTTCTCCCAAATATCTGTAGGCTTAAGGTATAGCTCGTTTTCCCTTGCCTTGGCTTCCAGCGCTCTGCGACATGCATCCGATGCGGGCACTGTTCCTGATCCCCCGCAACCCCCCGCCCCGGCTCAAGTCCCGCAAGTGGGCCAAGAAGTTCCAGAGCTTCATTGAGACTGTTCTGGTGAAGGACTACCAGCAGCGGCCGTACACGGAGCAATTGCTCAAGCACCCCTTCATTCGGGACCAGCCCACGGAGAGACAGGTCGGTGGACTGCACCCAACAACACAGACAGTGCGGTGGTAGATTCACGGCGTGTTTCATATGCCACTTTTCTTAAGACCACCTTCATAAAATAGAACTTTTGCAAAGGTCCCAAAGGCTATGTGCAAAGTCTTGTATGCTTCTTCTGGCCTCCCTTGTGTCTACCTTGTGACATTGGGAGAGAGAGAGAAAGAGAGAGGGGTAGCACGGTTGTTCACCTACCCTTGCAGCCCTTGCTCGCTCACCTGCATTTTCTTTGTCTTTTGCTCTAATCGGTTCTCTGCAAATGGTTCCTAGCATTCCTTTTAGTGCCACAGACGGCACTGCACGTTTCGCAAAAGGTCTTTTGAGATTCCGCTGTGGCATTCAGAGCACAAAGAGGAAGGTTTGAAGTCTGTGTGGCTTCTTCGACAGAGAGTCTTTGAGGTGCCACTCATGTACCTGGTTGCTTTGTGGTATAAGGCCCCAATATTTGCTTTTCTTTCCTCGCTTTATTTAATGGCTCACTGGCAGAAGGGAAAGGGGCCCCTCCCCTTTTTGAGTGGCTGCAGGCAAGGAAGCACGAATTAAGGACCCTCTATTTTTGTTGTGCTCATGGGGGCTTATTCTGACTCCTGGAGTTAATGCCAAAGGGTCTCTTTCTCTCTCCCCATCAACAAATTTATGAGGGAGAGGGAAAGAAGCTCAGTCCTTCCGAGAACTATTTCACGGGGTTGACCTTTGACTGATGAACCAGGAATTGTAATGTTCTTCCTCCTTCCACTCCTGAAGAGTAGGAAAAAAAATGGGCAGTACTTTTCTGTACAGTTTTTACGATCTAAATTGTGTTTTAAAGAGCAAAATGTTGGACAAATATCTGTAGTTTTTGCTTTGATTTTCTCACTTGCCCCCTTTTCCACTTCAGTGCTCACTAGAGGAACCAAAAATAATGAAACCAATGTATCACTTTTTTTTTTCTTCTAACCTTTTTTTTGGCAGAGAAGCAGTCACACATGCAAAAAATGTACAAAAGTAGTGCGGGGAAGTGGCCCTGCAAAGCGCAGTAGTTTGGCAGGAACAAAATTTTTTGCTCGTGGTTCGTAAAATTTAGATCTTACGCTACTGGCTCGGTTGCTTATAACTACATTTCTTAGATTCTGAGCAGCGCTTTGAATGAAGGCAATGCGGACAATGACACCCATGCCCCTCGCACATGTGGCGCCGGCACATGCACCGCTTGTCCCGCAACAACAGCTATTGCTTCTTACAATACTTGGACATAAAATGATGAAACATCGCAATACTGTGCTCCTCTGCAAGGGGAGTTACACCGTTAAAGGCAACGTGAAGCACTTTTCAAGAAATCTGAGTTTGGAGTGGACTTCTATATTTCTTTGGCCCGTGAATTCAGTTATCGCACTTACCTTGGGCACAAGTAAACGTCAACCGAATTTATTTTGAAAAATTGACTGAATTGAGATTTCGGTTGCACGTCGAAAGACCCCAGGGCAATCAAATTTATCCCCAGTCCTTGTCAGTTTGGCACGCGAAGCCCCCAAATTCGATTTGCCCGCTCGGTGCGGTCGAACTTTAGGCAAACGTCCACGGGACTTTGCGTTAAGAGTTTGAAAAAGTCCAACCTCAGCAGGTTGGTGGCCCCCTCGATCGTTTGAGCCGTCCCGAGCAATGAAAGATTGACGAACCCACACGCCGCGTGTCTTCCAGGTGCGGATTCAGCTGAAGGACCACATGGACCGCTGCCGCAAGCACAAGCGGGCAGGCTCGGGCCCCGCGGTTGGAGTCGGGGGCGGCGGGGTGGCCGTGGGGGGCGCCCCGGGGGGCGTCGGAGGGGCGGACGAATACCGCTACAGCGGCAGCGACGGGGAGGACGAAGATGCCATGGCGGGAGAGGCCGGCTCGGTGGAGCCTGCCCAGCGGGACTCGACCCTGCGGCGCAACTTTCAGCAGCTGCAGGCCCGGGACGGCACCCTCACCTCGGTGCAGCCCCAGCAGCAGGCCCAGCAGCTGCAGGTGCAGCAGATGCAGCAGCCTCAGCCACCGCCCACCAGCGGCCAGTTCGGGGGCGGAGCGCCACCCGAGCTGCCAGCTAGGCCGCCCCCTGTGCCCCCGCAGAGGGTCATCGGTGAGCCTCTCTTCTTTCCAACAGGATGTGTCTGGGCTGCCTAAGGTTTTGTAAAACAATTACCGAAGATGACATTAAAAAAATTAAGCAGGGAAATACTTTATTTTTTAATTAAGGGATTCCACCTCTCAGTCTCTGTACCTTGGCTTTATTGCAAATACCAAGCACCCAAGCTCCTTTTTTTTTTTTTTTTTTTAATTTATATCTTTCAAGTGGGTAAAATGAAAAGAAGTTATGCTAGATATGGTAAGCCATCTCTTGTTACAAACCATTCGTCTATACCACTGGTCTCAAACTTGTTTGAGACTGGGGGCCAGATAGTCGACACTGGGAAGGCTGAGGGCCAACGTTGGACGGGAGGGGGGGGGGGGGCAGGGCAGCAGCTGTCAAAAGATTTAAAAGTGAAGAGAAATCATGCTCTATGCTTTTTGTAAACTCAGTTTTGCCAGTGACATTTTTAGATTTTATTTGTTTTTATGACTATATTGGGCACTGACCTGATGTGATAACAATAATTACAATGACACCGCCCTGCCGACATGCTCACGTTTTGAATAGAACAAGAGAGCAAGTACACTTTTGTTCCCGTTGCTCAATTCACTCGGGAATTAACTAAGCTCAACACGTCTCTAAAAAACTAGCAGTTCTTGCTTTTCTAATGATTTCTATTACAACACGCATACTTGTCTTCTAATGGTGTTATATTTTTTTAAAGCAAGAATCCCGAGCTCGTTGCTTTACCTTCAGCGGTTGGTCCTGCTGATTGAGAGTTTGCGCAGCCAAGATGCATCCTTCAACAAAGAGCTCGAGCTCGCAGCCTAGTAGCGGAATCGTTGCACTTTACAAAAAGCTTTTTTTTTTTTTGCGAAAGTTGTTTATACATTTTAATCGATTGCAAATGATGCAATAAATAAATGTCTTTTTTCTTTTTTTGTGGGGACAGTATCTTTAATGCAGGTGCTCTTTTGGAGTATTTGCATATGCACGTATGTATGGAGTAGCAGAAGGTTGTTTACCACATCTGGTATACACCAACACACGGCCCTGACGTCATGCAGCTGCGGTGGCACTGCTCGCCGTGGCGCATGTACAGATGTCTCACTTCATGCGAATCTGTTTTTGCGCTCGAGTGCCCACACGTGGTGTGGGCAAATTGCTCTTTATGGGTTAACGGAGCTGTCAACCTTTGCCGAGTGATGTTAAAACAAAATATAACTTTTTTAATTTAAAAAAAATTTTTTGGGGCGATTTTTATCTGCTAAGTGCTACAATTCATGGAATTGTGGGTAAATGGAGACTATTTATTTATATATTTGTGGTACTTCAAAGGCCCATTTAGGGCATTACATGAGGGTGGTGCATTCAGCTTAAGCATCGATCAGAACAGAAAAATAAAAATAAAGTCACGGGGGAAAAAAAAAAGCACATTGAAGAAAATGTTTGGCTTGTAACGGAGAGAAAAAGGAAACTCAAAGCGAAAAAATGTACATTAAGGAAAACGCATGTGCTAATGAAGTTTTAATGCTAGCATACGGAACAAGAACTCAGAGAGTCACGATTCAAAATAAATTATTACAAGGAAAACGCATGTGCTAATGAAGTTTTAATGCTAGCATACGGAACAAGAACTCAGAGAGTCACGATTCAAAATAAATTATTACAACTAGATTACGACGAAAATAACTGTATGCACTTTGACACAAATATTACAGAGTAAAAAAGGCATCAGCACAACAAAACTTAAAATTTCAGGGTGCAGGGGGGAGGGGGATGCTGGTGGAAAAGAGTGACTGGAAAGGCATTACAAAACATTTTTTGATCAGATATGTTGACTAGAGGTGCCGCGAACTTTTTGCGAACCTAAGGTTCGAAGGTTGAACCAAGTGGTTCGAAAGGTTTGCAAAGTTCCAAAATGTCAAAGCCATTCCATAAAAATTTTCGAACTTTAGAATTATTGGTGCTGAGAAATTCTATTGTTTTTTAACTTCTGATCTTTCATGTGAAATTCAACATTTTCAAACTTATTATGCTAAGAAATTTGACGATTTTTGAACTTTCAAACCTGCCGAGTTCAAAAGTTCAACGAACTTTGGACTTCTGAACAAAAGTTCAACAAAAATCAGACCAAGTTCGCCCCCATAGGTTCCAGGCAACAAATATAAATAACAGAAGATGTCAACACGTGAAGTGGAGTTGAAATTGCACTCGGAGTCTTATTCTTAGCTGATCGTGCCACCAATGAAACGCCTGTAAAGTGCTGAATGATTGCTTTGGGGTGGCCTCGGCCTCGTACCTCACAGATTCTCCTTTCGACTTTTGCACATAGCCTCCCTCACACACAACTCCGTATGTTGGCCCGAGGTAACCTGTAGGCCAACAGATTCCTGATATGCAGGTTTGAAATTCAACCTAGGCACTTCGCTGGGAGCGTCCTTCATAGCATTAGTTGTTTTTGAACGCAAGTCTCTCGATTTCCTCATGTCAAGGGAAGGCGCGCGCAGAGAGCAACATTGATGCACTACAGCGAACGCTGAATCGGCACTTACTTCATTATCATTAGTAACTGGCTGCATTTTAGACCGGCCAATATCTCCATTCATCGAAGAAGAAAAGTTCCAGGCAGCAGCAATATGGTTAGCCCGATAACAACTGGTCGTGACCTGATCGGCTTATTAGGCCGGGTGGTCCCCTAATTTAGTCTGGTTGCAATCTCCTCAACCTTGACTTGTGTCAGGTGCTGTGCCTGTGTTCAGTGTTTTCTCCATCCCACGAGTCATCCCGCCAAAAATGAAAGCCCAGAGCAACTAAAAATTTTCGGTAAGCCTGGATTCCTGTTTTTCGGTAAGCCTGAATGCATTGTCCTGCATATTTAGTTGTCTTATGCCAGTGTAGCATTTAGGCAATGTTTGATTGGATGGCTACCAGTTTGCAAATAAGTAGGAAGTATGTTTACCTGACCACCTCAGGGCATTTCGATGAACTGTTTAACCTGTTCACCTCTTGTTTCACAAGTTACGACAAATAACGAGTAGCACAGGTAGTACCATCAGTACCACAGCACTGAAAAGGAAGGAGTATATTCATGGCGTAAGAGGAATGGGCAACATTTTCAGTAAAATTTGTAGCACATTTTGTGAATTTCTTTAGATGAATTCATGAAAACTTAGTTTGAAACTGCAGAGTTTGATTTCCGTCCATGAAATTCAGACTTGAAACTTATAATCAAAACTTTCGAACTTTTCTAACTTGTACCTCAAAAAGATTCGAAATATCTATTTTTCAAACTTGAATATTGAATAAATTTGAAATTTTCACATTTTTCTTACTGTCTATAAATAAAATTTTATATCTTCGAGCGCAAACCTTCAAAAACCTTAACATTTTCGAATTACTTATTCAAATTCGAACCTCAGTGGGTTTCTAAAGTTGCAAACTTTTCAAATTCGAACCTGAGCGAGGTTCAAACATTTCGAAACCTCTTGAATCCGAACTTCGGGAGGTTCGTGGCATCCCTAATGTTGGCAATGGCTTTGGGAAAACCGTGATTGTGAACAGGGTGTGGGCTTGAGCTTATCTTTTGCCACAAAGCATAGACTAGAAACAAATCTAGTCTACGCTTGCTGTCATCACGTGCTTAGCCACAAAGCCTAGATCACTTGACACGCATCTGGCTTCTGTGTACATGCAGTGTTCACACAAGGTGTGGGCAAACGCAGACTTGTTTGTCAACAGTGTGTCGGTCTACATTTTTAGGGAGGCGACTCTGAAGTAGGTGGCAGATTGCACTGCTCCAGTGCCCCTCTAGCTTGCCGACGCTCATCTACTCAACGATCTATGTGACTTTGCTTCACAGTGGTTCCAGACCCGCCTCCCCCGAGCAAGCCCCTGCCACCGATTCCAGTGGAGGACGAGCGCAAGCCGGCCACACCCCCCCGCAACCACCAGGGGGCAGCACCCAGGGGAGGCTCCTCCCACTTTCAGCCCCTCCCTCCCCAGGCCCCGCCTCCGAGGGCCGTGCCCCAGCCACACCAGCAGAACCGCAGGCCAGAGGTGGGTCCCACGCGGACTTCCAGTTAGCCATGAAATGAAGAACATTCCGAGGGAAATTGTGCCTAAGACGGAGAACCTTCCGACAAAAGCTTTCTTGGATTGCTTCACTAAGAAAGGACAATGAGCACTTCTCAGTCTTATGAGGTAGAGAAGGTTGGGGAGCAAAGCTTTCACGGTCACGTTCCTTTGTAAACGTTTTCGAATTGCCTCACATGGCAAGATTGCTGGTTTCGTCGCTTTCTGTCTAGAGTATTGCAACGTAAGATTGGCAGGAGAAACTCCTCCCTTGCCCTCCATCGTGCTTCCGTTGCGTGTGTGCCGAAGTGTTATCCAAGGTAGAAGGCTTTTGCTGGAGGCGGTGCTTCTTCTGCAGATTTCGCGTCACAACAGACCACAGACTGGAGGTGTTTGGAGTCGCATTTTATTCTCCAGCCTTCCCTCCAAATGTTTCGGTTGTATGTTGCTTGTGCACAAGAGGAGGTGTCTGCACACTTTACAGGACTATAAAAATAATTTTGTGTTTGTTTTTTCTTTCTTCAAGAATGGATGTGATGTTTTTTTTTTTTTCTAAAAATTAGTTGTGGAATTTTCAAATTTTAAGGGAACATGCGTGTGGCTCGAATGCTTGGGAATAGTCCCGGTACCAATAAGAGGAGGAAAGTAGATGAGGAATGTGTTCTCCGACAAACAAGCAGCCTCTTGGATGGCTGGTGCCAGCTGTATACTGGATCGGCACAAAATAAGACCCTAGATAAAGATGTCTTTCCACAAAACTGAGGGCATTTTTTTATTTTTAAGTTTAAAACAAGTTTTAGGTGTTTCTTTAGGTGTTTTTTTTTGTATTATTAAACTGATTTGAGTGGCAACCTTTGGGTTAGTCGGTACCAAAAACACGAAATCCTAATAAAAAGTGAACATAATTGTTTTCAAATTTCCTTGCTTCAAAAAAAAAAAATCAATATTTGTTGTTTGTCTATTTGCTTTTTTTTTTTCAAAAATTATTTTAGTGGATTATCTTTTTTTAAACAATAAGAGTAAATTAATGCGCAGCGTTTTTCTAATATTCTAATGGGAGCACTCACAATGCTTGCAAGCTGTTTAGATTGAGAAAGCATAGAAGGGAAATATTAAGGGCGAAACATCCCCTTTTTTCCATTCAGTTTTATTTTTGCGTGTTTGCTTCCAATCAACATTCTGGCAATCAGTCTCTGAAACTGACGAAATTTACAGAAAGTCTGCATTTTATGACGAGTATTCATCCTCAAACTTTGACTCTGAGAAGCATTGCAAGTCTGAATCAGGGGGGCCAGCATTCTGTTGAGTTCTCATCCTCCGACTTCAATTTCGAGAAGAATTGAAAGTCTGAATCAAAAGGGCCAGCACTTTGATTGCCTCTGCCGATTGCCAGTACCACAGGAGCCTCAAAGTGAGGCATGGTGCAAATAAAGCAGATACAGTCGAATCTCGTTAATTTGAACTCGAGCAAAACCGAAAATTTGTTCAAATTAAACGGAGTTCGAAAGAAAGAAAGCTCATAAAAGGAGTACTTATGTGCAGCGCTGCATTGGGCAACGCATGTGTACTGGGCTAACAGATAAGTGACGAGTTCCGGGACATTTATTTACGCCGATCGCCAACGGAAGTAATTGTGATGCATGCCTGTGCGTAGTTCCTCAGTCGTGAATCAACAAACGTCGCTTGGAGCTTTGAGAGTAGCTCTTACGCGGCATCAGCATTCTCTTGGTACGAGAAGTAACGCGCGGTTCTGTCCAGCGATGATGCTACGTCAGTTGCACTAAGTGGGGGCATTTCTTCGCTGGCATCAGAATCTTCGCCACTGAGGGCTGAAGGGTCTTCAGATGTGGCCTGTTGAGGGCACGTAGCCTGAACGATTTCGGTCTCAGTCATCCATGACGCTTGGAATCCAGATAAAGTCCGTCGCGCGCCCACCGAAAACATGCCGAAGCGCAGAAATGCGCAAGTGCAAGGCAAGAAACGTAACTGTCGCGCTCCCACCGAAAACACGCCGAACCGCAGCAACGCGCGAGTGCAAGGCAAGAACCATAACTGTCCGCGCCCTACGAAAGCACGCTGAACTGCAGCTACACGCGAGTGCAAGGCAAGAAACGTAACTCATGCTCCCGCCGAAATCACGCCGAAGCGCAGCAACGCACGAGTGCAAGGCAAGAAACATAACTGTCCGCGCCTACCGAAACCACGCTGAACTGCAGCAACACGCGAGTGCAAGGCAAGAAACGTAACTGTCGCGCTCCCACCGAAAACACACTGAAGAGCAGCAACGCGCGAGTGTGAGGTGGGCAACGTAACTGTTCGCAGCCACCGAAAACATGCCGAAGCACAGCAGCGCAAGAGTGCAAGGCAAGAAACGTAACTGTCGCGCTCCCGCCGAAAACACGCCGAAGAGCAGCGGCGCAGCACCGGCGCCGTGCAAAAGAGAAAACTCTAATCGCAGCATTCAAGGTCACCACGTGATCAGTTGTCATGGTTACTTGGAACTGAAATCAGGAGTAGCAGCTGGCGCACGGCGTAGCGCAGCCACATGGCCGGGTTGGAGGCGCTGCCGCGTGAGTTAGCCCGCTCCTGAGAGCATGGTCGGCGGCGCGGGATGTTTGAATTAACCGGCGCGAGCGCTAAAGCGTTAGAATTATTGGACCTTTTCGCACATTGAGATACATACAGTGTAGATTGGACCACAGCGTCAGTTCGAATATACCGAAAGTTTGAATTAAGCGTGTTCGAATTAGCGAGATTTGACTGTATACCGTAATTACCCGATTCTAACGCGCCCCCGATTCTAACGCGCACCCGTTTTTCCAGGCCAACAAACCAGAAAAACTTTCACCTCCGATTGTAACGCGCGCGGAACTTCGTGATCAAGAACAACGAATGCGAGAGAAACAGGCAATTTATTTATCGAAGTAGTCACTCATCACCCTCCTCGTCTCTCTCCGAGAGCTCTTTGTCGCTCTCCGCTGACCATAACATGTCGTCCTTTGTGCCATCAAGCGCGTTCGCTATGCCACGCTTCTTAAACGAGCGTTCAACCATGGCCGAAGGGATCGTGGCCCACGCCTCGCGCGCCCATCCCGCGAGCGTCTCGAGAGGCGCACGCTTCAGCCGACCGCTTGTCGTGAACGAGTGGGAGCCGCTCGTCAACTCGTTGTACAGCACACGAAGCGGCGGACCTTCGCTGCCGCTGCTGCCATTGCGCGCAAGTAAGCGTGCAAGTGGGACGACTTGCGTGAACGCAGAAGGAACAAAGAAGGAACCAAATGGTTGCTAAAAGCACGGAGGAAAGATGGCAAAAAGCTTCGGCGCCATCTTGAGATGGCGATGGCAATGGGTGGAGCGAAATTTCCGCTGTTTTGACAGTTTCGGTTTCGTATCCGATTCTAACGCGCAAGCGATTTTTTGGCCTATTTTTCCGGAAAAAAGGTGCGCGTTAGAATCGAGTAATTACGGTAGTTCCCCCAAGACATAACAGACGACAACACCTCTCGGGGTGTTCGCAGTTTCACAATTGGGCAGAAGCTTTCCAACATATAATCGCCGCTGCACACGTGCGGCAATGACCGCGTGGGACATTTTTGCGCCGCCGTACATGTGCAGCGTTGACCGTCGCAGAGTTGATAAAGGTCGATATACAAACTAGTAGTGCGGTACACTTTGCAAAGGGTGGGCCTCAAATCCAACCGTGCACTTAGCTACAAGATACGAACGCCTGGTGCGGTTCCCTCCTCCTCAGGAACTGGAAGTCCTCGCCCAGCAGCTCAACGAGTTGGCGCACAGTGGCGGCGGTAGTCGCAGCTCCAACGGCGGCGTCTCGCGCTCGAGCGTGCCGGCCGGTTCCGCCGCCGGCCAGAGGCTCAACGGGAACCCTGTGCCGGCCTCTTCGGCGGCTGCCGCACAGCACCACCCAACGTCAGGGCAGCAGATGCACGATGGATCGGACTCTGACGACGACGAGGATGAAGAAGAGGATGAAGACGACGGACTGGTCCAGAACGACGGGACCCTTCTGGCTTCGGACCCGCCCAGGCCCCTGTGAGTGTTTTAAAAATATTATTTCTTTTGGCAACCCCGCCCCAGAAAGTATATTATTTTTAACGCCTTCTGTCATAATTCTCTTTATTACTCTCGTGTTTAGGTTATGGGTCACTTTTATTTGTGCATTGTCGAACAATGTGTGGCATGATACACAGTTGTCCCGGTGGTTACGCGGCGTGTCAAAGTTGCCTTTGCTATATGATAAAACTGAGATTAGGTTGTGTGTATGTTTATACAGCCTAGTACTTGGTGTGCCTCAACGGGCGACAAGTCTTCCAGCAGTAGATGAGAAATTTAGCCAGCGCAGTACCACCTCTAGCCTGGGGTCTTTAACATGCATCACACAGTAATGTGATACAGAGCCATATATTAGGAGAGTTTGGCCAGTGGGTGTTGCGACGAAGACGCCGGAGAGGGGAAAAGTAAATGAAAGGGAGGAGAGCGCCGAAGGAGCGAGAGAGAAAGAAGGGAGCAGAGAGGAGACGACCGCCATTTTTTAGCAACGCTGTCGGAGACTGGTTGGAGAAGAGCACTTCTGAGGCTACGCGTCGTCTGCTACGGGCCGACTTCTTTTTCGCCTGAATAAAAGTTTGTGGCCATACGCCGAAAAATTTTAATTTGTTAGCTTTTTAACCCACCGAGGAATAACAGAATGTCATTTTCTTGCCAAAGCCAGCGATATAAAAGGCAATAATCGAAATTTAGATGCCGATCCCACGCATTCCGCCGGGAGAATGATCGAAGATGGCGGCCCTCCCCACTCAGGTGGGAGCAGCCGGGAGTTCACGCGCATGCGCTCATGCCTCTCGCTCTATGCCACGTGCTGATTGGCTCACTTGGGAGGAGAGCGTTACGGCGGCGAGATCATAGACTGACCAAACTCTCCCCATATACGGCTCTGGTGTGATGCACGACTGCACGCCAGTACGATGCTCATCCAGATCGAAACGGGCAGGCATGGGGATTGAAGCGAGGATCCTGGGTTCTGTAGCGCGAGCTTTCACTCCACGTGCTCTGAGCTGGTGTGCGCTAGCCCACTTGGTCACCGTTCCCACTTAAAGGGCAACTCCGCTTCTTTTCCAGTAGTGCAAAACTATACAGTTCTCTTTGTTATCATCTACAAAACCCCCATGGCAAATATTACAACAGAATTCCGCCTAGAAGTTCATTAAAATCGCTGTCAAAGTTTGACAAGCACGAATCCGCTGGTTTTGGATGAGACGTGCGGGCCAGACAACACTGCCCGGCTGCATTTCCGCTTCCTCCAAATTCCTTCTCCCGGCACGTCCGCGACGTCATCAAACATGTACAGCTTCTTCTTCTTCTTCTTCTTTTTTTTTTCAATTTTGTTTTCTTTCTTGGTGAGAGCACGGGTGGCGCCAGCGCCGTGAAAGACGTGAGTGACGCGCTCGGCCGGCCCGGCGCTCGACTATTGATACTACTGATAAGCCGATCGCCTCGTTGAGCGCGGCTTGTGTTACGTCGCATACTTTTGAACACCAAGTAAAAGGAGGAGAGGGAAGCTGCTTTTGTAAGAATTTTGAGTGACAGGTTAATCTTCTATAATCTTCTGGGAGGAGAATAGCGACGCCTGTGCTAATCCAGGAGGCACAAAGGAGGATCCTGATAAGAGGAGAGCTCCTTCTTCCCCTTGTATATCACGTGGGTGTACATGCTTAGTGATGCCGAATATACAATGTTGTCCGGCTTTGCCACCGTTTTGGTTTCAGTTTGTGATCATGGATAGACTAAAATTACACGAAAAAT
This sequence comes from Ixodes scapularis, assembly GCF_016920785.2. Taxonomy (NCBI): domain Eukaryota; kingdom Metazoa; phylum Arthropoda; class Arachnida; order Ixodida; family Ixodidae; genus Ixodes; species Ixodes scapularis. The sequence continues at coordinate 52,888,266 of NW_024609880.1, read as the reverse complement.
ATTTTATTTTTCGCGAAACAAAAGATTGGGGATTGTTTTTGAGTGCTTCAAAAAGCAAAATCGGCCACTATCTCAAAATTTTTGAAATTAAGCGGAGTTGCCCTTTAAATAAAAGTGAGATACTCGCTGGAAATGCTCCAGTATTCTTCATAATGCTTCGTAAGAAAAAGGAGGGGATTGAAAAAACATTGCTGAAAAGAAGCGCAGAGAAACATGGCTTCTGTGCGCTTCTGTGACCGAGGCCCGACTGAGAGAACGAGGTTTGTCTTAATTTAATCAGCAGAATATGCCCTTCATAAAAGAAACATTGAAATGTGATTGCATTTCGACGTAGTCTGCAAATTCCTGCAAAAATGCAGCCCCATTCTTTTTTTTTTTTTTTTTTCTTACAAGAGGAGGTTGATTGACTATTTCTCTAAAAAATTCGGAAAGCCTGGGATCGTTGCAGAACTTGGGGCCGCTGCATGCGAAGCGGAGACAGTACCACTGAGCTACACCACAGAGTTAACAAGCCGATTCAAAGTTTGGGGCTTTGTAGTACCAGATAACCACTGCATGTGCTTTCTTTAACAAAAAAACAACAAAACAAAACAAAAAAAAACAGCCGATAACAAGTTGACGTTGTTGCACTGTCACTGCCAGGAGCTCGTGCCAGGAGACGTGCTTTCAGACGCTCTGGAGCAAAAAGAAGCAGAAGCGTTCAAAACGGAGCAGAGAGGAGCAACTCAGTCACGAGCGAAGAGCGCGTTCCGAATGCCGGCCTGTGCACGCGAAATGGAATTCAAAGTTTTGACCAAATATTTATGTTGTAGGATTGCATTTTCTGTCATCCGCTACAGGTCAAGTGTCTACTTTGTTCCGAATGCTTTTGTTCACGCACCCCATGATGCATGAACACGACGCCGAGGCCCTACGACTTCTCCATGAGTTGTGGCTGCTATCGCTGTGACCATACTGTGGATAAACACTGGACTGCCCAATATTTCTGGTCCTTTCATTTGTTTTTGTGTCGCAAGCTTGGCCCAATCGCCGACCCGCTTAATTTGTTTCTGTGCTTCCCTGTCGCAGGCCTCCAGACGGATACAACCAGGACACTCTGAGGCACATGGCCAGGGACGACCCCCTGTCGTGTCAGGCCCCCAACCGCCCCCTACCCCCCACGCCCGACGAGGAAGAGGCCAATGGCCGCAACGATGGCACGCTCGTCGTTCGCAGGGTATGCTCATTCTCTCTGTCTTCCCCGGGTACCCTTGGGCACCCCCCCCCTTTTGGTGGCTCTGAGGTAAAGCACCAGACTATTAATCCCCAGGGGGTGGGTTCGAACCCCCAGGCGGCGGGTTCAAATCCCCCAGGTGGCAGGTTTGAATCCCCAGATGGAGGGTTCAAAGCCCCAGCCCAAGTGGTGGATTGAAATCCCAGCTGAGGTGGCCTCACTATTGAAAGAGGTTAATTGCGGAGAAACCGCCGTGTAACTGAGCTTTTGTTTGCACGTAAAATGAACCTCGAGTGGTTGAAATTGATTCCCACTCATCTATTGGGGCGTGCCAGATGCCCCTCGTTGGTTTGGCACCAAAGAATTCCCAAATTTGACTTTAGGATGTACTCAATGGGACTCCTCTGTTCCATCCGACAAGAAATAGGTGCTCTAGAATGTTGCTCCTTTGACGGCTCCTTTAAGAAGGCGGTTCTCTGTTGTGGCATTCTACAAAAAATGTGGGAACTGCCGAAAGTGGCTCTTTCTTATGGTGGTCGAAGTCTAAAGCCTAGCTTGGTAGCGTTTGAGTGGGACTGTGTTAAAGCCTTTTAGGACTGTTCACGACAATACGGTTGCTACAGCAACCAAGGTTTGAGCAGCACATAGCAGTGGAACGCAAGGAGTCGTGACACAGTTTGTTCCACCAAAAGGTAAATGTCTGAACCAGCAAGCTTAGAGAAAACGCAATTTTTGTAGTATAAGTTACACTGGCCGAGGTTAAGCAGTTTCGCATGGTTCCTGGAGAGCCTTGCTGCGCATGCACGAGGAGCAGTGACGGAACGGGCAGGACTGGTATGGCGCCTAGGTCAGTCCCCGATGCACGCGTCGCACGCATGCACCCGCTCGAGATCTTCGCTCGCGCTGTCCGGTTGTTTTGGGCAGCAGCTTGGTTGCTTGATACATAACAACACGGCGCACAGTTCGCCAAACCGACGACGGGCATCTGGCACGCCCCAGTGGAGGACTGAGGATTAATTTGGACCACCTGGGAATCTTTTGATGTGCAACTGAAAGCTCGGTTACACAGCACCTCCTCCGCAATAAGAAGAGCGGAGAAGCTTAACTCATTGGATCGCGAAGTAGTCACATAATGCGTATACTGTGTGTGTGTCATTGAAGCAGCAGTAAGCATGATAATCAAGCTAATCCTAGACAACCGGGAAAGCTAAGAATAGCCAGCTGAACCTAAGCTTACGCTATGTATGTCCTGGCATAGCCGAGCTAAGCGACTGCAATTTTTTTACCTAGCCGATCAAGACAAAGAAGTTTGGTATATTTGCTTTACCGTAGAGTAGGCACACTCTTTCTTTATGTTTACAGGCATTGGAAGTACAGTCGCCAACCAATTTTTCACACTAAATCGTCGCAAGCAATCTGCGGGGAACACCACCGAGAAGCCGCCATTTTAGGTTCTATGTTAGTTGCACATGGATTGACTTAGTTTGGCAGCACTACATGAGTACTGCTAAGTCCTTCTGCTAGGTGCCTCCATGCTGCGGCTTTTACAGCGGAGCTGTTAAGGGCTAGGTTCTCGAGGATCGTGTCCGTGTACAAAACACTTGTCAACAAAAACACCTCTGGACAACTACCGCCATCTATAAGCGACGGCGGCAAGCACAACCAGTATGGATGCCACCGTCACTCGTAGGGGGTGCCAACCTTTCCACCTATCATAGAAGAATGGATAGTTGGGCAGCGCGTTGGTGGGAATTCATCTTAGGAAACAGCGCGAAAAACGGACTACAACAAAAAAGAAGCGTACGTAACGAGCGCAGCGCTCGTCACGTGTGTTTCTTCGTCCTCGTCTGTTTTGCGCATCATTTCCTACGCTCTTATCAGTTTCGGTTTGGACTTAGGATGGGTCGGCCTCACGCCTTTTCGGGGAAAGAAGACTGCCTGTGGAAGGAGCGGCGACGTACGCAGCAGCGCGAATGGGTCCGTAACCGCCAAAAAGCTGCTGTCGCCTTGACTCAACTGCGTCGAGCGCTTCAGATTCCCTTGCCAAAGAAGAGCACATCGCTCGCCTGGAAAGCCGCCGCCGAGAACACTACCAGCGATGTAAAGGGTGCCAGCAGGTCAACGCCATGGACGACGATCGTGCCACGGAGGCAAGGCCCGGCGACGATTGCACTCCACGCTGGCTGAACCGTTCCCGGGCGCGATGGCGATGTTCCGGAGGGAGTTCGTGGATTACTCGTTTGGCATCACATGCGCCGTGTGCGACCGACTCTGGGTCGCCGGAGACGTATCCACGATCGGCGGCATGTCGGACGAGATGAAGTGGAAAATGAGCGCATGCGCATTGCGGCAGTGTATCGAGTACAACTCCGCTGGTCTTCCTTCTCTAGAGAGGGGAAAGGCTGAACGTTTTAGGGGCGAAGCTCCTTAGGGTCTAGCCTTGTTTATCCGTCCGGCGTCCGTGCTCACATTGATGGCACTGCCTCCAAAATCAGCCCACCTTAAAAAAAAAAAAAAAAAAATTTACCCTTGCACGGGGGTTCAAGCTCGGGACCGCTTGCTTACGAGGCAGATGTCTTAACCACTACGCTACACTCCAACGTTGCATGTAGCCGCTCAACGTCTATACAGGAGAGGGTGCTGCAGTCAAATGCGTATATAATCGCGTTAAACTTTGCATGCATTGGCTGAACGTTTATAGACGAGAGGGCGCTGTGGTCAAATGCTCAACTGCGTATATAACCACGATCCATACCACACATTCTCTTTCTTGCATGGACCGTTGACTTAAGCAGTGGAGATGCAATCCCACGACTTCTAGCGGATCCAAGCTGATCCGCTAGAACAGTGGTTCTCAAATGGGGGTCCGCGGACCCTCTGGGGTCCGCGAAGGCATTCTAGGGGTCCGCGAAGTCTTGCCTCATTAGTCAAGCCCGGCAATAAAAGTTGTATTTTCTCAGATTGAGAAGAAACATTTCAGTTTTCGGGCGAGTTTTCTCATGTGTATGTCAATGACAGAGGTCTACTTTACACTAGGCCTTAGTTATATCCATTTAATAAATCATTATTATATTTAACCTATACCTTTGCCCTTCTCTCATCACAAACGGGGTCCTCCACTATCTCTGCCGATCCACAAGGGGTCCGCAAAACATCAATGGTTGAGAACCACTGCGCTAGAAAAACCACTGGCTCTGCATCTCACTGACCATAAAGCAGTAATAATAAAGTCGAAACGCAACCCGGAACTCAGCACTACTTATGAGCAATTGAAAGAATACAGCACCATCAGCACTACCTATGAACAATAAAATCAGTATCATCAGCACCACCAGAGCTTCGCCCCAATCAACATCATTCACCACGTGGAGATGCGGCCTCTTTTTATTTTGTCTCTAGCTGCGCATCCCTATCATCATCATTGTTACCATTTTGCTTCTTTCATTTGCCATTCTGCAGTCGTGGACTTGCGCCTCTCGTCTTGTCTCGGTGAATCATGTTTTCGGACTACGCTGGCTTGGACGTCATGGCCCTATCTGTTCTTCCGCCACCCCGAAGTGTCGCTAAAAAGCGCAAAAACTACTCGAGCATAGCGCTATAAAAAAAGGCAGCGATTCTCAAGCTAATAGAAAGTGGCCGAACGCGAGCGAAGGCGGCACTGTTGAGGACTTTTTTACGCCCACTTAGACATAATAAAGCCAAGTTTTCAATCTGCTGACTTTTCGGACTGCTCTATTATTCGGACGTTTTCTCAGTCCCTGCAAAGTCCGAAGAATCTGTCGGCGACTATAGGTTAATTTTGCTCGCTTTCATACAGAAGTGAACCAGACACTTGTGGATTATTTGCTTTGTTCGGTCTCCAATTTGGTGAACAAAGTTTTTGCATCGGAACGTATTGCCAAGTACGTAATAAAGTATACTCCAGAGTGATCTGCTCACAATTCAGCTGTTAAACATGGTGTTTCCTATTGTTGTGATTCATCAAAAGAAGTTATCAAACACTGAGCAGCTTCTTCTATTCTCATTGTTCTTCTTGTCTACGAACCAACCCGCAGATATCAAACAGCAGCACGCAGGGCAGCTTCATCGCCGCGGCCGCAGCCGTGGTTGCGAGCAAGAATGGCGTTGCGGCGGCGATTCCACCCAGTCACCTCATCGCCCACGGCAACAACAACAACAGCAGCAGCAGCGGAAGCAGCGGCAGCAGGCCCGAGAACCATCCGCGGCGCTCTCACCACCACTCTAGTAGCAGCGGCGGCGGCAACGGCAACCAACCTGCGCTGCAGCAAGGTCGCCACAGGGAGCGCCACACGCGGCTCTCCGACGGCGGCAAGGTGCCCCACCACGGTAGCCGCGGCGCCCGGAAGGAATCTTCGGCGTCGGAAGGTGCACGGAGGAGCGAGGGTTCGAAGAGGCCCACGGAGCGGAAGCACTCGCAGCAGCTCCCGGAGCGACCGAACCGTTCGCCGGCTGCTGTGGCGGAATGGCTCATCAAGCACGCCGCCCCATCTTCTTCGACAACGACGTCCACGGCGTCTTCGGCCCCTGGCGTCCCGCAGTTGGCGAGCATCGCTGGAAGTCGGCCGGAAAGGCTGTCGCGCGACGAGGGACGCAGCGGGGCAGTGCCAGCCGTGGTGCTGACACGTGACGGCAGTAGTAAGGTCAGTATGAGTGTGTGTGCGTGGGCGGTTGAGTTTGTGAGTGAGTGATACCTTGAGCGGCTGAGTGTGTGAGCATTGTTTGGTGGGATGGAATGTGTTCAGCTTCCTCGGGGAATATTTGATCGGGATATTGGGTGAGCAGCACCGTGGGTTCGGCAACGTCCGATTCTACCTCTAGTTTTTATTTGATCCTTCCCAAACATGATTGGTTCTTTTAACTTAGAAGCTGCCCCAAGATCTCTTCCTTGTAGATAGACAATTATTGTAAACGCAAGAGTAGTCAGAGCTTCACGAGTGAAAAGGTATTGTATCTTAAAAGTCCCCGCAAGTATGCGAGCATAATTTAAATTCTTTGCACAATTCTTCACCTTTGAAGGAAGTTACATAGCCACTATCTCGGTGACTGCTGAAAGTGGGCGCATTGAGCGGTTCCTTTTTTGTAGTTTCTGTGGCAGCTATTCTTTGAACACTTGCATTCCATTATGATAAAAGTTCCTCTCTTGGCTATCGGGAAAAACAGTTGCCTCGGGGCTCTAGAATTTGGATCAAACCCGACCGGACGTCGATGTCTTCCCTTCCTTCGTCCTCTGTTTTTCTGCTGAGTGCCTGCTAACCATCTCTTTTGAACACTACTAACTCCTCTTTTTTCTCCTTCTTTTTCTCTTCCCTTCTAACCTTTTTCTGTCCTCTTGACTAACAATTTCTTTCCTCTCTCTGCATACGACAACAGCCCTGCACTTTTTTCAGGTGGCTGTCTGTTGAATGTGTCGGTTCTTCTTATTCCGACGACTTGTACTGCCCTTTTTTTCTGTCTGGCATCTTTTGCTACTGCCAGAGCCAGACTTTCAAAGCTTTGGTATCATGCATGCTTTAAAGGGCCCCTGAAAAGGAAAAAAAAGTTTTTTTAAAACAGTCTAATTGGGACACGCGTGTCAAAAAATGAATTTTACGCGAAAAAAAAAATTTTTAGAGCAATATTGACGGCGAGAGATTTATTTGAAAATTTGCGCGCAAATTCCAGGTCATTCAGCTCGGCTTCTCATTGGTAACCATGGTCATTCAAATCGGCTTCTCATTGGCCAATAGAATGAGTGACAGCTTAGATGTTGGTTATAAAATCTTCGTGATCTCTTGAAATCGCCTTTTGAATTACATATTTTTAGGTTTAAAAAACAATCCATCGAATGAATGTCGCAATTGTTTACAAACGTTTTACAAAATCGTAACTTCCGTTCGGATACTACAACAAAACAACAAACAAAAGCTTCGCCATTTTGTTTTCTGTCATGGTCGCCGTCTTCGCGTCTCGCATTCTGAAGAGGGCTTGTTGCTTGTGTTAGTTAGTCATCGTAAGTACTTAGCAAGTGGCGCGGGGTGACAGGTTTCTGTTTTTCTGCTCTTCTTTGCGCGATTCGTGTGTCCAGTTTATCCCATCTTTTGTTTGTTTTCTGGCGCGCGCCAGTGCCAATTTTTGTTTAGATGTCGGTTCCCGTAAAGGAGTTTAGTGAGGCACGCAGCACCGCACTCAACGTTTAATAAAAAAAAAATCAGTTGCCACTACGTGTCCTCGCGGCGGCCTGAAGGATCGTGCGGCTCGGACGAACTCGTCGAGGCCTCCGCTTCGCCGCGGCGAAGCGGGTGCCTCGCGAGCGGTTGTCTTGCGGCGATCGGAGCGGACGCCTTCCGGCTGGCGTGGCGTGTCCTCGTACGGGCGAAGGCCCAGCAGCTGGCAGCGTTGAAGCAACCGACGCTTCAGGACGGGGTCCACCGCGACGACTATGTACTGTGTGTAAGACCACGGCACCACGGTGACCACGGTACGTGCACGATACGACGCGGTACGTCGTGCGACCGGCAGACACAGCGGCCAAGGGCTGTGTTCCAAATCTCCAAACGGTTCCGAGTTTCTCCGGCGGATCGCATCACGTGACAGCACAGATTGAAAAACGCTGTACGCGGGTAGGTTTTACAACGCCAAGGGTACAAAACCCTTACCCTGGGGTAAGATCGAGTAAATTTTGGAACACGGCCAGGAAGTAGCAATGGCTCTCGCGCGGGGCGCAGCCAAGCCAGAAAAGCAGCCAAGCCGATCCGTCACGAAGAGGCGGGGACTACCTCTCCTCCACGCGCCCGAAATGCCGAGAGAGAGAAAAGTGGAAAGGAGGTGACTGCCGACTAAATTGCGTCTGGCGCAGTCAATATTGCTCTAAAAAAATTTTTTTTTTCGCGTAAAATTTATTTTTTGACACGCGTGTCCCAACCAGACTGTTTTTAAAAAACTTTTTTTTTCTTTTCAGGGGCCCTTTAAGAGCTCTACAAGTTTTGACACAAATCTGTTTATGCTGTCGTTTTTTGTGAGAATACTGTTGCGCTCCAGTCAGAATCTAGCTTCCAGTGTTACTACATTTTACAGATGAGGCCTGTAAGGACCACAGCCCACATAGCTCATAGGGACATCATGATGTCACGTGCCTCTGTTTCTGTCACATGGCATCATGCTGTCGTGAGGTCACGTGCCCTGTGGCGTCACGTGATATCACGACCATGTCACCCGAGACATTTTTTGTGCTCTAAACATTCTGTCCTCCCCAGTCATAGAAAAAGTGTAACGCTCGAGCGTGACGAAAAAGCATTGCACATGGGGCAAGGCGCCATAAAGAATGCATAGCCTGCAGCAGGCAATACACAACCGTTGGCGGCGAGCGATGCTCGGTCATAAATACCTAGCCCGCAGGTGACCTTCGGCCTGTGCAGCTCGTTGTAGGCGAAGTGCACCTCTTCACGCGGACTCACAACATCAGGGTGAATCGTAATGTACCAAGGGATAGTGTAGCGGGCACACGACGTCAGAACTTCAGACAAAAGTCAATTGATAGAGTAGTGGACTTTATAAACCTCACCTCGTTGCAATTGTTTCAATTACTGCAAGGAGGGCTCCTTACGATCAAAGAGGTGTAATCCAAGGCTCTGTACGTACCCACAAAAGAAGCAGAAGCTGTAAAAAACTTCTCATTAAAACATGCTCGTAGCACGCTCTATTCCCTAGGGAGTCAAAACTTCTCTAGATTATTCTAATGAATGTGGAGGTCGCAAAAGTGTCGGGTTTGCAGCGCACCCAAAACCACCCGAAGCTCTTTGCAACCAAGCACAGCAAATGGTAATGCACGCATACCGTATTTACTCAAATCTAGGCCGATAGGTTTTACAGCGGAGCTGTTAAGGGCTAGGTTCCCCAGGTCCGTGTCCGTGTATGTCGACACAAGCCTGCCTGGACAGCTACCGCCATCTATAAGCGACGGCAACAAGCACACAACCAGTATGGTTTCCGCCGTCACTCGTAGATGGCGGCAACCTTTCCAGCTATAATAGAAGAATGGATAGTTAGGCGCGTTGGTGGGAATTCATCGTAGGAAACAGTGCGAAAAACAGATTACAGAGAAGCACACAGTGTATTGAGTACAGCTCCGCTGATCTTCCTTCTTCACGAAAGTAAAAAGGTTTTATAAAAAAAAAAAAAAAATAAAGTCGGAACTTGGGGGTTGGCTTAGAGACAAGGATGTGGTTGCCGCCTACACCACTTCGCGGCAATGCCAGCTACCAAAACCAAAACTGCCGGTTTTTTTTTTTTTTTTGCGCAGCTTTCGCATGCACACAAGGGGGGAAAGGGAGGGAGAAGGATGCGATGACCTGTCTCCTTGCCCCCTCCCTTCTCTCCTTCACAAACGCACACACACAAAAAAAAAATGTTTACTTTTGTTTGTTGCTCGCGTCTTTATTTGAAAACGCGGATATAAACCACTTACACCCCCGTCGGCTTCGTAGCCGATATTGTATATCGGAAATAATTGCCTTTCTGTGTTTAATTTATGGTGTTTTACTGTTTCTTTCTGATGAACCTAACATCGAGAATTTTTTATTTTTTTTTTCCTTGTTTTGGGGGGTTAACCTAGAATCAATGCTGGCCTAGAACCGAGTAAACACGGTAATACATGCGCGGCACGTTCGGTGCTTCCTGGGCTTATCAGAATGATCGAGGCAAGTTTTGTCAGCATTATTATATTAAGCTTGTGCAGTTTTAACTAGGGGTGTGCGAATATTCGAAACTTCGAATACTTCACGAATAGTGCCCGCTATTCGATTCGATTCGCTTCGCACTTTTACTGTTCGAAGTATTCGAGTTCTTCGAATATTCGAAAACTACGAATAACTCGAAACTCGCTGGTAAGTCCCAAATCGCGGTCACGTTCCCAGTTTGTTTTTAAGCTGCGCAGTATAGTTTCGAACTTGGCAAACCCCAAAAGCCAACCTAAGTGCCTTTTTTTGGTGTTATTTCTTGTACGAAGCAATGGAAGTGGAAATTATATGCACGCGGTAGCGCGATCTGACCTTCGCTTGCCGCGATATCTGGATTGCGGAGATGGCCCAGTGGTAGTGGCGCAAACATGTACGGAGCCATCGCTGCGATAAATTTGATAAAGGACTACGATTTGCAAGGGCACGTACATCGTCGTGAGCTCTAACGCCACGGACTACAGCCACTCACTCACGTGCACTCACAACTGAACGACAGAGCCCATAGAGACTGGCCAACTGGCCTACAGGGCCAAGGAAGCCAAGGGGCCAAAGTGCTATGAATTTGGATATGGATTACGGCTTACTTTCGGGGATAATTTGTACAGTTGTTATCGTCGTTGCCATGATGGATCATGCCACTCGAGTTATTTTCCGCTTGATTTTCTGATTAATCAGTTTTCCAGTATTCATTTCATTTCTACCCGTTTTCACCGCTCGAAGTGAGACTTGCTCCCTCAGCCGAAAAATAGCCGTATTGCGTCTTTAGCTTTATAGCTTCTTCGTGGCGCCCTCTCTCGGCACAACTATTGCACACGAAAATATATTGCGCAAGGTTAGTTCTGCAGGAGGCTGTGGTGGCCGCGAGGCGCACGTTTTCATCCCTCGTGTCGTGTGCCATGCTTTACGTTCACGTGGTTGCGCTTCTGACGTGGTTGCGCTCGTCTGTGTCTGCTGGTGCTTGAGCTTGATGGAGCCACGACAGGAATCGTCAGGAACTCAACAACCACGGCGGAGTACACAACCTCCTGCCAACACAAGAAGTCTCGTATGGACCCATTTCCGAAAAGTTTGCCAGGGTGAAGCTGTGTGCAACCTTTGCGAAAGCTCACTGCGAACCCCATCAGGCACGACCACTACTCTCGTGAACCATTTGAAACGGCACGCCAATCAGTATGCGGAGTTTCAAGCAGCTGCTAAAGTCAAGCCTGCTAATCAGCCAAGCATTGCTGATGTGTTGAGAAAAACGGCACTGCCGCAAGCGAAACGGGAGGCTTTGGACCTGAAGATTGCCAAGATGGTTGCGCTCGACCTGCAACCGTACACGATTGTGCAAGACCGGGGATTTCGGGATTCATTGAAGGAGGCATGTCCCAGGTTACCTGCCACCATCGAGAACAACGCTGTCGCGCACGTTAGTGCCGAAGTTGTACGACGACACTAGAAAGAAGGTTCGACTTGAGCTACAGAATGCGTTCGAGAGTGGCATGGAGTCTCTCTCCTTTCCTCTGACATGTGGACGTCCAGAGCGAACGAAAGCTACATCAGCCTGACCTGCCACTTCCTGGACTCGCAGTTCAAGCTCACTCGCTACAACTTGAGCACCCGTCACTTCCCAGGGAAGCACACATCAGCTAGAATTGCCTCAATTCTTGATAAGCTTGTCACAGACTGGGACATTCCCAAGGACGTTTGCCCTTTTTACGTGGTGACTGACAACGCTCGCAACATCAGAGCAGCCACTCATGCACTTCCTTGGTGTGAAAGAACTTGTTTTGCTCATACCTTACAACTAGTCATCAGCGACGCGAAAGAGATGACTCCAGGACTTTCTGTACTTTGTAAAAAAGCAAGAGGCATTGTTGGGCACTATAAACATAGCCCAAAAGCTCAGGAGAGGCTCAACTGCTACCAAAAGAAAATGGGCAGATCCCCCCTGCATGTTGTTCAGGACATTGAAACAAGGTGGAATAGTGAATGTGCAATGCTGTCCAGGCTTTTAGAGTTAAGAGAAGCAGTAACCATTGACCTTGTATCTGAAGCGGGGTCAATTGAAGGCTTTACCGGAACAGAATGGAAGGAAATGAGTGATTACGTTGCTACTCTGAAGCCACTAGAAGAAGCAACGACCAATGCTGGAGCTGACAGCTACCCAACCTTGTCAGCCCAAATACCCATCTTGTATTGCATCCTTGCATGCCTGAACAGCTCCATCAGCCAGCAGACCATAACTTCCTCGTTCTCATCTAACCTGGCCAAGTGCCTCAAGACAAGATTTCCTGACTACAAATTTGACCAAGTAGCCAGCTTGGCAATGCTCCTAGACCCAAGGTTCAAGGCAGTGGTCTACGAAGAGGACAGGTCGATGGGGAACTGGCTGAAGAACCTGGGGGTTGAGGAAGCGCAAAAAATCCCTGAGACACAAAGAAGCGCAGGGGTGTCCTCAGAGACAGCGGCCCCTGAAGTTCCGTCCAGGTCAGCGCTGTGGCAAAACTTCGACAGCCTCATTAAACAAAAGCAGCATTCAATGACACAAGCTGAAGAAGAGGTTGCAAGCTACTTGCATGAAGACGTCCTGGCCCGGGAAGAGGATCCTTGCAAGTGGTGGTGTGAGAAGGGTGCCACAAGATACCCCCTGTTGGCTCGACTTGCAAGAAGGTACCTAGCCATACCAGCCACAAGTGTGTCTAGCGAGCGCCTGTTTTCAGTGTCTGGGGGAATTGTGACCAGCAGAAGAGCATCACTGCTCCCAGAACATGTGGAGCAACTTACATTTCTTCATGACAACATTCTGTAACTTCATACTCTGAATCGTGTTTTACTAGTATTACTTTATCTGTCTTTTTATCAGTCACATGTGTGACATTTTTTTTATTGCCATAATAAAGTTAACCTTTTTGTAATTACGTTTGCTGAAAAAGAATTCCCAGTTCGTTTTTGATGGAGTATCCTTGGTTGATTCACATCAAATAAAAAATATTCGTATTCGAAAATATTCGATTCGATTCGATTCGTAACCTTTACTATTCGATTCGATTCGCTTCGAAATATTTTGATATTCGCACACCTCTAGTTTTAACCCAAAGGCGGGCTGTTGTAAACATGACACTGTTATTTCGGGAGTTGGTTTCTAAAAAGGGCTCTGGCTAAAGCATAATGTTCAAAAATTGGATATAGTGGAATACGAGGTGCTGCTGGTTGCCTCGTTTCGTGAGAAGTGGAAAAGGTGATGCGAAGTGTTTTTGGCAAAGCCATTAATTACTATATGGATTTTATGGGAAACTTTTGTGAATGCTGTCGTAATAGAGAAAACCATAAATGTATGTCAAGGTCCTTTTTGCTTTTTTTTAGTATAGGTTACAGGCTCACTTGTTCCAGCATGTACCTGAAGGGAGCATAATGAAAAGTGGAAATCATTTTACATTTTACACACTTGAGGGCTGAAGCACTTCATGTAATTTTATTTTATTGCCTCGAGTGAGTGAGCACCCTAACAACTCTTAATTTGAATGTTACAAGAAAAGCAATAACTGCTTTCCTTGAACCGAAGAGCCCTAAACAGCGCTTTTCTCAGGGCATGTGTGCCGACGAAGCACGTTGTTGGTTCTCCCTGCCGCAGAGCAACCGCGACCGTGATGCCGGGGACCGCCTGGGCCGGTCGGACCTCTCCCAGAGTTCGTCGGGCAACCTCTCGGGTGCCCGGTCCAGCGGGGGAGAGCTGCCGGACTTGCTTCCGCGCCACGCTCAACAGTCGAGGCAACAGGACAAGTCTACCTCAGAAGAGGTAGCTGACTCCACCTACTCTTTCGTTGAAGCAGGCTCTGAACGGTAAAAGACGCTACTCTAAACGACTTCATTTTTGCAAGCTCAATAATTTGTGAAGTTTGGGACATGTGAGTCGAGGGGAACATTTCACATATCAGATTCTTGCACTTGATGGTGTAATGCCATGCATTTGTTAGCGTAAAGTAATAATAATATTCATGTGATATCTTTTTTTTTTGTGTGTGTGCAATAAGTTTATACTGTATTTACTCGCATAATCAACACACCTTTTTTTCCTGAAAAATTTACACATATTTGGGGGGGGGGGGGGGGGGGGGGGCGGGCGGTGTTCAATACACGAGGTAAAATTTTTGCATTTACACACTTCGTGCAAATGTCATATTAGGTGCCAATATGACACCGCAAGGGTTCTGTGGCACGTCTCCAGTGATGGAGGCGCGCCACATTAACCATGCTTTATAATTTGAAAATCCTTTTAGGGCGCTTTTGGGGTGCCTTTTGCCAAAGGAAAAGCGCCCTACGAAGCTCACTCAGCACGAAAAGCAACCCAACCACCACCGTTCTTAGGCGATATATATTGCGAGTACCCGGCGGGCACGCTCGGGTATAATCCGCGACCATGCATATAAGAACTCGTAGGAAGTCCAACCCCAGACCGCCAAAGCCCGCTCACATGGATCAAGTTTCGTTCACGGAGACAGGAACTCCTACGAAGTCCAACTGCCGAAGCCCGCTCGCACAGATCAAGTTTCGTTTACGGAGAGGCTACCAGACACTCTCAGCCTACAGTGCAACGTGCACCTCGCTTTGCCATTCTGCTGCAGATTAAATAAACACATTTACCCGGAGTATGTGAAATTAGCCCTAACTACTTTCGTGATTTCACTCTCCGAAAGCAGACCACAGACGGCGGCTTGTTTGTTGATATCAATGCATCCGATAGGCGAAGAATATCCGGGGCTCTGCAGTGCCTCGACCCAAGCTTCGTCAAGTGTGCGCGACACTCGGTTTCACGGTTGATCACTTCCGTAACTACGGCAACTACGCACTTGGGGCCGTATTTTGTGAGCCACTGTTGTGACGTGAGCGGCCTGGCATGGGTTGTCTTGGCTTGGCCGCTTGGCGGCAAAAGAAAACCGGTTTGGTGGCTTGCTAAATTGGACGCAATTCGAGAATCGCGGATTCGAAAATTGGAGGTGCATTGATTACGGGAGGGAAAAAAATTCAAAATATTGATGCCCGTTGTGGGGGTGTGTTTATTATGCGAGTAAATATGGTAGTCACAAAATTTGGCGAAAATTAGGTCCGAGCGAAAATTAAGTCGTTCATTGTACTTGTCTTCTTGCACATTATCTATGCAATGCGAAGCTGCAAGAGATTTAATACCCATGTCACGCCAGGGAAGCAAATGTTTTACCTATTTGTGTTTCAAGCTGCATCCGCAAATCGGGGAGGCAGGAAATGGCGGTTTTTGTAGCATGAATATCAAAAATTGTTGCGAAAGGTTTTTGGGCCTTATGTTCGATGTGATACGTGAACAATTTCGGGCAGCTATGTCTAAGATCATAGGCTTCTGGTCGCAAGCGCTCAAATGAGGGCCAGTTATAGAAGTCGATGTAACTGCCCATTACATCTTCACTTCTTTCATTCTTGTCACTTGTCTGCCATTATGATTGCAATAGAGGTTATGAGATTTCGTGCCACCTCAGTGTTGTAGGCATCACAGGCTCTGCATGGGTTCATTATTGCCGGTTTCAGTGGCACACCATCTTAGTCAAACGGGAAGGACAGCAATGGAGACTGTAATTTGAAGTGCGTCAGAAACAGGTACTTCCAGACAGGAGACAAAATTACTCTTTTACCGTTCAGTGCCTTTTCATTCTATGCTTCTGTGAAGCCAGTTGTGCAAGCCTAACTCTGCCTTTGCTAAAGTTTTGTCCAACCCTCAGTTAGGTGTTTTGCTCCAAGTAAACATCTCGAACCAACTTGGCTTAAAGTATTGACACACGCTTACTGTGGAATGCTTTTATCTTGCACGAGCATTTGCACATTAGAAGTGTGACTTATAAACTGCACATTCGCGCTTGTATAATCGTGCAAAAGTTGTAATGGCCGTAGGTGTTTCTTAGCGATGCTAGCTTTGTACTCCATTCGCCCCCTAAGCCGATGGTGTGATGGGAGCTATGTGCTGGCTGGACCAGTCAACCGCCTCCCTTTCGTCGCCCGACCCCACTCGCTGGACGTGGGTACAAGCAACGCCTAGAATAATCATAGACCGGGATTTCGACGTCCCCCCCAGCAAGAAGGAACGCAGACCCAGATCAGACGCCGTCGGCGTTCGGCCGAGCCTTGTGTCCATTCAATGCGTCGAGCCCGGGCCCAGTCACCAAGTTGGCGTCGTCCTAGTGTGGGGGCGTTACTTGGAGGTAGAGAAAGCAGTTTGATTGTTTTAGGTGGTGTTGGTACGGGCAGTGGCTTGATCACATAGTGAAAGACGTAACTGTCGGCTTAGGGGTGAACGGAATGTTGTCACACCTGGCCCCAGCTGCTCTGCCGCCGGCTAACCTGCGCCCTCACCGTTGTGTTTCTTCCCCTTCTAGTACCGACAGGCTATTAACAAGACTCCGCCTCAGTTGCAGTTGCAACAGAAGCAGCGATCATTCCTGACGTTCGGTTTTAGCGCGGGGGGCGCCAACGGGGGAGGGGCCCCTCCGACCCCGTCCCCCCGGCGGGAGTCGCACGTCAACGTCAACGTGACCCCAACATCCCACGAGGCGGCCAACAACACCCCCGAGATCCGCAAGTACAAGAAGCGCTTCTACTCGGAGATCCTGTGCGCCGCACTCTGGGGTGAGCCACTTGTTCCCTCTCTTTCTGCCATGTGTTTGTTTTGTTGACAGGTAAGGTCAGGGTGAAAAAAGAAAATAACATTTCAAAACCCTGTGCTTTTTTTTTTCTTTTTTTCGAAGACATTGCTCGTTGACAACACATTTCATCTTTAATCTGCCATGGATGGCATTATAGTGGTACATGTGCAATCCATTTTTAACGATAATGAGAAAATCCAAAATTTTGATTGTTATAACCGATTATTGTTGTATCTGGACTAGAAACTAATCGTTAAATGTGGTATTGTTGCTAGGGGATTGCTCTGTACAAGGAAGGTTAAAGGGACCCTGGCACCCAATATTGCTTTGTTTGTTGAGAAGCTAACAAAAAAAAACAAAAAAAAACAATTTAGATTATGCGCTTGAATCTCCCACTTGAGAGGTAACTTTATGAAAAAACATACCCCCCCCCCCCCTTGTCCTTTTATTTCTTTTTCTAGTTGCTTTTAGGTTGTTAGTATTGTTCCTTATTCATTCTGAACGATTTCACACATGCCTCGCCTCAAGCTGCGCAGCTCTGCTTCTTCTTGCTGAGCACTCTGAGAAATCCCCTTGTATGCGAGCTTACTCTAGAAAAATAATCTTCGGAATCGTGCGGATGTCTCTCGCAATCTTTGTTATCCTGTGCGTATCCTCGCTTGGTCACACAACATTCTTTTGTGAAGCTGCTGCGGCCCCTAGCGCCCCGTCGAACGAGCGTGCGAGATGATGTCGTCTCCTTTCCCTTTCGACGCAGGTGTGAATTTGCTAATCGGCACGGAGAACGGCCTGATGCTGCTGGACCGTAGCGGCCAGGGCAAGGTGTACCAGCTCATCTCGAGGCGCCGCTTCCAGCAGATGGAGGTGCTTGAGGGACAAAACATCCTGGTCACCATCTCGGGCAAAAAGCAGCGTGTCCGGGTCTACTACCTCTCCTGGCTCAAGAGCAAGATCCTGCGCACCGACGCCGTGAGCCTTCCTTGCAGTCACCCGCACTCCCAGTGTTGCGTCGGCGCCTCTGTTGTTACGTCTAGAGCCACTGGATAGGCTACGTTGATGTATTGGAACTTCATTCCTTTATTGTCTTACGGGTGCCACTACTTCGTTGCCTATGTTTGTTGCAGGTTGAGAATGGTGGTAGAAGCCCCTTCCACAAAGCTCTCTGCTTGCCAGGATTGGTAGTTTCCAGCTTTCCACTTGCCTCCTTTTGATCATTTGCTCTATGAAGTGGCAAGAGTGTAAGGCTTTGTGAGGAGGAACCTGGCCCATTATTCTTAGCCTGCTACAGACCATAGTGCAGAGAGCATGCAATTGGCAATGGCAACAGTTAAAATAATGTGACTTCCCAAGGTTCAGATACGGCGTTGGGAAACTCCAGCAATATCGTTTCGCTCCGTCGTGGACCTTTTTACCATTTCTGGTGGACGGAAAACGGTTCCATGGGATTCCGAGTGAGGTTTCCGATCATGATTTTAAGCAATGCGACGGCCGAAGTTCTGTTACTCTGAAGCGCAGCTTGTTCAGTGGCTGTAGACGGGGCATCTTGGTACGGCGCCTGGAACATGTCTGCGACTGACGCATTTACCGTGACCGAGAAAATGGTCCAGTGATTTATGCCCGGTGACGTCTTAGAAGCGTTTAGTCGTCACCAGCCGCGATCCCGGCGGCGGCGCCATGGCAGCGGGGGATGTTGCAGACGCCTGCTTTGCTGCGGGTCGCTCTCTAGCTTGACTGTCCACAGAAGCTTCGCCAGCCACGAGTTGAAAACCCCGCGACGACGTCGTACCATACTCGCTGGCGCTTTTGGCTGAGACTTCTTGCGCCTATCACCGGGATCGCGACGTCCAACGGTTTAGTGCTGCGGCTTTTGTGACATCGTTTGTTGCCATTTAGGGTCCACTTTTGATGCGTCGGCCGAGCAGGACGCTAAGCACTCTGGTCGAAGACATGCCCCGGGCTTCTTAGTTTTAGCTTGAGGAGAGACCAGGGAGGGAGCAAAGTCTAAGGGAACACTAAGGCCTCGTTCACACAGCCAACTCCTCACCTTGTTTCGGCACCGGCACGGGAAGGCGTCGTGCCGAGAACAGGACGGTAAAGCATTCAAACCGGCGGCAACGGAGCTGCCGGCGGTGGCTACATGAATGGATATGTGGTGGGCTGTACCTTCTATATTGGGTGGTAGCTTGCACCACCTCTAACCCTTCTATGCCTCCCTTTAAAAAACTGCGTCAAACTTTTGTACCCTGTTAGACTGTTGAATCTGGTATGCAACTTATTTTTTTGTGCGCAATTTCACAATTGCCTAGATCTCCACACACCTATCTTGTAACCCCCTCATAACTGCTTGGAGCTTGCGTTTGGGTCGGCATTAACGATCTTTCATGTTTTAAATTTTTTTATTAATGTGTTAGCATTAATACTTATATGGCAGGGAAAAGCTGACGGCGTCTGTCTGCGGACAAGACAGTGGAAAGGGAAGCGTGCCGCGTAGACAGGAGGAGAGTAGGGAAGGTCAAAAGTGAGAGGGAGGCGACGTCACAAAGCTGAAGCCAATGCGCGCTCAGATGCTGCGGCGAGTCTGAACTTGCAGCAGCGTCGGGCAGTGGATGCTCCTGCTAAGCGTGCATGGCGGGCAAACGAGACAGAGAAGCGTAAGTAGCGCCTAGCTCGGCTGGTCGAAATGTGGCGCAAGAAACGGCAAACCGACACGGGTCTTTGTGCAACAGAAGCCGGAAGAAATTAAATGAGGATCCATTGGTGGATCCTTAGGGAATGTGTGAGAATGATTCTTGGGAAACGCCACACACTTTGGGAAATGATAACAGTGACCCCGTAACGAAACCAACAAAAGGCAGCAGAAAATAGAGGAAGCAAGAGAGAAAAGTAGGGGTCAGCGTTAGCATTTCCCAAAGGGGGACATGTGGTATTTCCAAGGGTCATGCTATTGCATTCTCTAAGGATCCACCAATGGATCTTTCTTTATTATTTGTCTCTACTTCTTCAAACGAAAACGACCGGTCCAACTGTGAGCATACTTTGCGTCATTCACTCGTTATGCCAAATTTCTTCCCCTACGATCGACCACCACATTTTCTTTCCTTGGCTGTCCTTCCTTAAAGGGGCCCTAAACCACATTCTGCTATAGTCTATTTGTGGTCATACCTCAGTCCAGGGATGGGCAGTATCTCAAATAAAAGTATTTGAAATACGTATTTCAAATACTTTGTGTATTTTGCATTTGTATTTAATTACAAATCGGGTAGTGTATTTGACGTGGGTATTTAAATACTAAAACAAGGGTATTTCAAATACAATTGTAATTAAATGCAATTTTGTGGGCGAAAATACATTTCTCAAATTTATTGTCACTGCCCAGAGCAGGAAGAAAACTACGTTCTGCATCGAATGCAGTATCTCTCAATCAAGCACAAGCGTTTTGTGACTTTGTGATTACGTTGCTAGTCCAGGGCAGGAATAGTGACGAAATCGACGTTCACAGGCAGTGTTCAGTATGTAGAAATCCTGCTTATTAGTTAAGGTGATTTTTGTTAGAAAAGTTGCTCTTTCCAGAGTTGTGTCGGCATTGTTTTTTTTTTGTTTTTTTTTACTTTCTATGTTGGTGTCTGTGCTTTGGGGGGAGCATGTGCAGAAGCATCGCGGCCCAGGTGGGAGAGTTTCCCTTGCGGTCGTTGAAACGTCTCGGGTTTCGAGAGGCGGTGCGGGGAGAACTCGTGTTTGGAGCTGCTTGCGCTTTTAACCGAGTGTGTCTGTATATAGAGGGTTTCGTCGCCTAGTATAAAATTGTCGCTTTTTGCCCGATGTAATAATTTAGCTGCTGGCGCCATTCAGTCTGCGTAAAATGCAGGGGTTGACTCTAGAAAGAATTTGGATTTTGCGGTTGGAGCGCCAGGCTGACAGCTCGCCGACCATTGGAGAACAGTGTACCACGTGGGAGTGGTGAAATTTGAAGGGATTGGTCGGTCCCCGAGGGGAAAGGAGGCCCTGGGAGTCAACAAAAGGATCCCCGAGAGGATTTTGGGAGGATTGGCTTTGATTCGATTTTGGGAGACTAGGAACAAAAGTATGGGGTTTAATTTTGGGATTTTAACTCACTGTTCAGTTGTTTTGTTTTATAATAAACGTGGCCACACTGGCCACCGTAAAGTCAACCAACGTCGCAATGTGTTCAGCGGGATCGAAAAACTTTTAGTTCTTTTTTTATTATCAACTTCCCGGGGGGCTGTCATCGGGCGAGCACCATCATCGGTCGTCACCATCCGGACCAGGACGCGCCCATCCCCATACCACGAGGTCCCGGCAGACTGACTAAATAAGTGCCTGTAACAACTTGTGATGCTTTCCAGCCTGATTTCCATCCATATTTTTGCCTGGAACATTCTATGCGCGGGTAAAAATAATAATAATAAAAAAAAACATAAAAAAATTATCTAGCTAGTGCTGCGCGTCTTGGTCGTCTCGGTTCTTTGTTGGTCTATACCAAAATGTAATCGACAAAAAAAGCTGCTGCTTGAAGCTCTGTACTTTTTTCACCTATTACGTCCAAGCTGATTGCATTTTTTGTGATTATATTTCTATTACGTTACTAGAGCCTCGCACACTAACTCCCGAGTGTGCGATGCAAAATTAAAATGAGATGTCCAGAAACCCGTTGCAGGTGCCCTGAAGTCGCTGACGCAAATTTTGAGGAATGTATTTGGAAAAGTATTTGGAGGAGACCAAATACATTTGGTTGTATTTGTATCTTGTATTTAAATGCTTTTTTTGGAAATGTAATTAGATTTGTAATTAAATACATTTTTGACGAAGTATTTTGTATTTGTATTTCAATAAATATTTGCATGTATTTTGCCCATTCCTGCCTCAGTCTATAGGCTTTAAGCATACTAAAAAAAAAAAACATGACATTCGTTCATGGCCGATTTCTCTATTAAAATAGGTATCAAAAGATTGACACCAAAATGGCGCCATCAAACAAGGAGGGCAGAGCTCCGCCCTTTCTCGTGCAACAGCACCATCTGGTCTGAGCAACAGTTCTGATATAATCAATCTTTTCATACCGATTTTAGTAGAGAAATCAGCCGTGCATGAATGTAATGTTACCTTTTTTAGGATGCTTAAAGCCCATTGAACATTTAAGTCTATTGTAAAAAAACCAATGAGGTCACGCCATTTAGAGCAGCAGCTCAGCTGTAAATATAATTTGCTGTAGGCCCGTTGTCGAAGAGCCGTAAACAACAAACAATAGGCATGTCATCTCACTAATAAGGTAAGGTCCCGCTCCTTCCCGAAAAGAGCTTCGTCATTGGGGCACTCTACGGTCAATCCTCCCTCCAGCGGGCGTACCCGTGGTTTCCCGACTTGAAAATCCGCCAGATTGAGGGAAAGTTTCCTATTTTGGGATTGGTCTTCCGCCTTCGGGGTGGGCATAGAAAATTGTCCTTCGGCTACGGTGGCAACATTTCAAGCCAAAACCGGCCCGAAAATTCTCTCCCCCCGCACGAATGTCTCTCGGCACGGCACCGTAAAGGGAGAAAAGCCGGCTGCTTGAATGGGGCAAGTCTAAAGGCGCAGTCCCTCGGGCGTGACAAGAAACAAACTGCTCTCGGATGGGGCAAGGGTGGCAGAGTGTGTCAGCTTACTGCAGCTTGGAACAGGTGGAGAAAATTCTTGCCCTGCGAAGCCCAGTGAGCCCCGATTCGAGCCCAGTCTCTGCCAGCTCCAGTATGGACGAGCATTGTTGTGGCTTGCGGTTGTGTAATCACTACTGCACGATGCACACTAAAGGCCCCGGGTGAACGGTTGTACTGCACTCGCATAATCTCTACTGAATAGCACCGAACTACTACGAGTGCCTAATCTTGAGGATGGATCGACCTCTCGTCGTTTAGTAAACATT
This sequence comes from Ixodes scapularis, assembly GCF_016920785.2. Classification (NCBI taxonomy): domain Eukaryota; kingdom Metazoa; phylum Arthropoda; class Arachnida; order Ixodida; family Ixodidae; genus Ixodes; species Ixodes scapularis. The sequence goes on along the minus strand of NW_024609880.1, from coordinate 52,865,751 downwards.
AAACATTTTTTGCTTTCTTGGTGTGTTTTCTTTTTCTGGTATTTTGTTTTTTTATGACACTTTTTTTTTTTTTTTTCGCATTCAGCAAGTGGAGAAGAGGAATGGCTGGATCAATGTTGGTGATCTCCATGGTGCTGTGCATTTCAAGATAGGTGAGCAAATCTTTTTTCTTTTTTTGTTACCATATTATGCCGGTGTGCAGTTCTGTACATGAAATGGGGTTTGTTTGTGCATCATTTCATTTTTCACAGCTTGAGAAGAGTGCAGCATTAGCAACATGCTGTGTATTTCCTCTACGGGTGTTCTTTTCTTCCTTTGGCACAGGCTTCTCTTATCCCCATTTGGGTTTTATGTAGGTCAATTTGGTGTCGGCAATGGTTCGTTTTATGGGTACTAAGTCTGTGATGAATAAAGTTGGAACACAATATGAATTCAATATTGTCAGCTTATGAATACTGCAAGTTCACGTGAAGTTCAAAAATTTCCCTTTCCATCTTTTTTTTTTAACGTTTTCTGATTTTTTTTTTTTTTGTCTAATACAAAGAACTTATTGTTGTGCATAAGTGTGTGCTTTTTTGGGAGACAAAATTGATTTATTGTCAGATGTCTTGTAAATTATAGAAATTAATTGCCAGTAATGTAATCAATTGTGTACGTTATAACTAACTCCTGGAATCTAGAATCCAAAGTTTTTAGCCAAATTTCAATATGCAGTGTATGCTTGCTTCTATTTTGTGCCAAAGGAGATAGAGAGTAACACTTCATAATATCTTTCCTTGCATCTGCTTTGAAACCCCTGAAACATAGGTCATCAAAACTAAGTAATTAGCCACACACTCATTTGCACAAGTATTGCGCAATCATGAATCTAGCAAAAGTAAGTTTAAGGGTGTCAAATCAGATTACTGGTCAGCAGAAAAACAGACTGAGTTATAGTTTACTTGTTATGCACAGTAGCTTAGCTGTTGTGACTCGTCATTTTGCCCTACCTAGGTTTTTTTGGGAGACTGAGGCAAGAGCTTCAGCTTCAGCAACAGCTTCAGACAGTATTCAGCAACCCTTGCGCCGTCATTTTTGTACTACTGAGCACAGAAAGCTAGCTTACATCCATTCTGGCCACGCAAGCTTCTCAACGTTGGACTTTAGTGCGTTTTGAGCGACTCCGCGCTCACTCTCACGTTCCACAATCACAATCGGCACAACTGCCGAAGGGCCAGATTACTCGCACGTTCTGAACTCGCACGCATTCCGCAATCACGTGCAACGTGGCAGGAGATCACTCGACCGGGCTCATCGAACGACTGGTATAAACGGTGGAACCAGCTTTCATTCATTGTTCCTTTCCCATTGTGCCTCCGAGCCACATAGTTTTCCGCAACTCGCACACTTCTTGATAATGTAACCGAGCTTTCTTTTCATATGCCTATGGTACTTTCTCAATTCCCAAAAGGTATTTTAGCTTGGTTTCAAGCAATAGTATATTTTAAAGGAAAACAATTATTTTGAAAACTTGCTATATTCATGCCAAAACAGTGCGTTTTCCCGTCTCTTTGGCCCAAGTGGATGTCATTTTTATGACCTGCCGTTGCCTAGTATGAGGCGCCTGCAGCCAAACAAGGTTCCGACCCGCACTCTTCGTTCCTCGTCTGGCACACTTTACGAAACTTCACAACAGCAGCCTACGATCGGTCTTCCTCAGAAAGTTCCTCCGCACTAACCGCGGCTCCCCGCCGATTTCCCTTCTCACAAAAGTCGGTAACTTTGGCGAACGGCGAGCAAAACAATTGGCGATGGGTAACTCCCGAAAATGCACTGGCCAGCCAGTGAAGTCTCGACCGTGTGTGTCTGACCTAAGAGTTTTAAAGAGAACAAAAAAGAAAAATGAACACCAATCCTCTGTGTTGTGTGTAAACTTACCACTGCCACTTTCTACAAAAAAGTTGTGTAAGATTGGAAGAAGGTGGGAGGGTGTATTGACTGCACCACGGTTCTTTGGTTGGCAGCTGCCAGGTACCCCATGCCAGGCCATTTGCGGGTTCTTTCCTTCGCTTCATTTTATTATTAATCCGCCCAAATATTCACACGTATGTGTGTGTATTAGCCACTCGTTGGCCACATAAACTCTAGCCACCACCTTTTCAAATTGGATATTTTCTGCGTCTTAAGTTCGGCCCTCTTGGTGGGCCAATGTTTTTCTTTCGGGAAGGGCTGAACGATCAAAAAGGCAGTGAGAAATTTGCAAACGTGGACTGCTTTAACTCTTACACGCTGTTAAAATCAGAGCTGTCATACCCGTCCCTCTTTTCTTTTTCTCTTTTTTTGCTTCGACACCCGAGCCTTAAAACTGAGCGCGACAGCGAAGGTTTCCTGCAGCCTTTGGCCTCACTCTTTCTCTTGTTCCCCTCTCTTTCTTTCTCCCCTCTCCCACCTGTGGCCACTTTGCCACCTCACCTGTTCCCCCCTCCCCTCTCGATGAGGACAGTGGTGTGGTCAATCCCCCAGCACGATCTAAAGGAGTGGGAAAATACCTTTCGAATTTGGAGTGGCAACGGTAACTAGAGGACTCTGTTTCTCTTCCTCCTTTCTACCCGAACTCCTCTCCCCTCTCGTGCTGTCTGCTTCTCTTGCTCGCCTGTGCTCGAGTCGCAAGTCCGCCTGCTGAGGTTCCTTCTGGTTTCAAAACTGGGATGTGAGACTAAGAGGTGGAAACCTGTTCGTAGCAACTTGTCTGTGCTGCACGCAGTCTCTATGGCGTGGCCACAAACTATCTTCAACCACAAGGCCAACTACAAATTCTCTGTGCAGAGGCTGATCAGAAAGTCCAATCACAGAGTTTGAGCTTGATTACAAAATCCGACCCCAAAGTCAAACTCCAGAGACAAATTTTAAAGTTGGATCCCAGAGTCCGATCACAAGGTTTGGTTACAAAGTTCAATCACAGTTTGGTCATTAAGTCTAATTCCGAAGTCATCAGAAACCCCTGGGTCTAATTCTACCTAAAGTCCGATCCCAAAGTCAAACCCCTAAATCGGATTTTGTCTAAAGTCTGTTCCCAGAGTCCAGTCATAAAAGTTTGGTCACTAAGCTTGATCACAAAGTCCAATGCCAAAGTCAATCCCCACAGTCTGCTTCTATCAAAAATCATTCCGAGAGTCCAATCAATACAAAATCCCACCACAGAGACCGATCACAAATTCTTATCACGAAGTTCGGTAGCAATGTAGTGGAATGTTCGATTGAAGAGTTGAGCAGCCATCTTTGCAGTCTGCTATATTATTGCCTCTTCGAATTCGACCCTTTGGGTAGCTTGTACTACTCATATTGATAAAGCCATTGGAACGAGAATGAAACTTTCGGATAAGTCCTATTTTAAAACTCATTCTACGAGAGACATTACTAAAGGCTTTATTTGAAAGTCAACCCTAGGAAGCTGGATGAAAAGAAAGTTTGTGGTCAGGTCACTTTTGGTTGCATGGGCCTTGCAGTGTGTAGCTGTCGGCAACGTCTGCATTTTTACTTGTGTACCTTATTTATTGTCAGGGTGGGGCAGCAGAGCCCTTGTTTAAAAATAACAAGTGTCTGGTTCAGCATGTGACAAAAATATTTGCCAGGCACAAAAAGCTGATTAAGAGAATGAACTAATATGAGATGGTCTAAAATACTACTATCAAAACAGTGTTATTCCTTTAAAAAAAAAAAGGTGTTTCTTTATTGGTTGACGCACTGGTTCATAGGTACATCTAAACCTAAGTAAAACAAGTCTGTTTAATTTTTTTTTTCTTTTCATGTGTGTCCTGCTTTTATTGAAGTGTGTTTATCTTAATTACTCCACTTCGCTAACTAGATTTGAGCTGGTGTAGTGCTTTGCCAAGGTCTTTGCCCACTGTGCATGCACATATTGGCAGCCTTTGGGAGAAAACAACTTGCTAAAGCGGGTTTCAACTTGAATTGTCTAATATTTCTTGCTTCACGTCTTTGCCACTGAATGAGCAGCATCATATATTCCTTCAGCGCATATCTGAGGGGTGTTTTCTAGAAAAATAAACAGTAGCCCAAAATCTTCGAAAGCTGAACATAACCTAAAGCTATGACTTCAAAATGACAAAATTCTAAGATAATTAAATAATCCAGACAACTAATTTCTTTGTATTCCAATTTAGCTGTTTTTGTTTGGTCACACTTTGAGGACATTTATTTTTCGTCCAGGGCAAGGAGATTGCTGAAATATCCTTTCACGTGCACTTTTCTCTTTCTTTCCTTTTTTTTTTCTTGTTTTAAAGGGATGGTGAACCGAAATTTGGATTCCCAAAAAACAATTCAGGAGATGTAGGCGGGACGCTACAATCCCTACAACACTACTAGTAAGGCGATATCTCAAATGGACGGCCGTATTTTTGGAAAAAGAGGTTGAGATTGAACCAGGCCGACGAGGCGCGCGACGTCAAGATATCTTGTTTCCTCCTCTCTAAGCTTCACTCCCTCAAGGCGGCGAGGTAGAGAAGACGCAAGGCCATTCCCTCTCCTTCTCGGAAAAACATGACGTCAACATTTCTGCGAAATGCGCCTCCTTTTTTGAAAAATACGGTCACCCATTCGAGATATCGCTGTATGAGTGATGTTTTGGTGTTTGTAGCATCCCGTTGCACGCTTTTGCCGCGTGTTCTGGGGAATCCAGATTTCGGTTCAGCATCCCTTTAAAGGGGTACGGAAGTGAAATTTTAGCGCCTATTTCTTTGTGCAGACATGGTCTCTTTTATGACAGGAGCTCACAAACACCAGTCTTCCATCCGTAAACACTAGAAAAGCAATTTTAAAATGAATAAAACTATTTCCCAATATTACCTGATAGTTAGGAGGCCGAGCTATATCAGAACGTCTGACGTCACAGATCTATTAATAGCAGCGCCATGGTGCAGTAATGTCCAATGGAGGCGACCAGGAATGAGCAGTGCTTGGCGCATCTCTCAGTTGCAGGAATACCGTACCTCGGGTATTCTGACTTGGCGAGATTGTAACACGATGATGAAGCTGGCACCACCAAGTGATGCTGATCGTAATTAAAGTACCCTGGGCCGTTCATGGGTCTGTGACGCTGCGAGCCTGACGTCGCGAGCAAATATCTTGAGACGCTTCGGGCCGCTGAACTTCCTTTGGTTGGAACGGAAAATATAGCCATCCACTTCAAATACAAGCGTATGATTATCATTTACAGATATTTTGGATCATATTTCATCCGTTCCGAAGTGTTTCAACGATATTTCAAGTTTCGATTCTGTACCCCCCTTAAGACTTATTTGTGTTTGAGAAAAGAAGACAAAAAATGTTTGGATCCTGTTGCTAGCTTGCCTATTTTGCCCGACCTCTTTGATTCGTTTGCAGACTTTAGTTTGGGTTCATTCACAAGTTATGACGTTGCTTAACAGCAACGTTTTCAAAAGATGCGCAACTAAAATCCTAAAAGACCTCACTGAATGATCCTTAGGTGGTTGAAATTGATCCTCAATCCTTCGTTGGGGCGTGCCAGATGCCCTTTGTTGGTTTGGCATATAAAACCTCCAAATTTGACTTTTGAACCCTAAAGAACAGTTGCATTTCTAAGTTATGTAAACCTCAATTAAACTAAATTTGCGACCCACCGAAACGTCTTATCCCATCACTACCACTTGGTTATATCAGGGTTCAACTGTAAAAAAAAAAAAAAAAACACATTCTAGCTAAGCACTCTGTGCCAGACAAACTTTCAAGTAGGGTCTGTTAATGGCAAGCCCGTCAATATGTTATACTCTTCTAGAGTTACTGGAAAACTAGAAAAATGGCCTTTCCCTCCTTTTCAAATTCAAGTTGGCCTTGAACTTGAAGGACATCACTTATTGGAAAAACCCTTGTGTGCTACACAGATTGCAAGAAGGTCGCAGCCCTACTGTTCTGATGTGAATGTGTATATTTGTTCAGTCCCAATATCAAAACAAAGTGGTATTAAAATTTTCCGGTTTGTTAGCCTGTTATAGCTTGTCAGCCTCACATTCAACTGTGTAGAAAGAAGGCTGTACTTAAATTTTTAAGTATTTTCCTTAACAAACAGCTAGAGTCTCAATTTGTCCATGACCATCACTGTTTTGGATTGATGTTAACCCAGTAAGGATGTTGCCAGTTGGTTTGCTTGTGTGCTTGCTGATGGCGAGAAGAGAATGCCTTTTTGACCCGACTTGTCTAGTTGTGAAAACCACACCTGTCATCCTGTTTTCTCCTCTATCGTCGTGGATTGTTAACCAGCTGCCTCATATCCAAAATCATCCCATGGTCCCCAGAACTTTACTGTGTCATTTCCTATACTCTGTGTTTGCATCTCTCTGCATGCAAGCATGCATGCTTTTTTATTTCTTTTATTTGCTTGCATGTTGATTAGGTGTATGGACCATGCCATGGCATTATGACTGTAAGGACACTTAGAATACAAGGCCTGCTCGGCAGACAAACAAACAAAAATTCACTTTTTTAAACATTTTTATCAACTTTAATTAAAATTCAGGTTTACTGCAAATGGAGGTCTTTTCCCTACCATGTCTCTTTTCTGGAAAAATGCATTCTGTTGACCAACAAAGATGATGTGGCAGGTAGCTTTTGATGCCATTCGAGTTTAACGGCACAAGCTTTATCACATTGGTTCCACCGACAACAGGCCTCGTGTTCAAAGTAAAGACACATAAACACGCTTTTGCACCCTCACAATCGGGAGATTGACCGCCGCACGTGCACGTTGAGCTGACATGGAATTTTGTGGGGGTGGCTTGCAGTGAAGTATGAGCGCATCAAGTTCCTGGTGATTGCGCTGCGCGAGAGCATTGAGATCTACGCCTGGGCGCCTAAACCGTACCACAAGTTCATGGCGTTCAAGTCCTTCCCCGAGCTCACCCACAAGCCCCTGGTGGTCGACATGACCATTGAGGAAGGAATCCGGCTCAAGGTGCGTGGTCGGCCCCTCCGAGAGCCACTAGATAAGCTACGCTTCAGAGTAGCAACACTTCATGGATAGACAGATGAATGGATGGGAACTTTCGTATTGGGTGATAACTTGCGCCACCTGGCGTTCCTCACTAGTTGTGCAGAGTGCTAGCAAAGCTACAGGGGCGAGAGCGTAACCCAAGCAGTTGGAGAGGAGGGGAAAGGGGGAGCCTCCTCTTGCCCAGACAATCTTTCGTGTACCCTTCCCCCTTCCCAGACACTTTTCACCCCTTTGGAGATTACAGGGTGTCTAGTGACCGGGAAAGCTGGGATTGTCAGGGAAATTTTAATTACTGGGAAAAATCGGGGAATTGTCAGGGATATTGTCAAAAAGCGAGCCCTGTCAGGGAAAATGAGCCGGAAACGCGATCGAGTGCCCTGAGCAAAGACTTGAGGACTAGGCAATAGAAAAATAGGCAATAAATTCTGGTTAGAGCGGAGCACAGGCTCCGCTCGCCCGATGTAGAGTGTGCTACCCGATGCAAAGGGAACAGCCGACAAATCCGGTCCAAGCCTTGGATTGGATTGAGGGCGCGACACTAGGCTACATCCAGTTAGAGCTACTAGATTGAGTAACAAATGGGGAAGGCCGCAGACCCCAATCCAAGCCTTAAGCCGAAAGTATCCGAAAGTGTGTATCTGGCGGCCATGCTTCCATTCGGTTATTGACGTGTGTGGTTGAGCGTCGTGTTTTCATCATGTTTTCGGAAGTGGCCTCTTTACGGACGATGTCGGCGGCAAGAAAGTGCTCGTTTAATCCGGACTGGACGAACCCGAATATTTCGGAATATGCAAGTTGGATTAAGCCCGTGTGAAATGATCCTCACAGTGCTCAGTGCCTTGTGTTCTAAAGGTCTTATAGTATATTTAACCGCCTCTGCAGTTGACAGAGAATTTCACCTGAAATTGTCAGGGAAAACCTGGAAAAGTCAGGAAATTTCAAAAACATTATTTGCTAGACACCCTGGATTAGCCCATTGCTCATAATTGGTACAAAAGCAACTTCTCTTTTTTTCCTCCCGTGGCATTCACAGCACCACTGGCTAGTTGCGCCTAGCGAGCAGATGAAGCGACAGTTTAAAAATATTTACGTTCCTCCCCCTTAAATTTTGCTCCAAATTCTGTCTCTCAATAAAAAATCGTCCATTCTACCAATTTCGTGGATTATCTTGCTTCTCTAAATCTTCTCCACCAATCTTCTAGCCTCCTTTTTGCAATTCTAGTCCTGGTCTTCACCATTCTTCCATCCTGCCGGCAAAACCTGGCACTCTGCCGTCACATGTTACTCCTTCAGGGTGGGCAGGACGAAGCCCCGTACACTTTGAAAACCACATGCTCTAGCGTCTCACTCTCACTTCATCTTTGTGCTTATTAAAATCATTGTTGCAGTTATCTGAAGCCTTATGGTGAAATCATTGAAAAAAACACTTTTCTATCCTTAAAATTGTTAAATGGGGGTGCCCGTAAGACAGTTGGGGAATGGAGGACCGATACTGCTGATACAGAGCAGCAGCGAGATTGTTGCACGCTTAAAAAAAATGAAAATTCTCTCAATCATTACAACAGCTGTGGCCTAGTGAAACTGGCTGGTGAGATAGGTCTATTACTTTTAGTGCACAATTATTTGAGCAAATTAAGTTTTTTTGCTCATATCTTACACAACTTTCTATTTTGATTCTTTCTTTTTTCTTTTTTTTTTTTGTGAAGAGCGGCATTAATTGATTTTTGTACTTTCAAATGTTCCTTAGTTTTTGTGTTTTGGACTTCCCAGTATTTTGTTTTTTCCGTAGTTATCTGCTTCTATGTTAAAGGGGGGGATATGGCCTGGGAGGGTCAACTTTTGAACCCTTCACCCAATTTGATTCAAATTTTGAGGGTTATTTAAGCACTATGAGGACGGATAATTGTGTAGTGATCGCTTACGAAGAGAAGAAAGAGGAGCGGTCACAAGACTCTAAAACCAGGATCGCGAGCAGCGAGACCACATTCAGAACGGCGTAAGCCAAACTGTAGATATTGTAAATAAAATACCAATTTGTAGAGGTGCGTGCCTCTACATCATGTATTTTCAATTTGTAGAGGTGCGTGCCTCTACATCACATATTTTATTTACAATACGTGATGTAGAGGCACGCACCTCTACAAATTGGTATTTTATTTACAATATCTACAGTTTGGCTTACGCCGTTCTGAATGTGGTCTCGCTGCTCGCGATCCTGGTTTTCGAGTCTCGTGACCGCTCCTCTTTCTTCTGTTCGTAAGCGGTCACTACAATTGCAAAGTTTTAGCATTATCGGTCTACTTAAAGAGCAACTCCGCTTCATTTTCGATATTTAGAAAACCATTCAGCCCTCTTCAGTATCATATAAGAAGACCCCATGTCAAATATTACAATCTAATTCCGTCTCTATATTTAATAAACTGGGCAGCAAACTTTCCAACGAGCCAAGTCGCCGAAATCTGCTAACTCTAGCGTGCGATGGGAGGTGCAATCATCAGCGCAGTCAATGTGACGGAGTTGGAGCGGCCAACAGAGTGCCACTACGTCAGAGGCGTGTCTACGTCATCCTCACGTTTTGTTTGTTTTTACTTCTCAGAGCAAAATGGAACGATGACGTCATGAGTTTCTCCTCCCGGTGTTGGCTAACGGCGTCCACGTGATCACCGTAACGCGGATGCACTAGTTTGCGCTGCCCTGCGCGTTTATCGGTCTTGTTCCCCATGTCCGGTTTCTCCGCTCCCCCCCGTTCCTCTCTCGTCTTCTCCCCTTCCCCCTCTCCCCCGGGCCATCACCGTCCATGCCATGCGAAGCGAAATGCCCGTGTCGTGTGTCCTGTACCTCGCCCCCCCGAACGTCACAAGACCACGTGGTTCGACGTGACGTGGCCATGACTCTGACGACACAAGAGCAGTGTTGCCTGACGCAACCTAAGTTTCGGTTTCGGTATCTGCTGATGTTTAAATTAAGATTACACAAAAAATATTCCACATTTCGTGAATCCGAAGATTTAGAGCTGTTTAGTAGTGCTTTGTGAAATCACATGTAAGCCTATATTTTTCGGAATTGAGCAAAGTTGCCCTTTAACAGTATGCTACGGTTCTTGCATTTCAGAAAAGACACTTCACTAAGAACATAATAGCGCTTCACGACAGGGACGAAGGGTAGGAACAAGACAACACAATGCGCTATGTGCATTGTGTTGTCTTGTTCCTACTCTTCGTCCCTGTCGTGAAGCGCTATTATGTTCTCCAAGTTTCAGTACCTACTCGCCCAAGAATCCGCATTATTCACTAAGAAGTCTATCGTAGAAAAGTAATATTAGCTGGTGGCCAACTTCTTGCTTTAATGTGAAGAACAATACCAACAGTGCAACCTAGATTAAAAATGAATTGCAAAATATTCAATTATGACAAAAATAACATCCCAAAATTTAAAAAAATATATATATATATGTATAACATTTTTGTGTTAATTTTTTTTTTTTTTTTTTTTTTTTTTTTATGAAGGAGTAGTTTTTTTAGCTGTGATGTAGTCTATCTTGTTTCCAGCAAATTTCAGTCCCAGAGAACCTTGAATGATGTCTCTCTGTATTCAAAATATCAAACGATAGCTTTCCTAAAACAAGAATTCCTGCCAAAAAGTTAAACTGAGAAAAATGTGTTAAAAGTTTCAACTTCTGTTTTTTTTTTTTGGACAATGCCAGAAACTTGATATTCACCCGAGTCATTGGTGGCACCTTCAACTACATGAGCGTCGGGGCCCCCGAAAGGATTTGTGAGCTTTGTGAAACTGATGCCACAGTCTCTTCCAACGACGCGGAGACGCACCGCGAGTTCGTTCGCTCGAAACCTGCCGATTGATGGTGAGTGTGGGGTCGCGATGACGTCTCCGCAAGTCGAGCAGCTAACAACAAACTGGAAGTTGATGCCAATTCTTTCTCGCAAGCTCGGTAGTTCTCTATGGTATTTGGGGCAGAGTAAAATCGCAACAAGAGCTTGCACGGTGGACACATTGAGGAGCCATTTAGGGGCTTTTCAACGAAAGCGTCTGTCGGCCCCGCGTCGAAATTGAGCAGGCTGAGCTTCCTCTCGATTGTAGTCAGCACATCCGATTCAGAGGAGGCATGAAGCAGATCGGCATTCCTAATGAAGCTGTAGGCTCCGATGTCCGCAAAGCACCAGTGGAGCTTGTAGATCGTGACAACGGTGGCAGAGACGGCAACGATGGTGCCGGCGGAGACGTGCCCCGTCTCTTGCAAGGAGTCCTGCTGATCGACCCCTTGGTTTCTGCCATCGAGAACGCCGGCCAAACTACTGCGAGTGCTAACTAAGGCATTCCTCGGTAGAAAATCTACCGGGAACAAAGAGTTTCCCTCTTTGTTCCCGGTAGAATCTAAACAGCGGCGAATTAGCAATACGATCAGAAGCGAAAGAAGCTGCCGATAGCGCATGAGGCGAACAAGGAGCTACGTCACCGAAGGCGGCCAATCGTGAGCCCTGTTTCGGGTTGCAACCAATGAGATTGCTGGTATCATAGTTCCCACGTTTTTTCTGCTTGTATGTACGGGGTTCTCCGGGCCACAGATAGCCTCCAACGTAGCAAGCTTCTACGGGCAGAAACTAGAAGAAACAGCGCTTCCAACGAGGGTAAGATATCTCGGCTACGTCGAACGAGCACGGAGTAGACCTAATTTGAAAATGCCGAACTTCGCTGTCCGCTCGCCCGGCGGGTCGCCGCGCGCGGCCGCGAGCTTGCCGAAAATAATTTTTTGCGAAATAAATACTGCGCATTTATGATTGAAACTTTCTGAAACTATGCTTCAGAATATAGTGAACCCAAATATAATATTTTTTTAAAAGTTAAAAGAATTTCACTCAATATTTGTTCCGTTCATTCCTTCTATATCTTCCACCTTTACGAATTCTGCAGGTTGTATACGGATCATCCCAGGGTTTCCACGCGGTGGATCTAGACTCTGGAGCAGTCTACGACGTCTACATTCCTTCTCATGTAAGCTCGTATTTCGTCACTTCCTCCGATCTCGGGGCATCTCTCTTTCTCTGCATTTTTTGTGACTGAGCTTTTGGCTTTGCTGTCTCTTAACAGAGCTCTCCTTGCGAGTGTGCATGGCTGGAAGTGGCATAAATCTGCCTACATTAGAGACCCGACATGCTGAACATGAATAAAATTGGGGCCATCCAGGCAGTAGAAGTTTTGCTTGATATAATTGAAACACCAAGGAGCATACTGCATTTACGGTTAAACGCGCTGCCCGTGCTAACGTCTGCAACAGTACTTTGTTTGTTGTTTTTAATTTGGAGCAAATGTTATTAGGTGTCAGTATTCCTCATCGCCTTATTTGAGTCGTTTACTTTTAATTTTTCCTACAGACAAGGCAAGCACTTGCAGTGTATGTACGGTCTCCCACAATATGTAAGATCCATTCACCAACGCAATTTATGCCACGGTGCTGAGCACCCTTTGGCCCGACGCACTTTATTTTAAGAGAGAGAATAGAACAAAGGTTAATCTGTTTGTCGCCTCAAGTGCGGGTGTCACCTAAGCGAATCCAACACAACCTTTAAAACTGCCTCGTTGAATGGGTCTTTTATATTGTTGGAGGCTGTATCTTCAAACCCAACAAGATCCTTGGTCTTCCAATTATTTAGTAAAAGGTGTATTATACTTTTGATCGCTGGATTAGTTTGTGGCTGATGTCACCAAGGGTCCAAAGTAATGACAAGTTGTCAGATTAATTGAGAAGATTGATCTGTAATAGCAGAAAAAGGCAGCATCAGCAGTAGCAAGCTGTTTAGGAGGTTGGATGAATGTTTTCCTGAAAGCTTCTTCATCTGGAATTTGAAGCCAGCTAGTAAGGAGGTGTCGGAACAGAACTCTGGTGACGAGTTGCTTACTTCAGGCAACTTGTCACTGCTGCTCTTTTGACAATGCTTGGATTGGGGCTAACTGGTTTGAAATTATGCGGTATGCTGTGCTTCAGAGTTTGTTCAGTGTAACTTCGTGGTGCAACATACCTCAAAATTTCTTTTAACAACACATAGCAGGAGTTTTAGCCCAAATATCAGAATAGAATACTCTATGGCAAAATATCAATGCTTTTCGAGGGTAAACTTGTAGCGATGCAGTACTTAAGTGCCACACAAAATGTCAGGTGAAAAACTTTGGTTGTCTGATCTTGCTTTAGGTCACTCGAGAGCCATTCCACTGTGCCTTAAAATTTGTTGTAAATATTTTTGTGAGCCCCGAGTCGGGCCGTTAATAACCTGACAATTATGGTCTCGGTTACGGCCGAGTTTCTATTGGTGAGGAGAGCTCTGCTAAGGAAGTTTGTTCATCTGATGCTTTCTCTTGACGTTTGCTCGCTTTGCTTGCTTGCCGCCGGTACGGAACAGTTCCAGGAGCGCACCGGACTGGTAAGGAGCGTCTGTTTTGTCCCAGATTGATGCACTGCACACACGCGTTGAGTTCGGCACTTTGGGTCATGAGGATCGCAGGAATGTTTGGTCACAAGGGGAAATGATATTTCTAGGTGATACACACCTAGAAATATCATCAGACTGTTTTAGACAAGCAAAAGCTGAATCCATACCAACGTTTCACGATAGATCCATTTCATTTAGGTGCTCTCTCTGTGCTCTTGCAGAGCCAAATCTCTGTTGCAAACAATCCAGCTAGTTTCAAATATGTAGTAGATGCAGCATTGTGACGTCACATTATGTGGCATGACATTGTGACATCATGTGACCTGATTTCACGTGGCACCCTGTGATGGTTTTACCGTATTTACTCGAATCTAGGCCGATAGTTTTTCCAAAAAAATTAAATCCGAAACTCGGGGGTCGGCCTAGATACGAGGATCCGGCTCCGCCATGACCGCGGGACGCCATCTTGTCTACATCGCTTCAGTAAGATACGCTGTGTACCACGGAACGCACGGAACGTTCGTCTCTACTCGACGCTATGGCGTCGACCAGTCGATGCCACTACTCCGCGGCTTTTAAGAGGAAAGTTGTCTTGGCTGCTGAACACTCGTCCAACCTGCAAGCCGAGCGTGACTTCGGCGTGGACGAAAGAAATGTGCGTCGCTGGAGAAAGCAGCGTGGTCAGCTCTTTGCATGTGCGGCAACAAGAATGGCGTTCTCAGGACCGCGGAAGGGAAGGCACCACGAGGTGGAGATCGAGGTCGCAAACTTCATCAGGGCCCAAAGAGCAGCAGCACATCCCGGCGGAACTGGTAGTAAAGTCGTTCCGAAAGTGTTGCATCTCGAATGCCCTGGACGGTACGGACGACCACGCGTTGTGGGAAGTGGACAGTGACAAAGGTACCAGTGAGGACGACGAATGATCAGGAAAAATGCGGACATTAATCGTGAGCATAATGTCGGATTCGTGACCGAAATAGTGCTGTACATTGCAGATAAATTCCGTTCTGCGTTTAATTTATGGTGTTTTTCCTATACTTTTTGGTTGGCCTAGAATCGAGAATTTTTTTCTTATGTTTCGGCCCTACCGTTTTCGCGGGGTCGGCCTAGAATCGATGTCGGCTTAGAATCGAGTAAATACAATATATATGCACAAAAGCCTCGCAATGTGCCCTTCAGTGGTTTCCTTACTGTTCTTACACAGGGGCAAAAAGGCCCTATAAATAGTACCATGTATTTGAAACACCCTTAAAAAATAACAAAGACAGCCTCTTTTTGTGTGTGTAGGGTTATTTGATTCTTGTTATGGCTCAGTACAAGTTTTGAATAGGCTGCACTTCGTTATTTTATTATATAGATTTTTGCTGCCTTCTGTAGTTTGCATTTTAGTGTTTTTTTTTCTTTAACGTTTACTTGTCTTTTGAGTGTGGGACAAGTTGTGTGTCATTGTCTATGACCATGGAACATATACTAATTAGTTCATTGCTTGCCAAAGGGGAGGCAACAGCAACCTGGCTGTGAAAGGGCTTTAAGATACGCATTTCCTTTTTCAAGCAACCAACCCAAATTTATGGTATAGCTTTAGTCTTAAGTCTTGCATGATGGAAATGAAATCACACTGTAGGCAAAGCCAGCTTATCTCAGGAGCACCCTGGATTTGAGGACATTGGGAGATATTTTAGGGTGCGCATGTGAGTGGTAGTATATATTTTTTTTGCCTGCAGGCATGGGAGGTATGTGTGCTTTACCACAAGCAAAGCGAAGGGAGGTGGTGGTGTGACATTCTTACAGTAAGGTGACCACCTCCTTTTCCTTCCAATTACAGAACCAGGGCCAAATCACCCCTCACACCATAGTCACTCTTCCAAACTCGAAAGGGGTGCAGCTCCTCCTCTGTTACGACAGTGAGTACTCCCCCTGTTGGCTTCCTACGTGGCCGTGAGCATGGGAGGTCTCATGATCGGAGCATTCTTCTTTCGCAGACGAGGGCGTCTACGTGAGCATCTACGGACGAGTGAGCAAGAACATTGTCCTCCAGTGGGGTGAGATGCCAACTTCAGTTGGTAAGTGCCCCCTCTCCAATTCCGCCTGTTCTTTCACGACGATGGCCGTCATTGGCGCAAAGCTTCACGGCAGATCCCGGCGTGTGTTCGGCATACAGTGGAAGGTCGCCCCCCTAAATTCAGTGGGCAGTGCTTTCCGCTAAATTTAGCAGGGGATCGCAGTGTCACGTGACGCTGCGACACATGTTTATTTACTAGTTATACACAGATCGGAGGATTTCCAGGGCTACCCGATAGATGGCGCTAGTGCATTCTCAATCATAAGCGTTCACGTGTGGTTGCAACGCAGCCGACCACACTCAGACGCAAAACTGGCCTTTCGTCAATGTATTTTTTTTTCCGTTTGTTAGTGAACGTGCGGACACAATCGCTGCACGACTAACACCAATGTTGGTTGCACACCCTTTACAGCTTACGTGGGCACTGGCCAAATCATGGGCTGGGGCAACAAGGCCATCGAAATCCGCAGCGTGGAGTCTGGCCACCTCGACGGGGTCTTCATGCACAAGAAGTCACAGAAGCTCAAGTTCCTCTGCGAAAGGAACGACAAGGCAAGCCGACCGTAGCTCCTCGACGAGCCCACAGGAAGGATTTGCGGGCCCGCGAGTTGTGCATGTTCTTCCCCATCGCGTCCCTCACAAAACCAATTTCTCTAGTCGTCAATCGCTTTGTAAACCAACGAGCTGTTCAGAGGGGACACTGGCTAAAGATTTAACTTCCGAACAGCTCAAGTGATCAGAATGAAATTTGCTGGGGAGATTTACTACCAGATGTAGGTCTATTGTGCCAAATTTCAGCTCTCCAAAACAGTTTTGCATACCGTATTTACATGATTGTCAGTCGACTCGATTATAAGTCAACCCCCCCACATTACACATCAGCAAAAAAAAAAAAAAAAAACTTTAGATGCGCTTTTTATTGCGAACACCCAGCCTCTAACACGCGATGGACGCCTTCTGGCGTATGCACACGCAAGGTGCATGAGATGCCCAGGCATCATCGAAACTAGAAAGCTCAAGCTGGATGTGGGACAACTAAAGCTGCTCCCTGTCTTTCTCGCTTCATCATCGTCAGGTGATGTCAGTCCCGTCGTCATCACTGCTACGTTCTTCGAGCAGGTTGTCGGCGTCGTCCGACGAAATCTCGCATTTCGCACATGACAGCATCAACCGCATGTTCCGCGCTTGCTCGGCGATCGCGTTGCACGTCACGGGTAGGGACCGATTGCACACTTTTGCGGCATACGTTGCAAGTCTGACCTCTAACTTTTGGCCCGCGGAAGCCTCTTTGTTTGCCGTCACAGTTTAAGATCTTGCGCCATTGCACACACCACTGAAGCATCACCCGCTCTGACGGGTCGAACTTGCGTCCAACAGCGCAGTTGTTGATTGCTTCTGAGTGAAGAGCGGCCAGAAACAAGCACTGGAAACCTAAACTGCCCGGACCACGCGTGTCGCTACAAAGAAACATAGTTAGCGCTCCAGCATGATCTCGACTCTCGATCAAACGACGTGCAACCGTGAATCATGCGAAAAATTGCGAAAAAAATCTGAGGGGTCGTGAGCCGTGAGGCCGTTCCAGCAGCCTACGGAGTGTCTTTTACAAGAAGTGCCACCACTTACGGAAGTCAGCGCGCCGTGCGCTGTTCACCGCCATACATTCGGGTTATTTTGCGAATCGCTATCAGTAATACTTGTTTGCGCAAAAAAAAAAAAAGATATATTGTAAAATTATTGCACAGAATAGCGCAATGCTACAGGCACAGCTGGCTGAACTCGTAACAAGCCGAGGTGTTCTTGATATCGCAATTGTTCTGTTTTTTGTCAGCAGTGGAATGCTTTGGTTTGATTATAAGTCGACCCCCCCACTTCAGATTTTCAAAGATCGAAAAATGGGTCGACCTACGTTTGTGTAAATACGGCAGCTGCATAAGATGATGTGTCACTTTTCATTAAGAAATCTTTGATATCCGAACTAAG
The DNA here is from genome assembly GCF_016920785.2 of Ixodes scapularis. NCBI lineage: Eukaryota > Metazoa > Arthropoda > Arachnida > Ixodida > Ixodidae > Ixodes > Ixodes scapularis. Next base: position 52,848,263 of record NW_024609880.1, on the reverse strand, counting down.
CTATTGAGCACCATTTTTACTCCTTGAATATGAATTAGGGGAATTAGACTTCTGGCTATCTAGTTTTTATAACTCAAATGTATATATTTCAGGAAGAGTTATAACCTTAATGTATGTGATGTGTACCTGTCCTATATCAATTTTTTAAAACATGGTTTTTTTCTCAACGAAGGACTTCAACTTAAAACAAAATAAAGTAGATACTGTTGAAACTGGTTATAACGAAGTCGTTTATAACGAAATAGCGGCTACAGCGAAGCGATCACGATTTCCCATTCTCTTTTGCACCTCATTATAACCGAAGTCGGTTACAACGAAATAGCGGATATAGCAAAGTGATTACCGATTCCCGTTGACTTTCGTTATAACCGGTCTCGACAGCAGCCCGATTCCCCAGTAAATCTCCGCTCGGAAACATCTTGATCGTGCTATTGGAATATTTTTTCCTTCGAACAAAAGATTCCTTCGTATGAAATTTGCGGCAAAAAGTCGAACTGGGAAAAATGCATTCAAACATTGAACTCCTTCACTTTTTTGCTGCCTCACATTGTGATGAAAATATTTTATATCAACGTAACTGTTTTGCGTATGGTTATCAAATTTAGTGTAAAATGTTTCTAAAACCAAAATACTCAAATTTAAAAAATTGATTTTTTTTTTTTTTTTAATTTAGGTTTTTGTCTTTTCTTAAAAGTTAAATTTATTACCGTTCATAGTGCAGCTTTACTAGCTCAGCCGGGATTATTTTGAAATTCGCTCGTTGGATTTTCTTCAGCAATATGGTTCTAGTGCACGAGATGCTACGCTATTGGGGTACAAGCAGGGTTCCATGTCTTCGAGATTTATTTTTCTTTTCTGAAGTTGAGTTTTTTTGTTTTTTGTCGGGATTTATTTTTTTCTCACAGATTTTGTGTTTTTTGTTGTTGCTTTTCGGTATTGGATAATGAATCATTGTTTATCGGGGTTTACATTGAAGAGAACGGGATACAGGCAGGAGATTCCACAACTTTTATTGAATATGCTCATTGACCCCCAACATTTGGCAGCAGTCCCCATACCGAAATGAGAATGAAACGAAATAAGGGACATCGTTCTCGATTTAGAGAGGAGAGTCTTTCTCGGAGCCCCTGGTTTACAATGAACAAAATTAACAGTGTAGACAGCTACTTGTGATAAAGGATTCAGTTTCAGGTCTGTACATTAACTGCGAAGGAAATTATGATAGTTTCTGTCGGGTACACACCAAGGTTGCTTGGTCAATCTATTGTTGGAGAAATAATACAGGGATCAGCGTTTTTCTTTGCCATGCTCGTGGTCATATCAAGAAAAAAAGGTAGTCTTGCACTGCGCGAAGTAGGTTTTGCAAGAATTGGTTGTCGGAACAAGAGGCGATGACTTTGGCTTTTAAAACGTGGATGTCTCGATTAAATACGGTGAGGTTAGTCCAAGATACACACACATATAACTTAATTCAATGCACAAAGGGGAAAATTTCGCAAGGAGCTGTACTTTTTTTTTTACTGCGCTGAAGAGTGCTACTGAGAAAATATTTTTGCAAAAAGTAATTTTTATAATACGGTAAGATTGCTCTGCGAAATCAATCAAGCTCTATGCCTTCTTTGTCCTCAACAGAGTCTTCATAAACAAAAACATCAATAAAGTATTCAGACAAATATTTACATGCACATTTCTTATTAAATTTTATTTGGGAAAAACAAAAAATAAATTTTCCATTCATTTAGTCTCATAATTAAATGCTATATTGACTAAAAAAAATTTATGCTAAAAAAATTGAAACTGAGGAAAAATGCATTAAAAGTGTCCAGACCTCTGCCTTTTATTTAGCACCGAGGCGCTAAGAATGATTTATATCAAGTTAACTATGTGGCAGAAATTAATGTTCGTCAACATATTCTTTAGATCAGTGGTTCTCAACCATCGGTGTTTCGCGGACCCCTTGTGCGTCGGTGGAGATGACGGAGGACCCCATTCGTGGGGAGAGGAGAGAAAAGGTATAGCTTAAATATAATACTGATTTAAAACATTGATATAACTAAGGGCTAGTGTGAAGTAGTTCTCTATTATTGACATACACACTAGAAAACTCGCTCGAACACTGAAACATTTCATCTCGAACTGAAAAAAGACAACTTTTGTTGCCGGACTTGACTGGTGAGGCAGGGCTTCGCGGACCCCTAGAATGCCTTCGCGGACCCCAAAGGGTTTGCGGACCCCCATTTGAGAACCACTGCTTTAGATGTTGGAAGACCAAAATAACATCAGTTGCCACAAACCGAGGTATGTTAATCAACCGAAGTTGAGGCCGTACTACACTAACTCGGCCAGAATTGCTTTGGAATTGCTTACTGGATTTTCTTTTTCGGTTCGAGGTAATTCCCTACGACCGCATAAAACTACTGGACACTGAAATCCCCGGATCATGACTGGTGGTGCGAGGCATTCATTTTTTTCTATCATCAACTTTTTGGGGCTGGAAATTTTGATGAAACATTTAAAATTGGTTCAGTAACTCGGCGTTCAACCCTCGACATTCCAAGAGCTCACGGTTGCCATTTCTCCTTGCTTCCACAGGTGTTCTTCTCGTCTGCCAAGGGAGGCACCTCCTGCCAGATCTACTTCATGACTCTGAACAAACCGGGCATGTCCAACTGGTAGCGGGGAGCACCCCTCAAGGAGCCCTCCCCTTCCTTTCCCCCGGGGAGCGAGGGGAGTTGCAAACACCCTCGCACCCACCCCTTTGCCTCCTTCCCTCTTCTTCGTGATCGTCGTCGTGGTCGTCTTAGTTCGCTTCCCCGCTTTTGCAACGACGAGACATTGTGAGTGGCCGTGTCTTCCGCGAAACCCGCAAATCCGTGGGATTTAGAGAGACGACGAGGGGGGGGTAAAATAATTTGGTTCTCCCGCGAAGACTATTGTTCGGTCTCCCCCTAGTGCTCGTTCCTGTCCTTTGTTGTCTTTAGTCTTTTGCCTCCATTTTATTCCAAAGTCGGGCTTTGCCAGCCCCAAGACTGTTTTGTCTCTGAGGTTCCCCGCTGCCAATTTAAAATCTTCACCCCATTGCAATTTTTTTTTTTTTTTTCTATTGAGGTTTTTTTTATTGAGCTTCATTGTTGATTTTAGACGCTCATTGAACTTTGTTTCGTGGAAAGGCGAGTTTTTATTTGGTTTTAGTTTTGATTTTCGACAATGGACGCGGACAATTTGTCGTCTGTCTTTTTGGGCGGAGGCTGATACGAGAATCATGTCTCGTTTTTTCTGCTTTTTTTCTATCTTGCACTTTTGTTTTACATTTCTTGAAGCTGATGTTTATTTGAAGAATGCAGTTACTATTCTCGTTTTCCTTTCGGCAGTGCTGAGAGTTTGCCGACTTCTCGTTTTCGTAAATTACCTTTGCTGGAATTCGCATTGGACGCTTCTCCGATTCAGTTTTCCTGCACTTCGGATACGAGGGTCAATTTAGAAACGCTCTTCCATGCTACTCAAGTCAAAGCGATGGAGTCCATCGTAACGCTTCATTTCCAGATGACACCATAGCTGTTGTTTTTTTTATTTCGTAGCATGAGTGCAATATGCCAGCTCTGCCACATGCTTTTTGTTCATTTATTTACTCCAAACCAAGTCTGCGTGCCTCCCAAAAAACGAGCCAACCACATAGTACCATTGCGCGCATGTTCACGAACACCACCGTTACTAACTTCCGTTAGCTTTTATTATTTTTGCCCGTCGCTCCCTTCTCCTTTTTCAAGTATTTATTGTGTATAAAGGACAAAAGCTAGTTCACATATGCATACATATATATATATTATATATTACATAAATGTGTATATTTTTTGTTTGTCTAGTTTTGACCACCGCAATACACAAACACCACAGCTCACGTCTCCCAAAGTTGCTTTGCAAAACTCAAATTTGATTTTCGGATATTCTTTGCATTTCGTCCCCTCCCCGTCCGTCGGGTTTTTATCTCTCGTTTTTGTAGTTTGTTACGAGGCACTAGTCTAGAGTCGCCTTTTTTTTTTTTCTTCACTCGTCGTGCACGCCCTGCTGACACGCTAGCACGTTTTTAGTTGAAGCTTAATTCCATGAGGAAGAGTTGCAACACGTGTTCCATGAAGAAGCGATAAAACGTGGCAGCCGTGCAACCATCCGTACCATCATTTCTACAGCGATCCCAAGGCTGCCTCTCGGTTGACTTCGAGAGGCTACCAGTGTGTGCTTTCCAGAGTTCCTTTCTTTTTTTTTTTTTTTTTTTTTTTTTTTTTGGCCACCGCATTTACGTTGCTTGTCCACTTTCAAACTTGGAACTCCTCCCCAAAACATTGTCGTCGTCTTCGTCTTGCATCTTGGAAGAAAAGCGAACGTGAAGGACAGAAGCCGTGCTGTGTCGTCTACCGTGAGAAGAAACAGAAGGGAGAACATTTAAATGTTTTGTTTCTTAGTTTTTTTTTGTTTTTTTTTTTTTTTATTTCTTCACCCCAACTTGGGTGTGCAGTGACGCTATTGTACCAACGCAAGGACTTGCAGAAACCTTTGGACTCCTCCTGCCACGCACTAGCCCGACATTCTTCTTGCAAGGCTCAGTGTAACGTCTATTAACAATAGTGCCAAAGTTTTGTACGTTTTTTTTTCTTGGTTACGTGTGCTGCATAATGCAATGCAATGCGAAGAGATTGTTTTTTTGTGTGTGTTTTCGTTGAGTTGTTTTTTGTTTTTTTTTTTGTGAATGATGCCTGTTCACCTCCAGTTTGGGCTGCGGTGGACGTGCGTCATGCGTCGGAAATAGTCAGATTGTATGTGTGTGTGTGGCAGGATTCGTGTACATAACTGCATTTTTTTTTCATGAAGGCGTTTTTTTGAAGTGTCGTATGGTTCTCTTTTTTTTTTTCTATTCGCTTTTCTTCTCTCAACAATAATCGGTAGATTATTTATGGCCAGTTGGCAGTGCTGGCCCACGAACCAGTGTGTACAATGTTATAACTTCATATCTCTACTATCTATCCACTACTACGCCCGTGCGGCCGAGAGCCACGGTACTACTGAGTGTTGTGTCCCGAGCTGAGAGAAATTATGCAAGGGAGACCCCCTTTTTTTTAACACGACTTCAGGAAGCGGAAGAAAGCAAAAATGAGTCTGTAACATACGCAAGCAGTTTTATATGTTTCTCGAATCTAGTGATTCTCTATCAATAAAATTTTACAGATTTTTGACTATCGTCGTTTATTGTGCCCCAACTTTTGAGGTTTAGAGCCGCCAAACACCCAAGGTACGCCTCGGAGTAGGGACATGTCGGCCATCTTGATGCTTGAAATCATTGTTGCCCATTATCCGAAGCTTTATCTGAAATCACAGGAAATAGCTTTCTGTCTTCCAGAAATGCTAAAACAGTTCAAGACTGAGCAAGACAATGTGGCCTGGACTTCCTGACACTGTATTTAAAGATCAGGAAGTTGAAATTTAAAATCCTAGGAGGGAGTGCCACTACTCTAGGTGTAGCTTACCTATTTACTGGCTCTAGTGGGGTTAAAATGTTACGTGTTTTTACGCTACTAGAACCATAGATGCGGGAAAAATCCATCCAGAGCACTGTAGTGGTAGCTATGGATTGGAGTTATCTCGACTAAACTTTGGTAAAACTTTCTGTTGCATTTCAGAAGAGTGCATAGGATTGATCGATGCTCAAGGGATACAAATGCATGGGGACTCGTAGTTTTGACTACATTGCCTCGGAAAGTAGTGCTGCTTTCCTTGCAATCTTTCGTAAATTAGTAGAGAAAATAAAAATGTCTCACTGGTTGACTAAACTTTGACCTGATTGTAGATGATCAGACCGGTTTAGTGGATTTAGCAAATGATAGTCCCTTCAAGCGCTAGTTTGCTGAATGACGTCTTGGCAATAGCAGCTATTTTCACCACATCAATAAACTATGCATGACCAAACGCTCATTCTCCGCCCAGATGTAGCACTAGAGGTCCGAACAAGATTCCAAAGCGTTGAAGCTAACCGTTATCTCAGTCAAAAAAAGTTATAGGGGATTTTCTGAAAATTTTGACGATTTCCCATTGATATTTTTAGAAAAATTTGGGGTCCATGTTTTGTAACTGGCGCCATTCAGCTCTGTATTCAAGAGCTCTGCTGGCCGCCATTTTCCCATAGGCGCTGGGCAGGGTTGCGCTGATCATCGGCGCCACCAGGCCAAATGAGGCAACACTGGGACGGCTAAAATCGTTAGCACCCCCGCCATATCCTTGTGAGGTTACGTTATACCAACTCTTTCCGTTGTAGTGCACAACACTATAGACTGTTTTCAAAATGTATTAAACATTAGATATATTATTGTGTTTGCGTGTGTGGTTATGTGATTGGGGAGTTTTAGTAGATGCCTTCCTTGATAGGTTGAGACAACCCATAACGGGAACTAGAACAAAATTGACCATCCTGATGTTACGGCGAAATTTAGGTGAAAGCAAGCCAAAGACAACGCCGGGCTTCGAGCGCATTAATTCCAAATATAGAGTCATATAGCACATTTAGAAATCCATCTCGAGTCCTGTAATGTGAACGGAATGCTCATTTTACACGTTTTGCGGCATTTATTCATCTCCGACGACGTATCTCCCATGGCCTCGACGGGAACCTGCAGAGCTTCACACCTTCTAAGCTTTGGGGATGGCAACAGTCTGGTACGCAACAGTACCTACAGCTTTGTTTGCTCTTCCACGACATTTATTTATTTATTTATTTATTTATTGAAAGTACCCTGATGATGGCAATGTTTAGAATAATAAATTTAGAAACACTTAAGAGTGCTTATGTGCAGGAATGCGAAAGCATTGTAGTCCCGCGGATAAAATGTTTTCGAGTAATGTTTCTACATGTATTTAAGTTGTTTCTGCCGGTATTGTATTCAGTAGCCCCCATAGATGTAGGCGCTGCTGCCGATGTTGAGGCAATAGATATTGGTCGCCTCACAGTCCATTGCACAAAACACACAACGAGCACAGATGAATTCCACAGCACAACCGAGGTGCCGGAGGCAGTGTGCCGCGTCTTCCTTTTGCACACTGCACTGCGGCGGTGACATCACATTCCCCCACTGTGCAGGTGCGGCGCCCCCGCCGGCTTCACGGCTTCCATGGTGGAGCATTTGCGTTGCTGTGCTTTTCTTGGTGTTTTATTTCTGAGGTGTTTTACGCTTCGACCTTGAGCGGTGCGTGCTTGATGGCTTATTTTTATGGCCATCTTTTGGGCACAGCACACAACCCCATGAGCAAGCAGGCTGGCGATTGTACCTTCCCAGTGGTGCAAATATCTTGAGATAGATGGTGCAACGTATCACACCGAACTTGATTGCCCTGAGGCCATTGAAAATTTCTGAAAATCGCTTGTAACTTTAATGAGATAACACTTAGTTCTGATACTTTTGCATATGGTTCAGACCGGTAGCACTACATTTGGGCGGACAATGAGCGTTCGGCGATGCATAGTTTATTTTCACAGAGAAAAAGCCCTGTCATTTTTTTGGGGGGCGGACACCTTGTAATTTATAAACTAGGCATGTATAAGTATTCTTAAAGGATTTAGTAAAATTGATGACCCTCTATCGGTCAGATATGTGGTCTGCTTGTGACCAGTGATGAGCATTGCAAACTAGTGTGCTCACTTGTACTGTAATGAATGTTATGAACCTGCACAGCTCTAATTGACTTGAATCTTTGCTGTTGCTGTGTCGCGACTACTTCTTTGCGTCATCGCTGAAAAAAACACAAGACGACTGAATGACATTTTCTATAGTCTGCTGGTGCAGCCCTGGCCCGGCAACTCGACAAACCGCGTGGCCGGCCCGAAGGCTAACACAACGTGGCCGTCTACGCTGGAGGGTAGGGTCGAGGGCTGTCCAGAGTTCTTGTGGCCGGTCAGCAAGCCTAACACACCGAGTTCCCTGTTCAGCTCTCAGTACATCGCTCCCCTCATCGGCACTCGGCCTCCCCTTCTTGCCGTCTTTCGTGTCTATTACTTGAAGAAGGGCGTCCGCCCGAAATGTCGTGTATACCTCTTCGTCCGCATATTTTTACGAGAAGCACAACCATATTACTTGCAATTATGTGTTTTGGCTCATTGCGCTCGGCAGCGCCCCCATTCCCTTGGATACTTCCCCTTTTTATAGCCAACCTCCGTGAATCCCGACACAGTGGGTCCCGAGAAAGGACTCTCGCCTCCTCCAAGGTCAGTGGAGCCCAGGACACAGGAAACCTGTTTGCGGCCCCATCCCCCCATCGCCTTCTGGTGGACTGCCATCAAAATAATCATTTATTTTTATTTTCATGTAACAGCTATACTGAAAAGCTATTTTGTTTTCACTTTTTGTGGAACCCTGATTCTAGTAGGCTCGTATGATTGGTCACGAGTTCCAAACCTGTGCAGGAATTGTGCAGCAGTGAAGTGAGGCCATGTAGCTTCAACTTTGAGCTGAATTGAATGCATCAGTTTCTGAAGCGTGGACGACGTTATATCATGGATAGTGCACCCCATCCCAAAATCCTTGTCTTGTAACCCCATCTTCAGAAGCCCTGTATTTAAGAACCATGCATCCACCCCCAGCACCGTGTCAAGTCTCGTTATCACTTGATCATCTTTGGCCAAGCCCTCACACCTGCATTTCATTGTTTGCTTATTAAGGTCCAAGTGTTTGACTGGCAACTTTCAGCAAATTTCTGCCAAACATCCCACGCGAAAAGTGGGAGGTGCGAGTGGTATACAGAAATGCCAAAATTTCTTTAACTGAAGGAACAATGACAATATATATATATATATAAATAAATGTTCTAGAATTTTATAATGTTTTGCGAACACCAATCCAACTCGTAATCAATGCAGAGGACAGTGTGTGTTTAGAAAACAACGTAGCTGTGGCGATTAAGAGGATCTAAGAGAGGCAAGACTGGCTGCATATTTGACAAGGAACTGCCCATGAGGGATTATTTTTCGAGTTAATGTTTTTTTTTTTTTTTTTTAAATTTAACTATGCTTTTATGTTGCCCATGTCGAGAAGTAGATCATGGTAAGTAGATGACATGATGTTGCAAGTTTAGATTAGCAGTGAAGAAAGCAAATTGTTTTGTGTATGTTTATACAGCCGGAAGTTAGTCTGCCTCAGTGGGCGTCTGGTGTCTCAGCTGTAGATGAGCAATTTAGCCAGTGCGGTACAACCGCTAGCCTGGGGTCTTCAACGTACATACACCACGCAGTAGTGATACACGAGCGCACGCCGGTACGATGCTCATCCAGATAGGGGCAGCGAGAGCTTTCGCTCCTCGTGCTCCGAGCTGGTGTGCGCTAGCCCTCCCCAGGCCCTCCCCAAAAAGCTCCCTGCTTGCCACGATTGGTAGTTTCCTCCTCGAGCATTCGCTCTGCTGGGAAAGGGGGCTTTCTGGGAGGAGTGTCAGGAGTGTTGCCCTAGTTAGAGCACTATATAGCTCCTACGGAGCAGAGTAGCGCAATCCTTTGAACCCCGTGTTTTGCCGACAACATGGCCGACAGAGCGGCTCGGCGTGAGTCACGTGGTACTCAGGGTTCCAGGAGGCGGCCCGCCCTATGGGAGAATACATGGAGATCGACACAACACGGCTGATTAAAAAACTAACGGCGAGTTCACGCTTTTCAAAACTAGCCTGTCGTGAAGTTAGTAAAGCGCTAAACACTTTATCAAAGTTTTAATAATATCGGATGCGTGTGCAAATTTTGAGAAGGCATTTTCCGAGGCACTGGCGTTTGAAGCAGACGATTTTTGCTCGCAGCGGAGATGGGCTTTTCGGGTTGGCCGGAGCGGGTCACGTGAATGGTGTGACGTCGCTGTGTCGTCTGCTGCATGATGCCGCTCAGGCAATTTTTAAAAAAAAAGTCAGGTCCTTGCGGAGCACAAAACTTAGCGCAAATTATTCTAAAGTGTTCCATTATTATGTCAAAAATGATTGCGATTCCGTACATTCCCACAATACTGGAGAAGCAACGATTTTCTCACGTTCTCCATGCATTTCTGACCGCAGTTGGAACCTCCGGGCGTTCGCCGCTAGTCGCCGAGAGGCGGCGTTCTAGATTGCGCTACTCTGCTCCGAAGGAGCTATATAGTGCTCTAGCCCTAGTCACCCTAGTCCAAGGAGGTTAGAAGTACTAGGAGGGGGCACGTTGCAATATTGGTGAAGCCTAGTCATAAAAAGTTTAAACGATTTTGTGCCCAGCGTGACCGCAGATCTCTCTGGCGATTGGTGCGCGTGACATGTCACGTGTGAGATGGATGGTTGATTGTAGGAGGACTCCTTGCAGGCTTGCGCGCGCTCCGTCCGGAAGGTTTTATCACGTCGAAGGCTAGACTGTGGTGTCTTCTAGTACCCCATAGCAAGAAGAATGCTAGCTACGGTCTCGTGATGTGGTCACGTTGGCATGGTAAGTGAGGAGAGTAAGGAGGAAAATGAGAAAGAGGCGAGGCGTCAAGGGAGCATGGCTTGTGGAGGCTACGCGGCCGACGTCATGCCCTCTCCTACCCTTCTATTCTCCATGCCCTAGTCACTCCAAAGGCGCCAAAGGTGTTTTGGCAAAAATATACCAACATCTCAAGATGGCTTGGCCTTCCAGGCAAAGAAGTACTTAGGTGCTCGAGAGCGTGACAAAACTAGTAGTTTTTGGCCACATTCAGTCCTTCAGTAGTCCTCGGCTGCTTTGCCCACTTCAGCAGACGCACATATTTTTTACTAGTTGTTAGCTCTCAAGCGTATGAAAGGTTACACAAAACAAACCCGAAGGCTCATTTTGCTTTGTTAGTGCTCAAGCGTATGGAAGGTTCCATGGAGAATGGAAGGTTACCACAAAACTAACCTGAAGGATCATTTTGTTTTTTCTTGTTATGGTAGTGGCATGAAAATCGCGCCCCAGATCACGTCAGGCAACGTTGTGCGACCCGCACGAACGAGCGCAGTTCCCGTGATCCATCGGTGTTTTACATCTGAGGCCATGTAATTTCTGGGCTCGGTGTTTTGCTGATCGTCAATTTAATCCCGGCCTGAAGGAAAAAGGGTCGAATCGTTTAACGTAATACCGCTTGTTTACCGCCTCAATCATCGCCGCAGTATTTCATGACAACGTAGTCGCTGCGTGGCACCTCGGTGAGTCGGAACGCCTTCCTTATCGTGCAGGGAGGGTCGTTCGGATCCCTTCTAAGCCTAACCTGTTTATCAAGCTCTGTGGATCCGCGCTTTGCTCGCCTTTTCTGCCACCGTGTCATTTTTGTGCTCAACGGATCTTACAAAAGCTTCCCTATAACTGCCAGTTTCTTGGGCGACCAAGTTATGACGCGCATATGCGACGAAATGCTTTCTTTTCTGTTGTAAACGCTCCGTAAAGAAAATGGAGCTCGGCTGTAATATGATCATCTTCCCTAGAGTCGTAATCGCGAACTCGACTCCAAATGGAACTGTTAGTTTTATTTTCTGAAGTCTGGCGTGAGGGAGATTTTGCCTGTGTGAAGGAAGTTGATATTGATCACTTGTCTGGGATGAAAGGTAACATCTTGCCGTTTATTTTTATTTGATGTATTTTCCCTGGCTAAAAGCATGGTGTGCGCAGCATTTGCTCTCTGCAACTTTTGTCATTGACCTGTTTCAGATTCAGCAAATATTTCGAGTACGGTTGTAGACAAAAATGGTGCGATACAATGCGGCAGACTCGCCGCACTGCTTGTCCCTTGTTTCCGAGCCGAAGGGGCCTCAAAAAAGGACGAAAAACTCCCCACCTCAGGGCTTAGATGATGAAGGTATTACGTGAACTCTAGACACTCACGACAGCGGTCATCCACATGCGTGTGCACACGTCACGTGCGCATGTGCTATGTTGAGCTTTTAAAAGTGGAAGGTAAAGTACAGGTACGTTGATGCATTGATACTGCTCTCTAAACGAAATTGTTGAACCTGTGGCAGTGCTTTTTTTTGTCGTACTTGTTAGCTTGACTACGGGGTTAAAGTGCCTGCTTTTTAATTTTTATGTATGAACGATAAATAAAGGTGGAGTATTTATCCCCCCTTAAAAACGCAGTTGTGAAAGATTTTTTTTTTAATTAAGCTTTTTAAGATCTTTATTATCTGAAATGAGAGTGAAACACTAAAAATTGTTCTTCGTTGCTCTTTTTTTCTTGTCTTGGTTGTAAACAGGGTTATAGAAAACCAAGACTCGCCAAGGCAGCCTGATCAGGTGCGTGTTGTTCTTCAGTGTCTGGAATGCCATAATGCAGTAGCTAAAAGAAGTCCAGTTTTTTCTTTTGTCTTAGACACAAGTTGGGAGACGCCTGTAAGAAATAAAAGATTGAGAGTCAATCTATTCCTAGTATAGCAGGGTACGTTGTTGGGCTAGTTGGTTCATCTTAATAACACAAAAAGACGAGGACAAGAAATAGCACCTTTCCCGTATACTTCTTGTCCTTGTCTTTTTTGCGCTATTTCATGTTTTACATATTCTTAGTACTAGAAGCTATTTAGTCTAAACAATCAAATTTCCCTCTCGATTACCATATTTCTGCTATCCTGTGGTGCTTTATGAACTACGAGATTAGTCAAACCCTTTGCAGATTTGGTAAATGTTTCATGGTGCCCATACAAATAATCATTCGGAGAACAAGAAGAATACCAGTAGAAGTGGGAAATCGCTGTCCGCTTTTCTCATGCCCAGATTTTAAAAGCAAGCAGGTTGGCGTGTGCCTGTACACAGATGGATCCGCAGCTGGGTTGTGGAGAATGAAACGTCAGGCGTCATCTACTGTGGGGGCTTTGTATTTGTTGAAACTTCACCAAAAGGCAGGTGGAAAGGAGGCTGAGGGCACCTGGAATACAAGGCATACGTCGACGTTTCCGCCAGCGTACAGCCGTTGTGAAAACTGGTGCCTCTCTTTAGTGTTCCGTGATTTGTGCAGCCGTGGAGCTGTGAGCCAAAAAGCTTCAGGAGTGTTCAGAATTTAATCTTTTGCCAGTAGTTAATAAGCTCAACGTTCGAAAGCGTGGCACCCATTCCATGCCACCGGATGTCTGCATTTTTAGATCTCGAATCGTTTGACTGGGTTCTTATTTATTCAGCGAGAGATATATATGTCTTGCGATCCTCCTAGGTTTCCCCATTCTACGGTCTTGAAGGGTCGTAAAGCAATGTGCTGCAAGCAATACGTCGTCAGATATGCATATATGTAGTTTTGAAACTTTCCATCCTCTGAGAACATTTTTTTTAACCTCCAGTTGTAGTCCTACAGCACCAGTTGTGCTTGGATTTCTTTGCAGCATAATGTTGTTTTTCCCTCTGTTTTGAACCACTCCTGCAACATTATCTCGATGTGACGCCACACGGAGTCCTTGGCTTCAGGGCAGCATTAAGCAGGGGGGGAGAGGGTGCCCTCTAGCGGCAGCAGAAAAAAGAAAAAGGCCTTGCTCAGCGTCGATTGTTCGAAAGTCTGAAGTCGGCAGATGGTGTGGGCCTATTGTAGGGGAAAGGTGTCTTTTATAACGTATTAGGACTCATTGTGCGCAACGCCAGTGTATACGTGGCTACCAGTTCCCGAAATGCTGGGAGGTCTGGATTTGGAGTTTTCGTCCTGCCTCGAGGTTCGTCGCTTTCACAAATGTGCCAAGGGAGAATTTTTTTTTTTTTTTTCTTATGAAAGGTTTATAATGGTCTAAATATCTGTTTTTTTTTTTTTTTTCTTCTTATTTATGGATTTATGTTGACTAGGTTCTGGTTAGGGCTGATTCTGCTTGAGCGTAGGGTGAACTGATTGAGAGCGATAATAGTTGCAGTAAAACATGTACAGATTAACCTATGTTTTTCAAGCTCAATCTAACTGTCCAGTTGAAATGCTGTCAAGGAATTTCGTTGTGCTGACGTGTTAAAAAAGGCGAGAGAGAACAGCCTTGTTTTTTCTGTATCGGTGAAGTGAGGTTGGAATGCTTGTAAAGAGGGTTTCTGAAATGGCTAATATTTGGGGTGCCTACCATTTTGTGTTTTGGGCTTAGCTTGGTTTGAACAAGATGCAGCATTATGCACTTTTGGGCCGCCTAGGTGGAGGTCACAAGGTGACCCGAATTGTGTCTGGGTTTTGATGTGCTGGCAGTACTGAATCGGGTGCTCGTTTTGTTTCAGGAGCTTCAGTGGTAAATGATTGAGAGAACAAAAAAAAACACAAAAAAAACGATCTCCCCACTAAACGAGGTTTACTCTGGCCAGAAGCTCGCCATGTTGAATTTCAAAAGAGCCCAAGCATTGCACATGTCTGATCCTCCCCTACAAGCCGACTCACTTCAAAGAGGTTTGGCTCTGTAACCCTCTTGTCTTGGGGACCGTGCAAGGCCCAACAGGCTGCGGAGATTTCTGGAGGTCGGGGTGGGGGGGGGTCAAATAAAGCAAAGTTCACTCAAAACCGTAAGGTTGTTTTTGTAGTAACCTTCTCTAAAGTTATTGTTCTTCTCTGATGGCTCGTAACTTTTAACTTTGCTCGCGCCCAGATTGCATTCAAAATTACTTGTATTTAGACCAATGGTGGGTGCGAAGGCTAGAAATGAGTTTTCTGCTTTTGCAGATGTGTCGTCGCCCAGAGAGGGCATCCTAACGTTTGCGGTTTATATGACGTCTCTTAAGCTGTAACATTGCACTTCTAGCCCTTGCTAAGTCTCCAGCTCGTGGGAAACTGTGACGTATGCATCGTTCTGACTTGGAGTGGGCACGGAGCAAAGGCTAGGGTCGTGAATGTGTCGCTTCGAGCGATGCTTTTGCTGAACGTGGTCTAGGGTAGCTAGAGCACCTTTCAAACCTACGCACTTGCACATAGTCGTTTGTGGCGTAGTTGCCTCTGAGCGAAGCTTATGCGCCGGGGAAGGCGAGTGAAGGATTTGCTTGAGGGAAAGGGAACAAGGGGCATGGCTGACGGTGGCACGTTCCCCCGGGCGTGGCAGGGCGCCCTGTGGCCGCCGGCAGAGGAGATGGACGCTCAGCTGCTGAAGCAGCCCCTGCTCAACTATGGCCAGGAGCTGCTGAGTGCCCTGAAGGAGGAGCAGGGCATCGAACGGGTGGGCTTTGCCCTGCAGGGCATCAGCCGTGCAGACTTGCAGGCCAGCAAGCAGCGGGACAACAAGGACCCCCTGTGAGGAACACCCCCTCTCGGGCCCATTCATTCACCTATACTAATAGTTACATTCACTCAGCCTTACTTACACTTGCTAATACTCATACATTCGGACACCTATGTCGGGGGTGGAGAGGAGATGCCAATTTCACAGTGGCACCCTGCTGGGCCGATTAATGGGCTCTAGTAACCAAATTTTGATTTGTATGATTATGTGCCTGCTTGGTAGTAAAGGGCATGGTACCACAAGGAAATGGGCTGTACTTTATTGTTATTACAACTAGTACCAAATGTTTACAGTCCTTTTAGAACCTTGATCAGAATGTAGAGAGTGTGCTCTGCTAAGGAACCGGATTGCTTTTGATGTTGCAGCCTAGAAGAATTAACATAAATGTCTGCAGGAGAAGCAATCTGTACAACGGGTATGCTGCATTTAAGAGACATTGATCAAGACAGTTTTCTCATCTGTAGCTGCTTCACTTATTACCGTGCAACTTGGAAACACTGCCTCTAAATTTTTTTTTTTATTGGGGAGAAAGTCGGATGTTTGCTTAGCATATCTACCTTTGTAACCTGATTACAAATATGTGCTTGGTTTTGATATAGCTTAATTAGCTTTGCTAATAATTAATAATGGTTATGTGCAAACAGATGTGAGTTCTATAAAGTAGCAAATCATGTAAAAACTCATTGTAAAGAAACGAGAAACACATTCACTGACTTATTTCAAGAAAATTCTTCAGGACAAGGTGTTAAAAAGTGCCTGTAGATCTATAAAATGTGCCAGAATCTGCAAGTTTTCTCAGTTGCGCCACCACGAGTTAAAAAGGTCCACCTTTGGTACTTTAGTGGGCCCAAGTGCTCTCCTTCAGAGGCTGCTTGTGGGTACATAGAGGGGTACTTAGACACGACCGTTGCCGCACCTGCACAGGTTGCAGGATCCCTCAAAGCGTTCCAAGTTCATCCGCTTCCTGGCTCGCAAGGCGGACGTCTTGTACAAGCCGTGGGAATCTGTGCCCCACTCGTCTACCACCGATGGAGAGAACGAAGGTGAGCTTTATTCCAACAAAACTGAGTTTTACATGCAAGATTGCAATGATTGATGGGTGTTTGGTCTCTCTTTTTGTTTCCCGACAGAGCTGTGCGCCGTGATGCCTCCGCTGGAGAGCTTCATGAGCATCCCCGCCCCTGAGAGAAAGAAGCATTTCTTCGAGGTAGAACCGTGCGCTCTCTCTTAAACGGGGAAAAAGCACCATTGCTCGGAGCAAAGGTTGTTTGCATTTGTCTTGGTCCCGTGTCATTGTCTTGTTACTACTGGTGCACGAGAGTTGGCGTGGTACCAAATCCACCTCCAGATCATTGCCTTCTTTTTTTTTTAGTTGAGAGTGGATAGTCCTCTAAAGAACCAGGTTCATCTGGACAGAATGTTTTGGGTGTAATTTAGCTTTTTCTTTACTGCTTTTAGTTTAGGGAAAACTATATCTGGGAAAATAACGGTAGCTTAGAGGAGAAGAGAGAGGGGGGGAAGAGGCCTGCTTTTGGATTTCTGTGGCTGGCATCGCTGAACACGTGCTGTGCTTTTCTCAACAGGGCCTCAAGAAGGGGGACACTGTGATTGGCCACGTGAGCGGCAAGCAGGAGAATGGGCTCTTTGTCACCCTGCTTTGCATGGACGGGGGCCTCCGCAGAGAGATACACGACCTGGCCATCAAGGTGAGGCTTTCTTCCCTCTTCGACCGTTGGGCCCAGCCTGTCATTTTGTTGTTCTGCTTTTGCATTGGTAGAAAAATGGAGGTATCTAGATAACTTTCTGATACAGCAATTTACTACTATATTTACTGCTAGTGTCCCTTTACCTTTTATTTAAGCAAGGGGGGGGGGGGGGGGGGGGGCAACACGGCGCGCGGCAAAGAAAGGGAACTTTGCCATTGGTGAAACCTGTCCCTCCTTTTCTTTTTTTTTATATTGGGTATTGTTCCTACCCTATCCTGTGTCGTTTTTGCCTGCGACTTATATATTTGCTTTGGAGCGCCTGAAGGAGCATCTCCAGGCACGAGCTCTTGGCATTGACAGTGGTATGGAAGCATTTTGTTACCGGCAATTTCTTTCGTATTTTCCTAGCGAGTGTGCGCTGTCGGCATCATGTACTGCAAAAAATGGCATTACATAGAAGGACACCTTGATGCCCTAGTGCTGGTTATTCTGCGTCGAGTTTCTATAGACCCGTGTCTACATCCCTAGCAGAGTTCCTCCACGGGGAACAATGTCTCGCTTCCATTTTCTTGCCCGTTTTCACGACTGGGGTAGTGGTTTATGCATGTTGGTGGGAAATGGAGGACGAAGGAGTCCTTTCCATGAAAACAGTGTTGAGCTGACTTCCTCTTTATTTTGCCAAGCATAGCCTTTTTGTAGCGTGAGCTACACTGGCCGAGGTTGAGCAGTTTCACGTGGCTGTCAAAGAGCCGTGCTGCGCAAGCGCGAGGAGCAGTGACGTCACACGGTGCACAGCTGGCGCGCCGGAGCCGGTCTGCGCATATGCGAGGAGCAATGACGTCACATGGCGCACAGCTGGCGCGCCGGGGCTGCCGCCGCCGCCACTGCGCGCACCTCACCGGTCTGCGCATTCTAGAGGAGTGACGTCATAGCCGCGGCTGACGCACCGGTGCTGCCGCGTGCCCAGCTGTGCGCCTCTGTTGTGCAGTTGCCAAGTCTGACGCTGCACCGGACTCGCTTGATAGTGCCTCTCCTTTTGTGCACATAAGCTCACGCTGCGTATATCCTGGCATAGCCGAGCTAAGCCACCGCAGTTTTTTTCTCTCTGTCCTCGTATTTTCTTTGCCCTTTGTTCCCTTCTGCCCTCCCACCTCCTCCTCTTTTTCTGTTGTTGCCCATGACCCCACTCAGTCATTAATGAGAGTCTGCCTTTCCCGTTCAGGGAGAGTTTTTCTTCAGACCAAGAGAGAAAGAGAACTAAGCGAGGTTACTAAGTGCGCTATGACCGAAAGAAAAAGATAACGACGATCAGACACACACACACGAGAGAGAAAGAGTGTTGAGTTGAGAAGTTGCGCGCAGTGGGGCGCACCATAGACGTGCACGCTCGGACCGAGCCTCGCATTGTCTCCCACGAGTAAGTACGCCTCCTGCATTGCCTTCCCCGCTGCTCCCTCTCCCCTTCGGAAAGTGCACGTGCCGCCACTTTCTCATTCTGCGTCGTGTGCTTTCTCTGTCGCTGCCATTGACGTCTGCGATGGTGTTGTCTAGGAATCTCGGAGAACCTCTCTTGCAACGAAAGAAGGAGTGTCGAAAATCTGTCTTCTGCAAACGGATGACTAATTGGAGTTCGTTGGAAGAAAGCAACGTTCTCGGTTGTTGGTGTGGCACCGGGAAGATTGCCAATGCTAACGGCCGGAGAGACCGTCCGGCCGTGGCGACGCTAGACGCGACTTTCGGCGGCTTCTTCCCCTCATGGTCACGTGGTCTGTCTTCCCCTCTGTAGGCCTTCTGCCCGCTGAATCAGGTGCCGACGTTTTCGGCCCACGAAAGCCCCTTCGACGTTTTCCAAACCAAGGATCTCATCAGAGGTGAGGACCCCTTCGTGGCAGCGTATTCTTGTCGATCGCAAATAGGCACCATGGCAGCAAGTGCGCTATGTGCAGGCGCAAGTTTCTTGCAAAATCTGAGAGTGCACAAACAATCAGCTGGATTATTGTGGCTTTTGGGAATGCAAAACAGTGCTGCCTACCGATAAAATTTTACTTTGCGGCCCGGTTGGCATAGAACAAATAGACAAAATTCTAACTGAGATGCTGAGGAGGAAAGCACTGCCAAGGCAAATGCAGGAGTATGTTAACGTTCCCCTTTCTGCATTTTGCTCCACTCGTGTCCTAGCCGTAGCAATGCGTTCTTGTCTCGATTTGTTATGAGTAAGCTAGTTCTGGTGTTTACCTTTATGATGATCCTGCATTAGCTTTGGTCTGTTTTCATTTTGTAATCCGCTACCAATATAAAGTTTGCTGCATGTCCTATGTTTATACCTCTATGGGGTGTATGGTTTCTCAAACTGACTTCCCCAGAGCATTCTCGAGAGTTCTGCTAGCTCCCAAATTTCTTAGGTAGTCCTTGCCCCCAAATAGGCGTTTTTCAGATTCAATGCTATAATGGCAGATCTGGGCCATTGTATAACCTTAGGCGCCAAACACTCCTTAGTATGTGCCTTACTGCTTACAAGGTCTATAGCGGGGGTGCACAACATGCGGCCTGCGGGCATGAGGCTGTGAGATGTTTCTGCAACCAGTGCGATGATGCCAGATGTTGAAAACCTGTCTGCCAGATATTCAGAACCTGCGCATTCTCAATAAGCATTTTTTTGGCACGCATCATTTTTTAGTTGTGCACCCCTGGTCTATAGGCTTTTAAACTAGTCTGTTGCATCAATACATAAAAAAATTACATTAAAAAAAAAAAAATTTCGAACCCCTGATGTAGCTTACAAGTCCATACTTGCTTTGTTCTTAGTCTTTTGAGTGTCACCTGAATTCCTTTTTTTTTTCTGTTCTTTTTTCTTTTTTGTAGGAGTGGTGATCAGCTGCTCTGCAGAGTCTGAGCGCATTATCCTGTCAATGAAGGCAGATGCCCTGCCGGCAGACCAACAACACCTGATGAAACTGGTGCGTGGGATTTGGGCCATTCCACTGCGGCATTTCTCTAAAAGGAGTTGCATTTACACCTCGAAGCAACCCAAGACAACTTCCCGTAAATCTGGAACTGGAGGAATTAAAACAAGCATTGGAACATTGGCTTGTCGGATGACACTGGCCGGTGGTGACCCCTAAATGTGCCGTTGGCCAACGCCGACTAGTTTTCCCTTTTCATTCTGTGCAGCTTTTTCATATTGCTTGTCTTGTGTTTCTAATCTGTCTACGAGACGCTAATGGGTGAGACTCCAATGAACTCCAAGCTGGGCAGCCAGCAAGGCAACTGCGGTTTGATGAATGCTGGTTGCAGCAGTGTGTAGTACCTGTATAGGTTGTCTAGTAGTATACCAGGTGATCTACACGGTATGGAAGATTGAATATCTCCGTCCTACGTAGAGGCATCCATGAGCCATGCTTGCTAGTGGAACGTCGTCCACAATTTGGTGCTCCAAGCGTGTGCTTTCTAATTCTGTCAGTTGCTAAGTTCTACTGAGGGTTCACTATCTCCCCATACCTTGGGATTAGCATCAACATGCTCATAGTTAAACATATTTAATAGGTAAAGGTGTAGAAATACAAGCAAGACTATCAGGTGTGGTGTATCTGTTTGGCAGCCTTTATTTACGCTCGAGCATTGCCAGCTAGCTGCAAAAGGTGTTCATGAATGAGCACTATCTCGCGCCCGCTTCTATCGAAGTCGGTTATAACGAAATAGCGGCTATAGCGAAGCGATCACAATTTTTTCATTTGCACTTTTTCAGTGTATTTGTGTCTTTAACGAAGGAAATCGAGTGGCTCAAGCCGATATTGGAAAGGAGATCAGACCGCGGCACCCCAAGTGGCTAACTTTAGAACTCCACGGGTGGGGACAATAAATAACAATGACATGGCGCTCGGCTGACGTAACCAAACTCCACGTCGGTGGTCAGCTGGAGTTTCTGTGGTCGCCGGAGGGGAAAAGGGACTCTTGTTACCTCTCCAGCCTTCATGAACAATGCAGCATGCTCAGTGCATGTGCCCAGCTCAGCACAAAAGCCGAAGTGGGTCAAGTTCGCATTTTTTGACGACTGCTTTCGGGTGAAATCCAGTACTAACAATAGATGTCACTTCGTTTCTTAGTTTTTTTATGCTGCACTGTGCCCCGCACTCTATTAAGGGGGGACACTACCCAGGAAAAACAATTTCGGCAAAAAAATTGATTTTAAAAGTCATATTTACATCCACCAACACCTAGAGAGTATTCCCAGAAAGTTTCATTAGTTTACACTGCATAGTTAATGTTTTATAAATTATTTTCGGTCCTCCGATGCTAAAGAAAAGCCAGGGGTTAGAACACTTTGAACACATTTTTCTCCGTTCCACTTTTTGGCATAAATTTCACTTCAGGAAAACTATTGTTTTGTTATTACGTAACTTGGATTCATTTTTATGAGTTCTTCTAGAGTGAAATTTAAAGGGGAAGATAGCTATGAGCTTGTATTTTTTATTTTTGTCATTTTTCATGGTCAAAAATGAAAATTTTGGACAAAGAATGGAAATCTAAAAAACAGCATTTGTGTTTATGTAGCTTTTTTGCCATGAAAGATGGTATAATATAGAAATATAGCTCCATAGGTATCTGCTCTGGACTGTCGTAAAGCAATTAAACACATGAAAAAAAAAAAACATTTATAAGTATTTTCAAAACAATAGTTTTCCTATGCTGACACACCCACTTTCATCTTTAAATGTTTGCAATTTTTTTTGTACTTCACCCAGGTTAACAATATTTGGCTGAAATGTTCTCAACATTTACAGATACAAGCCCTGTAAATGTCATTTAAATCATACAAGTGGTTCAAAAATTAACTTTTTGGGGTAGTGTCCCCCCTAAAGAAGATGCCATGGACATGCCCACAAGGCCTGTGGGCATGTCCACAGGCTTTGTGTGTGTTAAACACAGAGTTGTAGGGACAACAAACGGGTCAGAGCGCCCCCTATAGTTCAATCTCCCCGCCAGTAGCAAAGAGAAATGTTTTGGAGATTAAAAAAATAGTAAAATTCAGAAAGTTCATCAAGTCGCAGACGCCGTACTTTGTCACTGTGGTTGAGCAGCCACACAGAATGGGCAGCAGACAATGCTGCAAAAGCCGGCGGCGGCTTCTGCATCATCGTCTGCTCCCCTCTCTTTATTTGGGAAGTGGCTTTTCGGATCGCACCTGGAGAAGCCGTTGTGGCACGCCGATAGGGGCGTTTAGAGTGTTACGCTCCTTTCACCCCCAAGCCGCGACTGCTGTGGAAGCTACGTCCTCGGACGAGTCGCATGCCTCTTCCGCCACGTGATCACACTCTTGCCCATACCCATGTGTAGGGAGCCAAGTCAGGTGATGAAAGAAAGGCGGCCAATCAGTCCGGCGGTCACATAGCTCCCACCGCAGTCTCAGCTTGACTTAGGGATGAACGGAGTATCGTGACAACGTACCGACGGAGAGAGCCTAGATTTAAGATCTACGCTCGTAGACCTTGAATGTGGTTAAGCTTCTTTAGCTTACATCTGTTTTCTCCCCCAACTAACTACTTATTTTGGAATTTCCTTACAGGGACTGATCACCGAAGATGACATCCCATCTCACCACAAGTGAGTCGAGGGAGTGCGCCATTTCCCCCTGGTGTGCCATTTCTGGGCAGAGGCGCTGCCAGGAATTTGTGGTATGTCGGCTGATCGGGAACGCCCTTTCCTCGCATGTCCCCAGGCGCCTGATGAGCACCCGGGGTCGGTCTTTCCAAGAGGTGCTGGAGCGAACGATTGGCTTCAACAACCCGGCCACGGCCAGCCACATGTGCTCTGTGCTTGGCATTCCGTCTTGGAAACAGGCCTCACTCACCAAGGCGCTGCACCAGTGAGTTTTGCTCCTTGTCTCCCTAAAGTGTGCTCGTTCCCGCGAGTGCGTTTCCCACGGGTGTTTACTTTTAGAAATGTGGTGCAATGCTAGCCCTTCTTATTCTGAGCACTGCTCAGCTGTCAGTAGAGATGGACTTTGTTTCTTGTTTGTTGGAGACACGCATTTTGAAAAGGCATTGCTTTTCTTTTCGTTTTCAGGAAAGAATTTTCTAAGGATGAATTTGCACCTGCCTTGCGCAAGGCCCAATCCTCGAAGTGGGCCTACAAGAGGTGAGACACATTTGTACTCGGTCGGCGCTCACTTCGCTAGCATTGTCAACGTTTTTGTTGTCGCACGTTGGGATCCGATTGCAATAACTGTAGCGGGCTTGTCGTAACAAACTGAATTAAACTCTTGAAAGCGTAAAGATTGTATGGGAATAACTAGTCATCCCAGCTTGGCTGCAGTTATTAAGATACGGCACTTTTTTTTTTTTCAACAAGCTTTTCATTGTTTTTTGCCAAGCTTGTCTCGCTGTAAATGGCTTGTATTTTGCATCAACTTCGTTTTGGCAAGACACAATAGGGAAACATTTATCGAAATATACCGTCGTTTACTACTAGTGGTGTGCTGTTGCCAGAGGGTAATGAACCCACCTGCCTGTCTTGCACCCATTCTGCATGTGGAAGGATCAGAATGCTCAACTAGGGCACATGCTTATCAGTGACATGCTCATGAATGCTCAGTTCTCAAGAATGCTACCATTGCGCACTGGTGCTCATTTTGAGAGGCTTGACAGACAGTGGGAAAACTGGAAAACAAATTTGCAAGTTGCCACCAAAAGCAGGATTCTGTTTGTGTATCTGGACATTAGTTTTCCTTGAACAGTGTAAGGTACATTAGATAATTTATCCCTGGATAAAAGTATTGACGAGTAAAAGTACTCTGTACTATTTGTGTAGCTCATGCACCATCTCCCGCGTGATTAGATCAGAAAACGTTTATTTAAAAATTATGGGTTCTGCCACAGCTCTTGACTTCAGTCATCTGGTGATCTCCAGCACGGAGGGACAAAACCGTTGTCGGCAGTATATGTGCTTCGGAGGGGCTTTTAGTGGGCGTAAGCACTTGGGCTAATTATGTGAAAAGCTCCTTTAAGTAGAATTAAGATGCATTCTGAAAACTTGAAACCGAGCAAAATGTTTCCCTAAATCTTCACACTTGTAGCCTAATATTGCATTTATTGTAACTTCCTAAAAAAAGTTTGAAATTATCCTACATTGGGCTTTGTTTCAAACGCGCTATCAAACCTAATACCTCATGTTTACTCTGATGATACGACTTTATGGATGGTGGATTTCTTTAAAGTACCTAGCAGTGCTTCTGTCTGAGACATTCTTGAAACAATCTGTTTCTCAAATTTTCTGCTTCGCAGCTGTGACGCTAACTCTCCGTAAGTTTGCTTTCTTCGCTCGGCAGTCTACGGCACACCTTCTGGGAACATATCCTTACCACTTGGAGCATGCTTTGAGTAAAAGGCCTGGTTGTGGATTTGGGGTATTAGTCTGCCTGCCTCTTCCTGTCTCGCATATTTTTTGCAACATGAGGTGGTGGTGGTGACGGCTGTGGAAGCACCTATGCTTAACGTCGTCAGTTTTGCGTTATGTTGTCGAGGCTAGCGCACAAACGTCATGCCAATCCACATATTCACGTGCTCCTGCAGCACTGTGGAAGCTATTTTAGCCTTCACAGTGTAGCACAAACAAGTAGATGCCGAGTCTAGTGGTGAAGGCCAGTTAACCACTCTCGAGTTGGGTCACGAAACCGTCCACTAGGGGCCATTCGCACAATGTTGATGGGACCTATGTGTCTTTTCCCTGGTATGGTCCAATGAGAGTGGTTTTTTTATTCTTTGTATTGTTTTCGGCACATGGTGTAAGATGGGCAGCTGGGTTGAGTTTCTGCCAGTTGCTCACTTCCTAGTTTTGGGCAGTACGAGGTCTCATTACGGGACATTGTTATGACATATTCCAATGGAACAAACATATCAGAGCAACTGTGGCTACGTTGGAGTGTTCTCGATTGCGTCGACGTTAACAGGAGATCATTGGCAGCTTTTGTTCATTCATTGTGACAAATGTGCGTTAGAATTTAGAATGCAGTCTTTTTTTTTTTTTTCGATAACCGGCAGATGAACCGTACGCAAAAGGCGTGCGAAATGGTGGCTTGGCAAATTACGTCTTTCTGAGGGGCAAGCAGCTGGAGTTGGCAAAAGGCAGACATTGGGAGCGCGGCATTAGGCCCCCCATTCCCGCTCGGGGGTTCTGAGTCTCCCCTCGCGTTGTGCCGCAGCCTGAAGGACGGGGTGATGCACTTCAAGGCCGGTAACCACAGCGAAGCCTTCGCCTGCCTCAACAAGGCCCTCCAAATCGACCCCGAGAACGTGGAAGCTCTCGTAGCCAGGGGAGCCCTGTGAGTACTTCAGTTCATCAATCGTTCATTCATTTCGTTCGATTTTCTTCAAGGTGAGAGGTAAATCCTTGAAAGATCCAAAGGTACAAAATGCGAAATGGGGATATCAGTGACCAACAATAGGGTAAAAAAATATTTTGGTTAGAAAATGGCACAAAAGTGCCTAAAATAGAGTTCCTTTTCTCAGACTCTTGTCTGTCTCTTTGAGGAGTGTAACTTGTTTTGTGCCTTGTTTTAAACACTGCAATATGACCCATTTTTCAGTAATTCTGTTCCTTTGAAATAGCTTGCATGGAATCAGTAAGGGAAAGAAAGAGCCTCTGGAAGGTATTCTTCATCCTGCATAAATTGGTAGCCACTGAAAAGTGTTCATAGTCAAGTTAATGCCTCGGTATACTTATTTCTCTACGGCCTTTAAAAAAGTAAGTTTCATGACCTCTAGTAAGTCTCGTAACCTCTTACACTTGTTGCGCTTATTGTATAAAAACCAGTGTAATCTTGTCTGTGTTTTTGTGCCTTTTAGCCTTCGATTGAGTTTACAAATACCACCTACCACTCGGGGACAGCCGGGAGAAGGACGGTCCCAAAAGAAGATTTTGTTGCCTTTTCTATTCGGGGGCTCTAGGGACAGTCGCGCTGTCATTCTCATTTTCTTTGAGTTCAAGCGCATTTTCTGCTGGCAGGCCTAGTGCTGAAGCAATCTCGGTCAACAGAACATTGCCTTCAAACGGCTGCGATCATCAAACAAGTCGAAAGCGATTTGTATAAAGCGGAAGTTATAACGGAATTTAATATTGCAATCAAACTAGTCGAAAGTGACCGGTGCCAGGCGTAGGCTGCATAAGAATTCAAAATTTGGGCTGACATCGGTCGTTCCGATGGCCTTACCACTTAAGCTTTTATGTGGTCCCGTCGACTGCGAAAAATCGGCGGCGACTGTGTTGCACCCTTTCTAATTCTTGCTTGTCTCGGTAACTTGTGCAAGAGTAAATGCCGACTGAGGATGCTAAAGTGAGAGATGGAAGGAAGGACGTCGTCCATGTCTCCGTTCTCTTCCACACACCCTCAGGTTTGCCAACAACTCCAACCTCCGTCGCGCCCTGGAAGACTTTGAGCAGGCACTGACGCTGAATCCAAACCATCCCAACGCCCGCAAGTACATGTCAGAGACGCTGGTGGCCCTCGGAAAATAGTGAGTGGGACCGTACGCCATCTGCTGCCATTGAACCTTCGGGGTTGCGTTACAAAACGTGTCAGAGACTGATTAACCTAACATTGTTAGTCTTGAGCTCAAGACACAATCTTGCGGGCAAAAATCTTTGTCTTCGTGTAGTGACGAGTAAGACTCTCGATCCACTGGTTCTTACAGTTCGTCGGATAATAATGTTGAGCGCCATCAGCAAGCCTGCTAAGAACAACTGCCAACGAAAGTGAATGTCAAATTTGCCTCGCATTTGTAACGAGCGAACACTAAGCTCTGAATGCTTGTTTGCACTGAATGTTAACATTTGTCAAGACCACACTACTTATGACCTCTTCTCGCTGTGCAAACGGCAACGGGCTCTTGTCGCAGACACATGAAATGCAACTTGACAACCAACCAAACTTTGTTAACTGGTCACAAAAAAAAAAAAAATTTAACAGATGGTTTTGCAGGGGATTGTTCAGGTTGCCAATCCGTCTATTTTTTGTCTGCAAGCGAAATTCCGCGTTCTCCGTGCTCGTGGAACTCTGCCATTTTTGCCGGAGTATTCGGAGTCGCTCGTAGGAATTCGTGAATATGACACATTCCCAATCCTTTTTGCGCGCAGCTACGAGGAACGCGGCGACTTGGAAGGGGCGGTGAAGACCTACAAGAAGGCGGTGAAGGTGAACCTGAGCAATTCGGACGCTCGAGAGGCCCTGATCGCCATGGAGGTGAAGGAGCGCAAGAAGGACAGCGTAGGTCTCCCCGTGCGTCCGGGGGCCCCACAGGGGGGGGGGGGGACTTTGCGAGTACGGTGCCCGGAACGTGTCGCACTTCCTCAGACGGGGTCCATCGATCGTCACCCAATGACGTAAAAGCGTCGCGCCATTGCCTTTCGCGATCGCAACGTCGTCATGCCAGCAGAGGTGGACGCTGCAGGCATCCATTCTGCCGCGAGTCTCCCCGCTTTGGAGATCCGCGGAAGCTTTGGCAGCCGCGGGTTGGGACGCCGCAACTACGGCGACGCTTGCGTTCGCTCCCGCCGGACTCTAGTGGCCAAAGTTGTTAACCATACCCGTGGGAACGACATTAATGTTAAATCGTTAGTTTGTGCTTTTGACACTAAGCTCTGCCGACGTAGCCGAATGCCGACGCGGAACATCCTCGATCGGGGAAGACGGCGTAAGGAATCCAGTCCACGTGTGCCTTGCGTTGGGTAAGCGCCGAGCTGTGTGGAAAACAAGCCGGACGAAGCGCCCCCTAGAATTGGACCTCCTGCCGACGTGTCGCTAGACGTAACGGGCATCGTACCGTGAGGAGGAGGGAGGGTGCTGACCGGCGTCCCCTCGTGCAGGACACGCGGTCCCTGTCGAGCCAGGCCTCCCTCCTGGCCGAGCTGCAGGGGGAGGTGGGCAAGTCCAAGGACACCCGGGAGAAGCTACGCCTGCTGCTCAGAGAGGAGGTGGACAAGAAGTAGGTGCCCCTCCCTGTTTCTGCTTGTCTTTGGTTTAGTGGGGGCTTACCACATGTTTCTGTCTAGAAGTCCAACTATGAAAGAACATCTTCGCGAAAAAGTTGTCGTGTAAGTCTCGCTACCCCGCACATATAGTTAGGAAGCTCCACAAAGAATGGCGCATAAAGTCGCTGCAGCCGTGGACCGCACTTCAGACAGTCTTCGGACCCCAGGAAGGGTGCTTGCTGTCCGTCCTTCGTCGTGAATGTTGATATGACCTACACAGGGCAACACTGTTTCTAGACCTTTCTTTTTTTTTTTTTTGAACAACTTGTGAGCCAATTTGTATTGAATTTAGATTGCTAATTTGCCTCTAAAGGCCATGCTTGGTTTTGATGCGGCCAAAACATTTTTTGTTAAATTCGAAGTTTAATTTGCAAAGGTTGTGGGAAGGATTAAGACATTGAAATCTGGAAATAAACAGTAAACTAAAAGGTCTGAAATCCAATGAGTGGGAAATAAAAGCTTCAGGACAATTCATTTCTTTTTTCTAAAGATATGAAATTTTTAGTTTTAAAATTATTTTTTGCGCAAAGTATAAAAAGCATATATAATGAGGTATGCCATATTTAACAAATTTATCCATAAAATTTATTATGGCACCATTCCATAAGATAGCAAAGTGTAAATAGTTCATTCTGAAATAATGAAAAACATGTGCACATCCCTTTTGCCGTGTTTTAGAGTATATATTTTGAGAGCAAATACTTGTTTCACAATAGACCCTTTCCGTAATTCAGTCTGGCCACCTTGATCACTATCATCCTCATCTGAAAACGGCATATGTGCTATACTAATGGCGGCCTTCTGTTTACTGATGAAGGAAGAAGTTGAAGATGTTCCTAAGCAGATGATTCGAGGCCTATACATTCTCGACGTTAGCGCGACGGGAAGCAGGAATTGGACGCAAGAGCTGCGTAAGCGTTCATTCCTAACTCTGTCCCAGTCAATCTGTTAGTAGCACTCACTCGGCTTCAAAGCACCTTGATGTATAGGACTCTATCAAGGCGTCTATATGGGTTGGCGCTTCGTTCTCACTGGCTGCATTTGTTTCGCCATCGACACTAAAAGAGATTGAAAAATAATTGTAGTGAAGTGCACATTCTCGTTTACAGTTGACCTTTAAGTGACGGTGCCCCATTAAATACTGCAGACCACAGGTTCATTGCCGCCATTAGTATAGTAAAAGATAAACTGCCATTTGAGTCACCAGATGGCACTGAATTCCGGAAAGGGTCAATAATGCTTCCGGAGAAGGTGACAAGTGCCTGTTAATCTCTAAAAACATTTCAAAAATGTGTTTTTTTTATTTTTTGCTTTAAGAGGAGTGTTTTCTTAAGCTCCATACTCATAACCAAGACAGTCTCACCATCCTACAAAACTCGCTAATGGAAATTTAAAAAACAAAAAGGAGGGGGATTTGATTTGTACATTGGAAAACATAACTAAAAAATGAGGCGTTTACAATCCCTTGTAACTCCGAATTAGAGTGCAGCTCTTGAGGAGGAGGGTGGAAGGTACGAAGAGGAGGGTATCCCTACCAAAAAATCCGGTATAGCTTTCCCTATCCGGAATATAAAACCGGAAATTTGTTACTGGAAACCCGTAATCCAGATTGCAGACAAAGGAATAATTTCTGAAAACCTAAATTCCAGATAGAGTCCAGATAGAATCCAGATAGATGTCCGGTTCCATAATGCGGATAGCGAAAAGTTATACCGGATTTTTCGGTAGGGATGCCCCTCCTCATTCGTACCCTCCTCTCCTGCTTGCCTCCCATTCAGCGGGAAATTTTCGCTAAAGTTCCCACCAATCTTGGTGGAATGAATTTTCCGCTAAACTTAGCGGGGAAAATTTTCTGCTAAATTTAGGGGGGAATTTACCTATAATGCAACGTACGATGACGGCGTTTAAGCTGGAAACGAGGTTTTAAGAGCTGCGCTCTATAAAGAATGAGTGATTATAGGTGCAGGTCAAGGGAGTTCTCTCCAACTACTGCCGTTCCCCACAGGCACAAGAAGCACCGTCGCCACCGCAGTTCCTCCTCGTCCTCTTATTCATCGTCCTCCTCGTCGGGGGCCTCCTCTCGCTCCTCTTCGTCGAGCGGCTACAAGCGCCACGGCCGCAGGCACCACCGCTCCCGGCGCTCTCGCAAGGACCGCAAGGTACGGCTCACTAGGCTACACCGTTTGTAGAAATGCGTTTGAGATTAAATTTTCTGTCTTTCTTTCTTCGTGTCAATCGGGCAAAGACGAAGCTCTCGAAGAGGGGAGCTTTGTTTTAACTCGGTACATGAAAGAGAGTTCATAGTAAAGATGAGCGAGTTTGGTGGAGCTCTGTCTAGGCCGCCGCAACTCGGCTAGCCAATAGGGTGTAGCCAGCGTGCTTGCAGTTAGCAGGCTCTCATTTTATGGCCGAGCACTCTCGAACCTAGAATTTGGAAAGACTCGTTCATTTCGATCTGATGACAGCATTGTTTCTTAGTCTCGGGTCAATCTCCGGGTGGCGTCGGTCAGTCTCCGAACGTTTCAGGCAGGGTGCGTCTGCTCTCGAAGGCAGTACTTAATGCGAATAGGGTCTCCCACGCTCAAGGAGACTGCCTCCTTTTTTTTGGCACGAGTTAAGGAAAGGATGAGGACGTTCGAGGTTTGGTAGGCCAGCGAAAAAATTACTGTCGTCTCGTATTACCGAATGTCATGTTGGAGTGAGGCTCCCGTGACAGGCAAATGCCTGGCAGTCTCGCCGTAACTTGGCAAAGGCTATGATCCCAATGGGCGTAAATTGGTGCGTTGGAGGGTGACATGTGACTATACTTTCCACTAGTGGTGCGTAGTGAGATGGAATAGTTTGAGTTTCGAATGACTGGCTAATCTTCGAGGGGGCACGAAAGCGGCGTCTGGGACTCGCAAAAGAGGGTAAGAGGGGAGTTCCTTCTTCCCTCTTCTCCAACTACTTGGGTTACAGCATTACCCCAGTACCTTTGGTGAGGGCAGTTACACTTATTGGCTCGAAGGAGTTGTAGAGTTTGCTCTTTGCCAAGTTACGGCAAAACAGTATAACTGTTCCCAGCAGAGAGCAATGACGGTGGTCGCCAATCCCTTTTTTTTTTCTCCCCCTGTGTGCGTGCAGGAGGGCAGCAAGGGCGAGCACCACCGTGGCTCCAAGAAGAAGCGCAAGTCCAAGGACCGGCACCGTGCGGCCGGCAGCCCGGCCCCCGAGCCGGCGTCGGCAGCTGCCGGGGCGGCTGCCCTGTCGGAGAGCTACTGGAAAGGGGACGAGCCCGTGGCCAGCAGCTCAGCCGGCAAGGGCACCGCGTGAGTGGCCTGGCTCCTTCGCTTTTTTTGTCTGCAAGCGTGGCGTTCCCAGGGCCAGCTCTCGGGGTCTTCGTAGCTTCGGTAATGGCGTTGCGGTGTTCGCGGCAGTTGGCGTCCGATTGTGGCGTTGAAACTGTGGCGAGTCCAGAGGGGAATCTCTCGCTCTAGTTTTTTTACCCCACGACACTGTCGCATCACGTCGCACTGCGACATCAAATGACACTGGCTTCGCACGACACTGACGACATAGCGTCACGTGACAGCAGCGTCACATGTCACTCGACGATCGGGAAAGTGTTTGGTTGTGCGATGTCGAGGGACGTGGGGGCGTCGTGTAGTGTGATCGTGTCTCGTAATGTTATGCGACGTCGCAGAGGACTTAATAATGCTATGCATTTATAGTGCCTTTTTTGGTTCATTTGCTCGCGTTTCCTCGAAGGGGCACTGCAACCATTTTCACCATTTCGCTACAGACATTATGACAAAATTGTCCGGTCACGTACCGCACGCATGTTTGCTTCGTACGTATGTGTGTTTCGAACATGTCTTCAGACAGTTCTCATATAGCCAATCTCCGAGGACCGTCATCCAAGGAAGGAAACGTGCCTCGGGCAGTGCCTGCAAGCTGTCTTTAGTATGGTGTATTAGTGGCAGTGCCGCGGATTTATGCCAGACATTGCTCGGAAACAAACGTAAACCCCAG
Source organism: Ixodes scapularis (assembly GCF_016920785.2). Lineage (NCBI taxonomy): Eukaryota > Metazoa > Arthropoda > Arachnida > Ixodida > Ixodidae > Ixodes > Ixodes scapularis. The sequence continues at coordinate 52,816,350 of NW_024609880.1, read as the reverse complement.
AAATAGTAAATTGTCATGCATTTTCGTCTTAATTTGGGTAGGGTTTTCTAGAAATAAATTCTTTATATTGACAAAAAAAAATTTTTGTCGCAATAGTGTACGTAAAATACAGGGAAGATTTCGTGCATTCGAATAACTTGCAATTTCGGAAAAGTACCAAATTTGAAATAGACTTCTAATTCCTGGAAGGTATTGTATATGTTTTGGTATACATGGTAGAAAGGAGAGTCTCCTCCCTGGTAATAATCTTCACAGTCCAATCTTATTGGCAGTGTTCCAAATCTTACTTGAGTAGGTCAGCGTTACTTATGCAGGTCACATGACGTGACTATTCGGATAGAGTAATGTCAGACGTGACTGGGTCTTTTGGAGCAAGACAGAGTAAATTTGGGAACACTGCCATTGCATTTGAGCCAAGACTGAGCTTGGTGCCCACTCCCCCCCACAGTCAGCGCAAGAGCCTGAGCCCGCTGTCGAAGAAGCTGGCCCACCTGTACGAAGACGAGGAGGAGCTGCTGCACCAGCAGGGCCGGTCGGAGGAGGGCCCCTCTAGGGGACTGCCGTCCCCCAAGGTGACCTTCGTCATGCGCTCGGGCCAGGACTTGCACGTACCCCGGCTCTTCAACGTTGACCCCAAGTCAGCTGCGGCCGCCAGCTCGGCCTACTACGAGCGCAAGGCCACCGAGGCCGGCCGCGGCTCCTCCGCCGAGCCTAGCCAGCCCCCGGCCCCTGCTCGGATGGAGTCCGTGGTCAAGCGGACAGAGCCGCCCGCGGAGCGCAAGGGCATAGAGTTCAAGTGGAAGGCGGTCAAGAAGCAGCTGCCGCACGTCGGGGGCAGCGGCGGAGCCGGTGAGAGCCACGAGGAGGGCTCCGTGAGCTCGGACGAGGCACGAGCCACCGAAGCTGCACCCGCCGCGGACAAGATGGCGGCCTCGAGTCACGAGGAGGGCTCGATCCACTCTGACTCCGACCAGGAGAAGGCACCACGGAAGGGCAAGAAGGACCGGTCAAGCAGCCGCGAGAGTACCCCCAAGGAGGGCGGTGGCGGCGGAAAGGGGAAGCGCAAGCTGAGGCGGCGCTCGCGCGCCGACTCGGAGAGCTACTCCTCGTCGGGGAGGTCCAAGTCACCGCCCGCGCGAAGGAGACGCCGGCGGGAGCGGAGCGGCGAGCGCTCCGAGGACTACTCGTCGGACCGGTCCAGCGCAGGCTCGCGGGGCCGCCGCGGCGGAAGGAGAGTTAGCCGGGGAGGCCACAGCTCGGACAGCTCACGGGAAGACTCGCGGCGCCGGCGCTATTCATCAGAGGATTCACGGGAGGGCGGCAAACGCCGCCGGGACGATAGCTACACCTCAGACTCGGACGGCTCGCACCGGCGCCACTCGCCCATGCGCCGGGGCGGCTACCGGCCGTACTACTACAACAACAACCGGGGCGGCTACTACAAGGGCAACTTCAACAACCGGCGGTACAACAATTACCGCGGCGGGTACCAGAACAACCGGTACTTCCGGGGTGGGCGTGGAGGTCGCCGCCCATTCCGCCCTTACTACAACAACCGCATGTCTCCGCGGTACTACAACAACAACAATGGCGGAGGCGGAAACTACAACAACCGGAGCAGCTATGGTCGGGACCGGCGGTCGGGGTCTGAGGGGCCACAGGACCGGTCCTTCTGTCCGCCATGGAAGAGGCGCAACCCGATCGTGAGCAGGGCTCCCGACGCAGAGGAGCTGAAGAAGTTGAGGGAGGCAGCAGCGCAGAGAGCGCAGGAGAAGCAGGAGATGGCGGCGGAGGGGGCAAGTCAGCCGCGCATCAACAAGGCGACCATCATCCGCAACTGGCTGGACGACGGGGACTCGCGATCCCCGCCTTCCAGAGACGCCGGCAGTCCACCCCCGCGGAGGCGGGAGGAGGCACCGCCCCTGCCCCCTCCCCTTCCCACTGAAGCACCCCCGCTGCCAGAAGACGACTGAAGTTCATCGGAAGTCTATTCGTCTCTTCATCGCCGTATTGGCAGAAACCTTCGGAAGCCATTTCCGGTCCACTGGAGCGTTTCTCAGCTCCCCTCTACTCGCAATTTCTCGGCACTTCTCAGGTCTCGAAGACCTTTCAAAGTTTGGACACTTATTTTTTTTTCTTTTGTCTCGGTTTGTTTCTCATATTTTGCCCCCATCCCATTTTTGCACCGTGCTTTTGTGGGTAAAGATGCATCGCATAACCAAAGTTGTCTAGCACTTGTTTAGTGCTTTGTATCTGTGCGAGGAAATGTGGCGGAAAGATTAGGGGGTCATGCTGTCTCTTTGACAGTGTTTTTTTTTTGCTTTGTTTTGTCTTTTGTATATAGAACAATAAAGGCGAGCCACAATTGTGCGTCTTGAGGTCGTGTTTTGGGTCATTCCCGACAGCTTATTCCAAGTTAGGTGGTGTACTACAAGGGGCATACAACATCAATTTACAATTTTTTTGCTGCAGATACCAGTCAGTTCCTGGTCTGTAAATGTGTCCACCTTCTCGACACTCTCCCTTTAGCCGAATGCCCTTGCACCACCTGTGTGGCAGCCTTTCCATGCCTTGCTGGAGCCACCTTTTGGGAGTGCCTCACCCACACCTGGACAGCTGCTTCCAGCTTATCAGTGACCATAAAATGGCGTCATCGTTCGAGGTTTTACATCACACTCAACGGGGGATAACCAATGGGGGGGGGGCCTGGTCGGGCCATTTCCATGTGCAACCAACCGCAGACTGGTTGTAGGATGTGTCAAGAAGACTGCCGAACCCGATCAAGCGCCAGTCAATTGTGGCCTCGCATGAATTGCCACGACGCAGTGATTGACTGGTGCCTGATGGGATTCGGCTGTCTTTCCGACACTTTGTACAACCAGTTAAATGTTTGGCCGTGCGTGGGTGTGGCCTGACCGGGCCCCAATTGGTTCTCCCCCTTTGGGTGCAATGAAAAAACTCCCGCAAGGACGCCATTTCGTGGTCACTGATAAGCTGGAAACAGGTGTCCAGGTGTGGGTGAGGCACTCCCAAAATGTGGTTCCAGCAGACCATGGAGGGGCTGCCACACAAGTGGTGCAAGGGCAGTAGGCTTCAGGGAGAGACTAGAGAAGGTGGACATATGTATATAGAAACCTCCAAATGGCTGGTATCTGCAAAAAGAAAAAAATTTGGTTGTATGTTTATACAGCCTAGAACTTGGTCTGCCTCAATGGGCGACGAGTTTCCCAGCTGTAGATGAGAAATTTAGCTAGTGCAGTACAACCGCTAGCCTGAGGGTGCTTCAGTGTCTTGTTTAAGGTGATGCCACCCTTTGTAGTACCCGATGCCAACAGCACGCGCTTGCGGGTATAATACAAAGAAATCGACAAAAACGAAATTTCGCCATACCACTGTCGGCACCATGAACGTGTGCAGGGACTAGCTCTTTCACGCGCTTCTGAACAAAAAAGGAAAAGTGGGACAAAATGGCCAGATGTGTGCACCCTAAGCAAAGCACACATGAAGGCACCCTAGTTAGCCTGGGAGGTCTTTTTAGTGTGCATCACGCAGTAATGCACGACTGCACGCCGGTACGATGCTCGTCCAGATCGAAATGGGCAGGGGTGGGAATTGAGCACAGAACCCTGGGTTCTGCAGCGCGAGGTTCCGCTCCACGTGCTCCAAGCTGGTGTGTGCTAGCCCACTCGGCCACCAATGCCCCCCCCGGTATCTGCAGTGAAATAAGTTTTAAATCAATATGGTATGCCCCTTGTAGAATAGGCAGATGAGACACTCTTGCGATGCATGAGAGGCAATTGCTGCTGCTGAAAGAAGTGTCCCTCGTAAGTGATGGGGTGCAGACAACGTCCAAGAAGGTTGTGAGAAAGTCATTCAAAACTTTTCTTATGCATGAGGGCAGGGTCACAAAATAAGGTGGCTGTGTCCTCTTGCACCTTAAAAGGGCTCTGCAACGACTCTTCGCAGTTTCTTAGTTTGCACCAAACCTGAGCGCACTGAACGTAGTAACTTAGTCAACTTTTTCTTTTCTCGAAATTTGCTTTATTTTGAAAGTCATAGGCATATTAAAATTACAAAAACGAGCAAAAATAACCTTCTCCATGACGTCCTTGCTCCTCTGTCCCACCTTTTCCCGCGCCTGCGGTCCGTGGTGTCCGAGGAATGTAGAAAGGGAGGGGAAGACTGGGAAGGAAGGTGAGGCAGAGGGGAGAGCTGCTTGGGTAGGGGCGCGTAGCATCTCTCCTCGGCTGACCAAAATCAACGTCACGATTTTGTCGCATGCCGCGCGTGTTTCACGCCACGGGGCATGTGACTCCTGCGCGACACCAGAGAGCTGTGAACCTATGTTGACCGTTGCAATGCAATTAGATTATTCTTATTTTCAAAACTGGTACATAATGTAGCTGGAAAGAAACCTTCAATTTCTGTTGCTGAAAGTTGAAACATGCTCAAGCATCAATTTTGAATCATTGAATCATTGACCGACTCGCTCTGGCAATAGGCCCATCTCGACTTTGCTGTTTTAAGTTCTCGACAAAAGACGCACTCGTCGACACGAGATCCTCAAATAAAATGTTTATAAACACCTTCAAGCCAGAGTGAGCTGCCTTGCAATTTCCTTATTAATGTGAAAGCATTAACTGTCTCATGGAGTGAGCTGACGTCATCAGTCTGAAGCGCGAAAACGGCAGATGGTTTCCTTCGGTTCCATTGGCTGGCGCGCGTCGACAGGGCTCCCATTGGCCGTTGCGCTCGTCAGTTTCCATGACCGCTCACCCCATGGCGCTGCGTGTCCATTGGCGCGGAGCGTCCAAGGTCACCAGGGGAGCACACGCGCCGACTAGCGACGAAAGGTACGCAGCAGAAGAAAAAGGGAACGGACGAACGGCGTGCATGCTTTCGCATTCACAACTCTTGAGGAATGCTAGGTGTACCTCAATCTTTTTTGCACGTCTTTGTTTAGATTATATTTCATTGTTGTGGATGACACGAAACGCCGAAAACATTCTCCGTGTACTGCATCTAAAGGCCCGTTCACACTCTTGCGACCTCTTAGAACGTGGTGCCTTGGGACCTCTTAATTCGCAACTGCAGCGACCTATATTAGACGCCACTATCGGGCAAATATAGCGGTCGAATCCAGATCCTGCCGTGCCATGTGCCAGCTCAACGCAAAACGCTGCGGCACCAGCAAGCAAGCATTCGACTCAAAATGGCTTGCCTCGCGTTTTATCTCCCACGTTTTGAACCTGCAGCGATGTGGTGAGGTTAGCGAACTTCCAGAGGCTTGACTTTCTTCAAGGAAACGAAAAAAGGACTGCCCACTGTCCTTCCACGGTGCTGATAAACGTTGAGAAACGCAGAAAGTCTGGCTCACGCGGTTCCATAGGTCGCGTGCAGAGCAACCTGGGTCACAAGGCGATACTACGGTTACGGCACAATCACCGGTTGAACTGTTCTGCCGCACAAACCACCGACAACATGTCATCACGGAAGCCACAAGAGACGAGCAGAAATCGCAAAAGGACCTGTTCCGGCCAGTTCAGTGTTTTCCCGCTAGGTGCCGTTCGTTTTGTTGGAGTCGCGAATATTTCTTGCAACGAGAAAACACACTGACGCCATCTATTGGGTAGCAGTGTAAACTTTGCGGTCCGGCATATTTTCTATTTCTCTCACGCATTATCCTCTCTTATATGGCTCGAAAAACTTTTGTCAACGTTATAAACGAGCCTTTCTTATAGGTATTACGCATATTTGACCTCGGAAATCCCGCAAAACCTTAACTCTTGTGAAATGCAGTTCCAGGGTCACCGTATAGATAGCACCAAAGTGCCAGTGTGTTCTCTCGCTTAGAAATTTTAAGAGGCTCGTCTCGCTCGGCTGCAAGAGTGTGAACAGGCCTTAAAACGGCAAAAAACCTAAAGGGAAATTGAATTACTCAAATGATACAATATTTGGAATACTCGCCTCCGATTTCTATTGGTGGCGCGTTCAGTGACGCACTTCTGGTGTCACCGCACTGGCGGATGCCATAATGCGGGGCAACAAACATTCTCAACGAGTTGAAAAATGCCATCCGCGGCACACAAGAACACAAGACGTGCCCTAAGTCAGATACGCAGCACTTTGGAGCACCCATTAGAGCGCTTTCGGCAACGTTTTTAACCACTTGGCATGGCTGCGGAACCCGACGTTAGCTAGATGGGTGCTACAGTATTCAAAATGGCGCTACCCACAATAGAACGATCAAAGGCAGCTCACTCCGGCTTGAAGGTGTTTATAAACGTTTTATTTGAGGATCCTGTGCCGACACATGTGTACGTCTTTTGTCGAGAACTGAAAACCGCAAAGTCGAGATGGGCCTATTGCCGGAGCAAGTTGATCAGTGATTCAATGATTCAAAATCGATGCATGAGCATGTTTCGACTTTCAGCAACAGAAATTGCAGGTTCCTTTCCAGCTACATTATGTACTAATTTTTAAAATAAAATCGAGTTGCATTGTGACGGTCAACATAGGTTCACGGCACTCTGGTATCGCGCAGGAGAAACTAACTTTTCGATAATTTCCAGCCACACCCGGCAGTGGAAATGAGCCTTCAACTAAGTGTTTTAGGTGATAAAATCGACTCCGTGTCACCACTTCAAAATATCAATATTAGTAGGTAAATTCAGTTACAAAAATTTACAAGCTGAAACAGCAATTATCGCAAGAAAACTTGCACGTTAGCTAGATGGGTGCTACAGTATTCAAAATGGCGCTACCCACGATATAACGGTCTACCGTTTTATTGTGGAACGATCAAAGGCGAGAGTACTTATGTTCATTGGCGGTACAGTGTTCGGTGCGCGCTCCATTCACAAAATGTTCCAAGCACAGTCGAAAGGATGGCATTGGGGAAGTCTTTTCGGTTTACGGACGCAACCCACTGCCGTCGGAGATTGGGGTCATGTGGAAAGGGATGGAGCTTAAAAACATTGCAGCCGCACTTGCCGGCTTCCGTGTGAGCTACATCGTAGGTCCTCGGACAGTATTCAACGCTTTCTGTCGTTATTCGTGCACCCTATAACCCAGCAATAGTGTCCCGACGACTGGGAGACTGTCACCATCCAAGCCTGTGGCTCCAATTAAGCTTGGGAGTTTAAAACTGAGAAGAAAGTGCAAACAAAGTTCGAGCAATGCAGACGCCCAACATCGGCGAAGCCTCTCATCTGAGACTTTCACTCTTTCTAACGCACCAGCAAGGGGGAAAGCGCAGGAACACCCTTTCCCCTCCTCTCTCGCCTTCTTTCAGTAAAACGGTCTATAGACCGACACGCTGTTTACAAACAAGCCCGCGTTTGCCCACACAAGGTGTGGGCACTGCGCATGCGGAGAAACCGAATTCGAGTGAACTGAGGCGTCTGCGCATGCGCAGTGCCGTCGACAGCGCCACCGCAGCTGCGTGACGTCAGGGACGCGTGTTGGTCTATAGACCACGGTCTTTGCGGGCAGTCTCGATATTTTTTAAAAGCAAGCAAGAGCAGCATGGACGTAGTGCCATCTATGGGCATCTATTGGTGCAGTTCGCAAGACAGATGGTTGGTCGAGTCAGTCAGTTTCTCTGCACTAAGTCTGGCAGCCGTGCTCTAGCATATCCAACAAGTGTCTCCTGCCAAGAGCTCCAGAAACAAACGCGAGCTGCATATTATGATAAGACCATGGCCAGTCCAGGAGCCAATGGGAATTTTAATATCTTTAAATTCAAGCATCATTCTCTTCGGTTGTTTAATGATGATGATGTACGAGGTTTTCTGGCGCAGCAGCATCGGGGCTACAGTGTGCCAGGGTTGTTTAATAGTGATCAATAAAAATGTTCCAACAAGCAGTGCAAGTCAGCACTTTTCAAAGCTACAGGTCTGCGCCTTTTTGCTAGACAGAATTGCACCTGTTCTTGATATTTTTTTGTCTTCACATTTCAACTACATCCTGAACGCATAGATGTACAAGAGAGAGCAAATGAACATTCAACATTAGCAAAACTGTGTTTTTTTCTTTTTTATAAATTTGGGGTTTATTGGAGTTTATTTTTGTTAGACTACCAATTCTCCGAAATTCAGTTTATTTTACCGTGTCCCAATTTTTAAAACAAAATACATGAAGTTTGGGTATCATGATCCGTTGTCTGGAAGGAACCTTGATGAGCTAAAAGGTCAGTAGAGATCTCAAAGGAAACTGAAGTTGTATCTCCTCAGGACTTTGTGCTCTTTTGAATTCTGATTGAGGGACCCCTGAAATGAAGACAAAGCCTCAAAACAAGACAAACCCAGTGCACTGCCGAGGCAAGTTTATTTTAAAATTGTTTCTCCTTCATCGAAATTAGAATCCTACATATTACTAAAAAAAGAAAAGAAGGCATATGCTGAAATAGGAGGCGAGTGGTCTGTCATAATTTCTCTTCCTTTTCTCATCGAAAATTAAACCTTCCAGGTGAAAGACAAACGTTCCAGTCTTGAGCCACCTCACAAAAAAAAAAAAAAAAAAAGTGAAAGACAAACATTCCAGTCTTGAGCCACTTCACAAGAAAAAAAGAAAGGAAGTCATTTGTTGTACAAAGACATTCAGATTTAAGCCAAACTCAGCTTCAATCGACAAAATCAATCACCAAGTTCTGGTTCTTGTTATAACCTATTAAAAGCTCAGCCAGAAACAGAAAAGTTGGGTCATGCTTCACATGTGTACACACGCACCTCTCGGCGAACCCACAGCGCGGTAGCAGACTTCGTTCCGTCCGAAATAATCCCGAGTCTAAGTTCCGCCCGCAAGTGCAGCAAAGCACAAGCACCTAGGTATAGTTACGTAGAACGATGACACACACTGCACCTTGTAGGCCATACCTTTCTTTTCGTGGTGTGCTGCAAATAATTTCCAAGTCGTTCCAAGTTTCGGAGAGCAAAATATACCTCATTCTTAACACTTCCGCGCATCACACTGGCAATTCCTCTACAAGCACCAATCTTCACAAGCATTGCAAATCCGAGCAAAAACAAAAAGCGCTGGCTCGCCAAAGTCACACGCGAAAAGAACAGCCCAACTCTCGGAGGGGGAAAAAAAAAACAGTTCGTTCAGACTGTTGCACAGATGTTCAATGGTCTATTTACAAATGTGTACACAAACCAACAGAAGAAAAAAAAAAAGAAACAACTGCTGAATCTCTTGGCGATCACATCACTGGAGGTGCTTGGTGCTGTTGTTCTTGGAGCCTTGGACGAGCGGCCGCGCCCATTCCACAAAGTCGTCAATCAGCACGGGCCAGGCGCCTGTTGGGAGAAGCATGCGTGAGGTGCGGCATTGCATGGTGCCAGGCCGCTCCAAGTGCTCAACCCTGTCATCAATTCTCCCCTGTTACAGAACACAGTGTGTCCCCACTATATATATATATAAAAAATTTCTTTTTTTTTTTAAAAGACAAAAATAAACGAAGCATTGCTGAACGGTGGTTCGAACCAGATGTCGGAAGTTTTAGAACTAACCGTCATCTTATTCAAAAGTTATAAGTGATTTTCTGAACATTTCATGGAAAAAAGGGCCCATTCTTGGTCACTGGTACCAATTCAGTTCCATGTTATCAAGGTAACAGGAACTGCTTCACTAGTAATCCTGAGGAGTTCAAAAGTAATGTATTCCGAATATATTACTTGCTAGTCAATTCTGTCTTTTGCATCACGCACATGAAGCCATTCCCAATGCCCGCCAGCTGTTTGGGAGCACATTAAAAGTGATTTATTGATTGAGCTACAGAACAAAGTTTTAGTTGCTGTACCTATACACATAGCTGCATCTAGTTGCTACCAGCAAGAAGATTGCAACAGGATTTTACAAAATGATAAGTGCAGGGAAGCAGATTTCAATTTACTAGCACCTGCTGTGCAACTCAACTTAGATCTTGCCCATACACCTAAAAGCTGACATATCTTTCCATCTTCTTTTAGTAGCTGTGTCGTGCCTTTAGCAAATAGTCACCGAGGTAAACAGCAAATATATTGCCGCTAAGACTTTTCTCACTGTGTTGCTGTTACACTTGCTCTTCTTGCTAGAAATCAGTATGTGGATAAGAACAGGGGCGGATGCAGGAATATCCTGAGGGGGGGGGGTCAGGTGTTGGTCAGCGTACCATATGTTTAGGAACCCCCTTCCCCTCTCCCTCGTTTCACGCCCTAAATTTTACACATGCAGAAATCAAGAGGGGGGTCAGGACACCCGGACCCCCCCTCTAAATCCGTTCCTGGATAAGAAGGCACCTTAGTAAAGATGAAAAAAAGGAGTTCTACTTCCGCAATCATTCCCAGTAGACAGCGTAGCACTATTCCAAAAAACAACCTGTCGAATGTGTCGTACAATCGGCGCCATGTCCACCCAAGTTGTTTGGAGTCAATCCATGACCTATTAATTCCTGAGCCCGGTTCAAATATGTCTCATAGTCATCCATGCAGCGCCACGTAGCCGACGTCGGTAATACCACCGCGAGTTTCGTAACGTCTCGCAATGAGCGCGATGACAGCATGCGGCGACGCCAAGACGGAGACGTCGGCCGCCTTGCCCGAGAATCGGCGTGTCTGCCGCTTTTTCACTAACGATGACGTCATGTGCAAGCCTCGTCTTTTAGATGGTATTGCTTTAGTCAATTTAATTCTGTGAACATCTTATGTTACTATGCACCCTGTTCATCGTGGCACCTCTAGCTAAGGCCATGCGACACTCCTTGCAAGGTGAAATGGAGTGTAGCACCTCACCTTCTTCGTCATAGTTGCTCATGTCGTCTGCTATCATACTACTGAAATCTAGGAGCAAATTCCAAGTGTCCTTCGGTATGGACCTTTTGTGGTGTTCCTGAAACGAAAAGGTCACTCAGACACGACCTCAGGCACCCTTATTTTGCCATTTCGATTGAAATGAAAACTCACCTGCAGAAAATCACACCACAAGCTGAGAAATTTGAACCTCCCCGGAAACACGATGTTCCAGTACGCTATCGCCATATCCAGATCTGTGAAGAAAATTACGAAATCTTTAGGACTTGCAAAGAGACTGGGAAGTCATCCCTAAAATTCCAGCTCAAACTGAAAACCTCTACAACAAACCTTGCCCTCTGATTAAATTTTTGTCAGATTGAATTGGTCTGCAAAAAGGTGGCCTTTTGATCTTTCAATGGCCAGATGAAAGCGGTCTAGATGGTACTAATGTAAATAAATGTTATATGGTCAAGTCTCGCTATCTCCACTGATCCTATGGGGTAAGTATCCTAATAAGAAGTATAACAAGCTTTTTTGTATACTTTGGATGGTTCCCAGAAAGTTGCAGACTTGCTACTTTCAGTGTTGGTTTGCAGCCTTTGCTGTCATGCTGAATGGTTGTACAGCAAGGTTCTGCCAGCTACACTGTCAAAGTTAATGTGAAAAGGGGCAAAACCACACTACTTGGAAATATTGTCAAATTTAACCTTCAGAATGTGTTGTATGTTTGACATGGTCTAATCTATTCTCAAAGATTTTTTTAATGATGTGGCAAAGTTTGGTATAGAAATATACCCTGCTTACAAGCTCATCACAAGGGCCTTTCAGATTCCCTGCGAAAGAATCATACAATGCAACCATGAAGTCTTGATGGTCACATTGACCAATGGCAGCAAGATATTTGGGTGGTGTTCTCTCATGGTTCCTACCCGCAATTTCACAAGCAAGATTGGCTGAATAGTTGTGAGATTTTGCCTATTTATTAGTTGTTGCTAACTGCAATTTTGATACTATCTGTCGAAAACAGAATGTATATCCTACTAAAGACATTTCTATAGAGGGCCTTGCCGAATCGTGGAAGGCTGACCGCAGCTATTATAATAATAATAATAAAAATAGTAATAATAATAATAATAATAATAATAATGCTTTATTTGATTCATACCCCAGAACTACCGAGAGGTTATAATGTGGTGGCACATAAAATATAATACAAAAGAAAAATTCATAAAGATGTCTGGCACTGCTATGCTTTTGGTCAGGCAGGTTGAGCATCAACAGTCAAACCATGTGCATGTGTAACTCACCCAAGCCTTTCTGACCAGGGTTCTTGGCATAGTTGAATGTGAAATTATAAAAATCCTTGAACTTCAGAGGCTCCTTCAGCTCGGGCTCTAGAGCTGTTAGCTTGCCTTTCAACTTCTCGATGCTGTCACACCTTCAGTGGAAACGGGAAGCACTGTTAACAAAGTTTCACAATTCTATCGTGGCAAGAAAATAGACAAGCCCAGTTTTTACTGTGCATGTACAGTTGGCAGCAAAAGTTTGTGGGGCGCGTGAGCGCTAGCCAAAAAGATTGGTTGTGCCTTCTGATGGCATGTGGCTGCTCTCAAGATTAACGCTTTCAGAATGCGCTTCCTTTTGTACTCGCAGGCCTGTCTTTTTTAATAGCTTCTGTCTGACACGCACAAGATAATCAGAACTGGTGCAAGGTGCCGCTTTGTCAGCCATCGTGCCGTGCGTCTGCCTCAGCCACCATCATGGGTGACGGACGAAGCTAACATGCTACAAAAAATATTTTGAGTCACCTTGTGTCCGTCTCTTATCTTGTGGGCGTCGGACGGAAGCGAGCGAAGAAAACATGACTGGCAACATGAAAAAAGGTGCATGCGCAAAGTGTGAGTCTTGAGAGCGGCAATGCGCCGTCAGAAGGCGCAGTCAATCTTTTCGGCTGGCACTCCCGTGTTCCGCAAACTTTTGCTGCCGACAGTGCATCCGTGCTTATCGCAGAAACCTAGCTACAATGACAGAAGACTTAATATATATGCTTTGTGTAGTGAACCCCGGTACTGTTAAACATAGAAGCCTTTGTCCACAAACTAAATACCACTGCCGCAATCTAAAGGCACTAGAGAAGCCAGGGCAGCAATTTTGACCGAGGCATCGCTAGACGAATTAATCATGTCAACAGAGATTCCCCCCAATGGCGCGGGACAAACTCCATGAAAGCACTTGTAATGTTTAGATTGTTTCCTTGCACAACTGGGGCCCTATGTTGCGCTTTTTAGACTCCCATGGCGACTAGGAAGAAGGAAGTGACGTCAACAATGCGGCAAACGCGGATTGGATGTTGATTGGTGAGTCGCTGATGACGAATTTCTGCAGAAGAAAACAAAGAAAAAGTGAGTTTTGTTTTCTTCTGCGTAAAGTCGTCATCAGCGACTCTCACCAACCAACATCCAATGTTCGTTTGCTGCGTTGTTGACGTCACTTCCTTCTCCCTAATCGCCGTGGGAGTCAAAAAAGCGCAACATAGGGTCCCTGCCTTAGTATAAGACACCTAGAAGCGGCAGCCAACATTTCGTTAAGCAACATAGCTTTTTGCAGAGACTTTTGTAACTCTTTGTGAAATGCAAAACATTACTCTGAAGCTTCCAGGTTCCCATCAGTTTTGGCTGTCTTCATGTAAGTGTAACATAGGCTAGTTCACAGCTTTGATTTTGTTTCAATGGTTCAAACAACTCGAGGTAGAACGTTGCGTTACTCGGCGCTATAAGCAAACTGATGGTTATAAAGGACTCCTAGAGAAAAGAACAACAACAGGATTAGCGGAGGTGATACACTGCAGTGATGACAGCGATGAAAGCTTACCCCAGCTCCGACATTCCCGTCATGAACTCTTCCCTGGTGAATTCACACTGCGTGACGGCCTTGAACTTCCATGCGATTATGAGCACTAGTTTACTTTCAGGACTAAGGCCTAAATCTTCGAGGAATCGCATAATGCCGTCGACAGTCATCTTATCGGGCTCGTGAGGATCTGCGGAGAGCAACAAAACCGGAGGACGAGGAACCATGTTGTCAGGGTCAACATTGGAAACGTTAGCACACGACACTCGTTCACAGTTACGGCACCTCCGTGAATATCACGATTATTCATTTCGTAAAAATCGTGACTGTTGGTCACAGTAAATTCGTGACGATCAGTCTGTTACAAAATGGAACAGGTACGAAGGCTTTTCCTGTTTCGTAACGTATAGCTATCATCCCGAGCTCACTAATTACGACTTAAAACTTTCGCGAACGATGAGGGGACATCACGGCCGTCCCCGCGCGACCGATTGGTCAGTTTAATAGGAAATAGCGACTAGTTTGTGCACATCGGCAGACGGGAACTAAGCCTAACCAACTACCCTCACAAACTTGCGAAAACTTCGGACTGTTTTTCCACTAGGATTGCGATGACACACGCACGACACCTTTGTATTTGTTGAAGAGGTGCTCGAGCTTCTTTCTGTCGACCGATCCTTTGGGTTCCCTGTAGTACATGTCTGGATTTTGGAAGAAATTGTCCGATGCCACATCGAGTTTCCAGTCGTGCTGCGCTAGGCAGTAGATCGCCGTCTTCTCTCCGGTCTGCGTGAACGCGATGAACTGCTTGACTTTCTCCTTTTGGGACGACTTCAGTTTATGCTGAAAGGGAGCGGAACAAAGGTCATTAGGGCGCCGCAAATCGGGTCGCCGCTCATTGCCAGCCAAAAGACCGTCAGAAAGCAAAAAAGTATTTTGGATCCTACCATTTTCGGCCATTCAGACGCCGTCGAAACCTCGAATGCGCATGCGCTGGGCCCAGCAGTGGCACAGCTGATAGCCCCCCTCGATTATGTCGACACAGCGAGGCACCGAAAATTCCCTCACTGTCCTCTGCAATCGTCGTTTGACGAAAGCGAACTTTAAAAGGTGACGCTTTATTCGCCGTCACGTTGCACCACATTAGCGGGAGGCGACATTTTGAGAAGAGAGAAAGGAGGGAAAAGAGAGAAAGGAGAAAATCTTGAAAGGGGGAGGGAAACCGCCAGGTATCACGTGACTAACTTTTCCCGCCGTTTCTGAACGACGTGCGGTCATTCGCTTTGTTCGGGGTTTTCATCGCAAATTCTGCCTGAAGGCAAGCCATTTTAAGCCGCCGAACCTTTTAAAAATGCCTGGAACAGACTATGCCGGCGACCGGGGTAAGTTTTTGGTTGTTACAGTAACCCTTGAGTTTTTATTACTCGATAATTCACGGAGCTTGTTCGTCCCGCCTCATTGTGACTGCTTAACAAGTGTCCGATTTCGATTTCAGAGAAGATAAAGTCCTTCTTCACCGATTTCTATGTGACGGGAGACAAAGGAAAGAAAGAATATGTCTATTCCAAGCAGCTCGTAAGTGTTTGTTTCTCTTTCCATTGTTTTGTCGTGCGGACCACCGTATCTACGAAGCTTTTAAACCGAGCACCATTTTTAAACTTCCCAAAGCAAACTTTTTACGACTGTGCCCTGCCTTTTTGGGTTTGTAACAGTATTCTAGCGGCGGTCCGATTAAGCAGTTACGTTATTTCCGCGATCGTTTGATCCGCGATTCTTGTCCACTGTTTACTTTTTTTTTTTCTTTCCTTTTTTGTATAGGTGAATCTGGCGCACAGGGAACAGGTTGCGCTGACGGTTGACCTGGACGATGTCGAAGACTTTGACTCCTCTTTGGCAGAGGCGATCCTTCAGAACGGACGTCGCTATGTCAACTTGTTTGCCGATGTTGTCTACGAGATGCTACCCGACTACAAACAAAAGGAGGTATTTGCGTTGACGCTTTGGTGAAAATGCACGATGCTTGTGAGGACATTCAAACAGTAGTATCAAAGGTTCAAAGGTGTTTATTGGCTAAAACAACCATACGACCGAGAGCCTGAGGCAATCAAAAGGCAGAAGCTTGTGCATACATATGCTGATTTCCTCCTCGGCCATACGTTAACAGATGAAATGGAGATGTTGGAATGTAATTTATAAAAGGGTGAGAATACTTAGTCTAATGAAGAGAGTAGGTGTCATGGTGATTCCGCACCAGATCTTTAAATTCGCCTACGCTTGGGGCCTGGCGAGCAGCATCTGGTAAGTGATTCCACAGGGTAGGCGCTTGGACAAAGAGGGAGGTAGAATCAGCTCTTTGGCGCATTGAAATAACGACTATGTTAAAAAAAGAAAGGTTATTTTGTGTCACGTTTGATCCGGTTTGTAAACGTATGAAAACCCATTGCTGTTGCGAGTTAAACTTGTGGAATTGGGGAAAAAGTTTATGCGGAGAGCAAGTTGTCTGCTTCTTGCGCAGGAGTTGCAGTGACGTCAGAAAGGTGCCCAGCTCTGATTGAAGGATAGTGGGCAGACCTCAAAGCAGGCTGCCTTGAGAATTACCCCCTATCCTTCAACTAGAGCTCAGCGTTCTGACGCCACCACGACCCCTGCAAAAGGAACAAATTTGCGCTCCGCATAAGAAGTGGAAATATTGCTAGCAGTCGGCACAGCAGCTTACGAGAAATATTGGCAGGAGTGTCCCATCATTGGGTGGCTGCAGTCACTTGACTGAAGTTTGGTCCCTGCTGTGTGCAAGGGGTGGGAGGACGATGCTGCGGTGTGTACGAGTGGGCCAGGTGGGTTAGCATTTTACAGTGGAGCTGTTGAGGGCTGGTTTCCCCAGGATTGTGTCCGTCAGCAAAGAAGTGTTGACACAACACTCTGGACAGCTACCGCCATCTGTGAGCGACGGCAGCAACCATTTTGTCGATTGTCTGGTTGTCACCGTCTCTCATAGATGGCGGTAGCTGTCCAGAGTGTTGTGTCTGCCGGTTGTCTGGTTGCCGTCATCGCTCGTAGATCGCTGCAACGTTTCCAGCCTTTCCACTCTGGCTTGCCAACTTGCAGCCGGCCAATATTTCATTCCCACCATAGTACAGCTTCGCTGGTCTTCCTTCTTCACTAGAGTGGAAAGGCAGAAAGTTTTTCTAATGAGCTGCAGCAGACTGTTGCCGCGAAGTGGTGTGAAGGGTGGGCCGGGTTAAAGCCTCATGATAAAAGGATTTATTACAAACACCACTAGTCATTGTTGTGGAAACACGCAAGACAGGTGCCCCGAGCAGGTGCTCTGCCGCCATTCGCCAGTGCTGCCCACCATTTGCTTCCAAGGGCCACTCGAGACAGCGTCGTGCACTGGAGCATTTTACGCTACTTGGAAGACAAACGCAAACACATTGAAGGGCTTTAGGCGGGGTAGGTGAACACACGCGCCCCAGTGATACATGCATGTTTTGTTAATACTTATTACTCGAATTGCACGCTGTAGGGACATTTTGTTGTGCTTGTATCACTGGGGACTTGCAGCAAACTGTTAGTGTTCCGCAAGCCGCACTACCGAAGCCGTTGAAGCATGCTTTTAAGTGCGCACCCCCGCGGTCACAATACCACCTGGGCACGTGTTTAGAAGCGTGCTTCAAAGGCTCCGGTACACGGTAACGGTTTGCTAAAATTCCCTATTAGGGCACGTTATAATTCCGGTTGCCGGCACGCTACCCCCCCCCCCCCCCCTCCCCCCCCCCCCCAAAAACATGCCAGCAGTATAGCCACACGATTGCAGCCTGCCAATGGGAGGCAACTGCCGGCATTTTTCTGCCCGGACTACTCTGCCGGCAAAATAGGCTCGTCCAAGTTTATATTGGCATATATCATATGTGCATTGCTCAAATTTTCACACAATTTATCAAAACATGTGCAACCTGAATCATTTGCAAAGTTAAAAGTTGGGTAGCGTCGAGTAAGTGTGTTATGCCTGTTTAACAGATTTGCGTTGTGTGGTTTGTAAGGTTGTTATGGCTGTTTAATTCAGCATATTTGCACTGATTTAGGGAGTTCAGAAACCATTAATCATACATGGGTTGCATGAGATAATTTGATAGATTATGTTGAGATTCTTATAATTCCATCAACAAATCCAATGTTTCAGTTACTGCTTCATTGTGATCAGCATAATGTTTGGGTAGACCCTTATATTTGGTCTAAAATTGGCAACCCCCTGCCAATTTTGGTCAAACTGGTTAAAACTGGTTTCTGTCCAGAAACCGAACGACCATGGTTTCAGTATTCTCAGTTTTAGAGCTCATTAGGTGTAAAAAAGAGCAGTATAGTTCTAATATACTAGCTCATTTCAAAGGATCTGCCTCATTTCGGTCGAAAACACTGGCCAGAAATTGTCGTTATGAAAGTATGAAGTAGTGGTCAGGCACGTAGCCAGGGGGGGTCCATGGGGCCCCCCCCCCCCCCCCCCCCCCCCCCCCCCCCCGAAATCTTCCATTTTGCTGGGACCTTATCTCCCCCCTCCCCTTCATACAGCATTTTGTCATCGGCGGCTTCCCCCCCCCCCCCCCCCCCCCCCGAAACAAAATCCTGGCTACGTGCCTGGTAGTGGTATTTGGGTAGAAATCACCTGCACTAATCCAAAAGCAGCAGCTTTTTGTTTACTTAAAGCGAATCTCTCAAATCCAACACAACAATTTTTCTTAATTCAAATATGGGGAAGCATTTTCGGTCTCACCAGTTTAGTGTTAAAAAAAGTTAAAGCCAATTAGTAGTCCCGATGTTCCTAAATATAAAGCCCCAAAAACGAGGAATCCTACCTTCATAGGTTCACATGGTAATTTAATAGTTCATATTGGAGATCACGATATTGCAAACCAGTGTATTTTATGTTAAGAGCAAAGAGCCAGAAGCGACAATTCGATCATTAATCTTTGCGTTCTTGTTAGTTTAAAAATGGTGTAGGTCTGACAGATACATTAGCATATGTTCCTGTTTGTTGAAGACCATTAAAGGGTTGGCCAGACAAAACATAGGCACGCACACAAAGCAGTTTAGCAGCAAAACAGATCCGGTGTGCAAACTCTGTGTTCGCTTTTATGGCATGCAAAATCGCAAACGGCAAAAGTAAAAGAGAATAGTGTTCTGTCGGACAGCCCTTTAACGGAGGGGATGCGACCTATGCATACTTCAGTGTCCCCTAACTCGTATATGGCTCTTCTTTCCACAGGTGGTGGCAAAGGACGCCTTGGATGTCTACATTGAGCACCGGATGCTGATGGAGAGTCGCAACCACCAACCTGGAGACGTCAGGGACCCCAGAAACAAATATCCGCCGGAGCTGATGAGGAGATAGTACGTTGATTGCGGCATTTTAACATTGAGTTTTGAGCTGCTCAATAAAAAGGGAAGGAAGGGAAGTTCTCTGCAGAAGAACAGGTTTCTTGGCAGATCTGATTTTCACCTATATTGGGAATTATGAGCCATGTGTAGGATATTCACAAGTTTTCTTTGCCCAGTGCACTTTTTTTAGTGTCTTAGTGTGGTTGCTTGTTCCTTCCCTGTTGATTGCATTTCCCTAGAAATGTATGTTACCGTGGATTGGGGGTGTAGCCAGAAAGGTTGCCCTATGTGGAGCGCAAGTTTGTCTGCTCTTTTGCTCAGGAGTCGCACTGATGTCAGAACGCTGAGCTCTTATTGGCTGATTGGCAAAAAACAGTGGTAGACCTCAAAACATCTAGTATTGAGGTCTACCCACTATTCTTTCGATCAATGCCAATCGGAGCTCGACCTCGTTTTGAAGTCACCGCAACCCCTGCAGAAGAAGCAGACAATTTGCTTTCCGCCTTAAGTCCAGCCCCTCGTCTAAAAAAAAAGTTTTCTACGTTCGCCACTGCAGTCCATAATCCCATCAACTCTGTAATACATACGTATTAGAAAGAAAACTGTAAGCACAAAACAATGAATTTAACTTTTTTTGTATTATTTCCTTATCGATTTGCCAAACTGATGCTTGGCTTATCCTGGCTCATGGCAAATTCACACAATGCCCAGTAATGGAGGTTTGCAATCAGCTGTAAGGGGGTTCATTTATGATGGCCGGTTTGCCCATGCAGTGAGGTCTACTTCAAGATGCCGTCTGCCACCAAGACTATGTCTGTGCGAGACGTCAAGGCCAGCAGCATCGGAAAGCTGGTCATGGTCAAGGGCATTGTGACCCGGTGCACCGATGTAAAGCCCATCCTGCGCGTCGCCACCTACACCTGCGACCAGTGTGGTGCCGAGACCTACCAGCCCGTGAGCATGACAACCTCACTACCTTCGTTAATTACTCATTGTCTTTGGCATCGTGCACCATGCCAGTGATATAGAAGGCTGAAAAAACGGGTTCTTAGACTTCTCTGTCTCGAGGAACACTTATCCCTCCTGACCGATAGCTAGGAAACCCCCCCCCCCCCCCAGTTTTGGTATTGAAGTAGTAAAGCAGCGTAGAATCCTCTAGACCTTGTAAAAAAAAAACAAGAAAAATGCACATACTGGGGTGTATTTGGCACATTGCTATGCATCAGTAGATGCCTCGTATCTGCAAAAGCAGTGCTTTAACCGGAGAAACACTTAGGTGCAGAAGCGGCAGCTATGAGAAGGGGGCGAGGGAGGGAGGCAACGGCTCATGCCCACCTCCCTCTCGACCCCTGGTCTACTGCCGAGCATCTAATACCCTGCATGGGCAGATTTTTTAACACATTTTAAGGGGCCAATACGTGTTTGCCCATGGACTGTTGGCCATTTTGTCTCGTAACCATTTGACTGGGGCCCATTTATGCCGGCTTGTTTTTCCTCTCTGGCTTTTAAAACTTGAATCTTGGGCCAGTGACAGGTAAGAAATTCAGTGGCAAATGCCCCTCAAAGAGATCGATAGGTATGGAATATGCTGTCTGATCGAACAACTGGAGTGCCCACTTCAGCTATGACAGGCTAAAAAAAAAAAATCCTTGAAAGGCTTTTTTTCTCTTCTCTTTATTTCTTTTGCTTCCCCTCCCCTTCAAACTATGTCTTAAAGATGGCAGCACGCCGTCCTTGTATTGAGACTCAAAAGGAGGCCAGTTGGAATGTGATGCATCTAGATTGCAGTAATGCATCAACTAACTCAAAACGTTCTCGTCAATCTGAGCCCCTCTGATGCAGCACTCGCATTCAGTTTCTTAAATTTGCTCATCTGCACGAATCTCCTAAAAGAATTCCTTCCCTTGTACATTTTTGTTTTGGTACGAAATGTTTTCCTATGTCGCCAGGCTTATATCAGTTCTGACCCCTGCACCCCTGCCAAACACTAGCGTCTTGTACCGTGTAATAGTGAAGCTGCACGTTTGTACAGTGAAATCCTAAATTTGTGAAACATTTCTTTTTAGGACTTTTTTTTTGTTGTTTAAAAATACTTTTCGCTAGTTTGGAAATAAGAGATTCAACAAGCACTTAATGATTGGGTACTGTAATCAATAACAGACCTTGTCAAATGTCAGCTTGCAAGAAATTTTTTCTTTTTAAACCAACGCTTGCTGCGATTTTGGAACTTCTCGTCCAGAATTGGGTCGAAACGCAGACGAAGATGCCGCCATCTTTGAGGCTTGCAGCCCGGCATTTTCGACACTGCCGAAAGGCGGCGCCAAAATATGCTTAAAGTCTATTGGCCAGCACCGCACTTGACCTTGGCACTGGCAAGTCGCGACGGTCAGCGATCTTGCTAGCTTTCTTGCCGAGTGTCCAACTTAGAGCCCCTGTATGGCAAATTTTTTGCCCTTTCACATTCGCTCCCTGTCATCGAAACGTTAGTTTGGGTTGGGGCGTATCTATTTTAAATACAGGAAAAGAGGGTAAATGCCCATTCATACTGTTGGCGTCGCAAGTCGCTGTTATCTGAGCGGGGACATCGGTGTGCAGATCAGCAGCCCCAGCTTCACCCCGCTGGTGACCTGCCCGAGCGACGACTGCCGTGTGAACAAGGCCGGCGGGCGCCTCTACCTCCAGACAAGGGGCTCTAAGTTCATCAAGTTCCAGGAGCTCAAGATTCAGGAGCACGTACGTAGTTCACTTGTTGCCTTTGGTCAAACTTCTTCTTGACAGATCTTGCTTAAATGTTCCAGAAATGGAAAGCAATGGTGCATCGTTTGGGTTTTCTGTCTTGAATTTATAGAGAAAAGGAAACGGAGCTTTGTTTGAGGTATTGTTGCTCAAAACAAAATAAGAAAACAAGCAGATTAGATGTGATTATTTGGACAGCGTGAGGTCATTCTGCCTTTGAGGTATGGAAGCACAGGTTCATGCTGTAGACTAGAAATTTCGCCAGTGCGGACTTCGACTTGCAAGGTTGTGGGTTACAGATTCAAGATACTAGTGTGTTTTATGGATTCTATTCTTTTCATCGACAAAGGCTCTATACTGTTTCTCGAACATTCCCAATTCGTATCGTCATAGTACGTGACTGAGGAATAGGGCAGCAGTCGGCCCGCCAACGTCCGACTGACGGTTTTTATGTGAGCAGAACTGGAGTTTGAGCTACAAATATCCTTTCTGGATAGCTGGAGCTGAATCTCTAAACAGATATTTCACAGAATGCCTTTTCACTTCCTGTAAATCACATCTCGCCATGGTGATGAAAAGCATCCGCTGCTTTCCCGATTAGTTCATATGCATAGATATTGGCGTCGGTTTCGGCATTGGTAAAGCGCATAAGCATGGCGATTAGCTCCGTCGACGACAGAACTCAAAATGTACGACCAGGGACGTATTTAGGTCGCACAAACCCACACTTGGTCCGCCTTTCCTCCTTTTGAAGTTGCCCTGGCAGCATCTACAAGGGCCATATTCACCGCAGACACGTCAACTTCTCAATTGCCGGCTCATCTGGAATTTGAATAAAAACCAATGTGTATAAAAATGAAGTGCGAGATGATGCTTCTTTCTATTGCCGACCTCTCCGGCAGGTACAGTCAATCACGACGCAAAAGAACTCGAGCGAGCCGAAAAACGCTGCCCCTGCCCATACAAAGACATAGGCGGAAAGTTAATCAACATGGTATCCGGCAAGATTTCGAACCAGAAGTATGGCACGTGAAACTGCCTATAGGTTGTGTGTTTCTGTGGAAATCTGGTCACGCCCTTCAACAACCCTTTTTCCCTCTGGGGCAACTCTCGGGCTGCACAGAGCGACCAGGTTCCGGTGGGCAACATCCCGCGCAGCATGACGGTGTTTGTGCGGGGGGACTTGACCCGGTGCGCCCTCCCCGGAGACCACGTGTCGGTAACGGGCGTCTTCCTGCCCCTGCTGCGCACGGGCTTCCGCCAGATGCAGAGCGGGCTGCTCTCGGACACCTACCTTGAGGCGCACGTGAGTGATGGTCCGGCCCTAGCCTCCTCTTTGCATTATGTCTTCGATTGGTTTACTGGATGGGCAGTAGTAAGCGGTATTGTAAACTCGCATGTAGGCTTGGGGCCAGAAAAGCCTGCTGCAGACTGAGTCTGAGATGAGTAGGTTGTGCTTTCATTTCGAAAGTTAAAAATGTTCCCTGAATAAATTGGCCCCCAAGAAATTTGCAGATACACAAGGAGATTGTCGACTTTTTTTAAGTATGTGCTTCGCCACCCGGAAACAATAATACTTTAAGTATGAATAGTATTGCCTTGAGGCTACTTGTCTAACTACAATTCTTGCTCTTGATATGGGAAAGGTTTACGGGAGTATCAGAACTTTTTTAATGAAGCTGTTAAAGAGGTGATTTTGTAACACCTTGCTGCTGTCTGCTCACACAAAGGTATCGAGGAACTTAAAAATTCTGCGTTCAGAGGCTCTAAAACTAATGTAAAATATTCCAGTGCCTTCGTGGAGAGCCCTTGAGCATTTGAAGTTGCAGTTCTTCATTCTAAACACTTTTCCTTCCTTTGGCAGAAAATCACGAAGATGAACAAGATGGAGGATGATGAGCTCGACGATGAAGCCATGTCCGAGGAAGAGCTCAAAGCACTCACAGGTGAGATGATGCACCACTCTGATCGACACAAGTATGGATTGGCTTCAGCATGCTGATCGCACCTTGTGACATCCATTGCTCTTCCGTGTGTTGGGAACAGAGGAGAACTTTTACGAGAAGCTGGCCGGCAGCATTGCTCCTGAGATCTACGGTCACGAGGACGTGAAGAAGGCTCTTCTCCTCCTTCTTGTTGGAGGCGTTGACCAAAATCCAAACGGAATGAAGATCAGAGGTGAGGTCACTTAAAATTGCACTTTTGCTTTTTAGTCACATTTTTAACAGTTTGTCAGCTTTCAAATATCCTGATGGATGATGTTAACAAGTTTCCCATGTGCAGCAAGTATTGTTTTCCAGAATAAATTTTTTTGACATGCCGGCACCATCTAAAGTGCAGCTTTTAGAACTTTCAAATGTGTTTAGCTCAGTTCCACGTTTTGACATCAAATCTCAGTTCAGGAAAACTATCATTTGCTAATTAATTGATCTGTAGAGCCAACTTTTGAAGTTTCTGTACCGAAATTTTGTAAAAAGCAAGGCTGTGAGCTTACTTTTTGCATTTCCATGGTATTTTGTTATGAAAGGCTGCAGTATCTTGAACCTAATGCATGCAAAAAAATACGAACTTTTTTCACATTTTTATTTTCTTTAATTATTGTGTAATTTCTGTACTCTTTTCCATAGCCGCATGACATGCATGCTATACTGTATGTTTCACCGAAAGAACAGGCCATTGCCAATTACCTTTTCTGAACTATAGTTTTCTTTGGGGGGCACAGTGTTTATTTTATGTACTTTTACTCAATGATAAACTTAAAACTGCATGTCATCCTCTTTCCTAGTCATGAACATGCCCTGCAAATTCCATATAAATAAATCTATTGGTCAAATAGCTTGCCTTCCTGATTTGCATGTTGTCATTTAAATATTGCAAGAAAATAAATGATGGTTACTTAGAAGCAACCTGTGTATCCAGTCTGAATGACTTTATGGCATCAGTCCATGATGAGGGCTGGACTCTGATTCACCAGTACACAGGTTTCAAGCACCCAATGGCCTTTGGGTATTTTCAACTTTTCTTTGAGGGAATGAACAAAGCCCCACCACAGTAATGCTATAAGAGAGGACAATAAACTGACATTTGCGTTGAATGGTATCTAAGAATATTCCTTACTTAAAATTCCCGAACGCACGATAGGTCATTGCTTAATTTTTCCAAATGTAACTAACAGCTGCGGGCCATCATCTTTTCTCCAGGCAATGTGAACATTTGCTTGATGGGTGACCCAGGGGTGGCGAAATCTCAGCTGCTGTCCTACATTGATCGGCTTTCTCCGAGGGGTGAGTGGGCATTCTCGTTGGTTTACTATCGTGGCGTGCACATGCTGCCATACTTACAGTTACCTTATAACCTCAGTACTTCATCACTTTTAAAAAATCTTCCTGGAAAATCCTATGTGGCCTCATAGTGCACGGCATGGTGCAGGAAATTTTGGGGCTGTTCCAATGTACACTTGGGCCGATTTGTACACTTCATACTCCCTGGAAGCAGCGCAATCACTTCTCTCTTTTTACGCGAGTTCAGAACACAAAGAAAGCGGATCAAACCGTTAACAAAACCGATGCATACCCTGTTTTGTCATCTTTGTCCCGCCTTTGCATTCTAAAATTGCAAAATGCTAAACGGACACATACAGCTTTTTCTATGCATGGATACTCCTTCACGTGCTGTACATTGGATTGCAGTAATGTGTCAAAAAGGCGGTGGGGGCGCCGCATATGTCTGGAGTGGTCTGTTGGGCCCCGACACTCAATGCGGGCAAACAGCAATCTATTGGCAATCCTATGTACAAACAGCAGTCTATTGGCACGTGTATCATTTTCTTTCCCTGACTGTCGGTGCAGGCCAGTACACGACCGGACGTGGCTCGTCGGGGGTGGGCCTGACGGCTTCTGTGATGAAGGACCCCTTGACCGGGGAGATGACCCTCGAGGGCGGGGCACTGGTGCTGGCGGACGGCGGGGTCTGCTGCATCGACGAGTTCGACAAGATGATGGACATGGACCGCACAGCCATCCACGAGGTCATGGAGCAACAGACCATCTCCATTGCCAAGGTGGGGCTTCCAAAATCATTGTTGTCAGTTGTCCGAAGCTTAGTTTGGAATCGCAGGAAACTTCTTTCCATCCTCCAGAAATGTTAAAGCACTCCGCGACGGAGCAAAGCAGTATCGCCCGAACCTCCCGACATTGTAGCTAAGCTAAGACTCAGGAAGTTGCATTTTCAAATCGTAACCATTGTCAAT
Organism: Ixodes scapularis; assembly: GCF_016920785.2. Lineage (NCBI taxonomy): Eukaryota > Metazoa > Arthropoda > Arachnida > Ixodida > Ixodidae > Ixodes > Ixodes scapularis. The sequence goes on along the minus strand of NW_024609880.1, from coordinate 52,790,370 downwards.
TGTGCCCGCTCTGCACTAAGTGCGAAGATGGCGGCTCTCACAGAGTAGTCGGGGAATGGAGTGCCAATAGTGTAAGTCAGAGCCGTGTATAGAGAGAGTTTGGTCAGCAGGAGGAGTGGGCAGGGCTTGACATGCTCTCTTGGCCAACCAGAATCTGAAAAGAGTCCCCTAGCAGTGGTAGGGAGAAACAGTTTTAATAAGAGCATAAAGGCTAAATGCAGTAACTCTTCATGGTTGAAAATATGGTGCACGTGATTTTCCATTTTGATCAAGCAAAGAGATGTCAAAAATAAATGTGCCGCTCGAACTCTGTTTTGCTCGGACAGAGTGTGACCGCTCGGACGGCAAATTCCTGGCCCTCGGCACCTGGCGTATGGATTATGTCGATCGTTTTGCTAGTCACACTCTTCCACCATGATTTTGGATGGCCGTGATTGAAACATCACGTCCACCATATTTTCAGTCACCAAGAGTTACTCCGACGCACTTATTAACATTGTTTCTCGCGACCACCATTCGATTACAGTAACATGTATTATTTCCGACTTCTGGTTGGCCATGTTCAAATTTGTGAAGACGCCCAGAACACGCCTGGCCGGCTTTCGGCCAACGGCGCCTCCTCATTTGCTTTCTGTACCTCCCAATGAATGGCCAAACTCTCTCTATACACCTTTCCAAGAAACATTTGACCCCAAGGGCAGCAAACCGTTTTCAAGCCCAGTCACTGGGTGTGAGGTTGGACTCTCACCGGCGTCCCTGCTAACCCTAACCGAGTAAACTGCGTTAGGCGCAGCCTGCGTAGGCACAGTTTCAAACAGTGCTGGGGGATAAATTCTCGACTTTTCCCGCTGTATTGTGTGTTTCATGGTGCATGTATTTTCTCAAGGTCATTGAGAAAGTATTGTACCACATTTGAAAAAAACAAAAAAGCAATAAAAACCTATAAACCATTTTCGTTGGGTACACGTGCAACAGAATGAATGCGACTGGAATGTATAGTTCTATTTATTTTTTTTTTACGATAACTTTTCACGGCACCCCGCTATTAGCCACATGTAAAACGACAAAGCGCTTAGCTGTCGAAAATAGTTTACAACAGAAGACAGCAGAAAGGCATGCATTTTTCACGCCCACAAATAACGTGTTTACCGATGAACAGGACACGGACATACAATTTAGCAAATGTTGACATTCAAACAATATATTGTACGTACCACACGATGCAGCATTATCTGAAAATAATTTATTTAAGAAAGATCTGAAATAACACAGTCACAGTCGACGACAGTCACATCTTGACGATCGGACGGAATCCAAGATGACTTCATTTTGGGGCACGTTGTGGGGAGAGCTTCCTTTTTTCACAACAGCACCAAGGAGAAGGAACGATCGCAACTGACCCGTTTCCCACCCCAACTCGGACAACTATTTTTGGAGATGACTGAGGATTCTACACGGATTATCTTTGGGAGGGGGGAGAACAATGTTCGCAAAATCGCATCGAGGGCCGTTCGACGTCCTTCATCTCCTTCGTTTCCCATGAATGTCGAGCAGAAAAGCTTGAATGGCAGGCACTTACCAGCCCTATTTCTCAAAATGGAAGATAACACAGAAAGGGTATGCAGCACGCATAAAAAAAAATTACATGGAAACTTTCAAGAGGGGCGAGAAAACGTTGAATGCAAAATCGCAAAAACGTAGGCAGAGAACCGCGCTGAGCGGGTCTTCACAGTTCAAGAGAGTGGCAGAAAATTTCTAGCTGATAGAGGGCGCGAGAGTCGCACCAGCCGCATCAGCATCAGCAACATGGCGGCGGCCTAGGAGCGTTTTTTAAAAACGTGTATGTACGGCTCTGGTTCAAGTGTAGCTTATCTAGTGGCTTTAGCTTCACCTAAGGGTCCCGGTCATAAGAGTTGTAACCCGGATGTTGGCCGTCATGCCACATAGAAGCCAGGAATTGGCCGCCATTCTGGGTTCACTCACGCCATGCACAAAAGCGCAAGCAGAGGAGAGTTCATATTACAGGTGCAGCAGGGTTTATTAGCAATGAAGCATCAACACAGCTATGGCCAGTCACTGAAGTGCGGAGTCACGCCTGTTGTATACTCAAAAGAGAGGGCGTGGTATGATTGTGAGAAAACGCACTCACATGTGACCAATCTTATCAAAGTTGCCAAGAGTTTGTGGCACCTGTATGCGGGCGTCGGAAGGGGGAGAGAGGAAGGGAAACAAGTTCGCTATCTGCACTTCTGTTTTCATGTATGCTGTGGCAGACCCCTGTAGCTGTGTAAAACATGGTTGGGGAATGCAGTTCCTGCACGGAACCAAGTTGGTTCTCATCTGTCTTCATAACTTCTGATTTAGCCAAGATTTTAGGTTTCAAGAATGTTGGCTGCTATTAATTTTTTATTTCTTTGGGGGGGGGGGGGGGGGGAGGGGAACAAGTTTTTAGTTTGACACGGAGGTCTCTACTCTACTGTTTCGTCTGTTGAGGCCCTAACTCTGTGGTATCTCCCTTATGACCACACAGTTAGGTTGCCAGATTTCTTTTTTCTATGCATTTCAGAAAGAGGAAAGGTCTCTGAATGTGCTAGCAGATCATTGGTGGTAGTGTGCACAGTCATCTAATGGCATTATGAAAAACGCGAGAGCATTGCACCCAACCCGATCCCTGGTGTCTTCCCACCAGGCGGGCATCATGACCACGCTGAATGCCCGCACGTCCATCCTGGCGGCAGCCAACCCGGCCTACGGCCGCTACAACCCCAAGCGCACCATCGAGCAGAATGTGCAGCTCCCGGCAGCCCTGCTGTCGCGTTTCGACCTGCTCTGGCTCATCCAGGACAAGCCGGACCGAGAGAACGATCTCAGGTGGGTTCCCGAGCCCTGTGATAGGACTGGGATCGGAAACTTTCGTGAATATAACAAATAAGGAAAAGGTGAGACTGAAATCTTTAGGAAGTGAGGAACCTACCGTTTCTTTGGGGCCGCAATCTATGAATCGCAAACGGTAGTTCTGAAGTAGAGGTCCCACGCCCGTCGTCCGCAGCCATTGCCGTTCAGCCCGCAAGCCCCACGATATGCGAGATGACGCCATGTTGAGAATTACGCAGCGCACAGAATGCTTCCAGTTCTCTATGCAACTTTTTTTTTTTTTTTCCAATCAACGTATTTGCAGCTTTTTAAAAGCCACAAACAATGGGTTTCATATTTTTTTTATATTTTTAATATTGAGCGTGTGCCTTCAATGACCAACGACTTTGATTAAATTTAGTGGTTGTGTCTCAACCTTAGAAACCGGCCCGTGACCACAGAAAAGAGAGTGAGCGCGACTCAAACCGGCCAGTTCTTGATAGGCGGTTTTCGGGCAAAAAGAAACCAAATTTCAAGCCGCAAATTTTGTTTTGGGTGGTTGGGCTGTCATGTGCCACATACAACTAAAAACCTCGGCGAGCATAAATACCCTGTCAGTGTCCCTTTAAAGTGAAATAAAATAATGAAAGCCCGAGCTCTTGCATCTGCCAACTGGCCGATCGGCGCCTATTTCGCTGTGCGCTTGATGTGGAACCTTTCTTCAGGAGACGACCAATGCCTCGTTCCTAACATTGCAAGCTCGCGAGTTTTTACATTTCAATATAAATGTGCCATGTTCCTTAGCCAATATATATACAATGTGCAGTGTTGTAAATACTACATATAGCCAATATATATACAATGTGCCATGTTCCTCAGCCAAATGTTGGTCATTGCTCTGATGCTTTTCCAAGACAGCTTCACTTGAAAATAGTGGTACCTGTTTCATGTTCCTTGCATGCAAGACCTGGTGCTAGGTGAAAAGGAGGGTGCAAACATTTATGTATTTTTTGGGCCACTAAAGATAACAGTTCACATTGTTGGGGGATGACCCATTGTCACAGCCCAGTAAAAATTCCACACATGTGTGCTGGTCAAGGGTTTCCTCTTTGCAGGTACCTAATATATCTGCCACAGACGATTATATTGAAACTGCCAGTAGTGTAAGATATCTGGAGAAGGATTAAAGCAGTGGTTTCATCTGCCTTGGAATTGTGACCTTCAGTATCGTAAGCATTAGAGGAGGGACCGGAGCAATGTCTGACACATCTCGGTCATCCCCTCTAACCCCGCCCATGCTTGCACCGCAGGCTGGCCAACCACATCACCTTCGTGCACAAGCACTGCTCGGAGCCCCCCAGGGGCACGCTGAAGCCCCTGGACATGCGGCTGATGCGGCGCTACATTGCCCTCTGCCGCAGCAAGAACGCCGCCGTGCCTGAAGAGCTCACCGATTACATCGTGGGTGCCTATGTCGAGATGCGCAAGGAGGCACGCAACAACAAGGACTCCACCTTCATGTCCCCGCGTACCCTCCTGGCCATCCTGCGGCTGTCCACCGCACTTGTGAGAATGCCCTTTCCTTACACATTACTGAAAGAATAAATGAAGGGTTTGGACACGACAATACATCTTTCAAATTTCAATACACAGAGTGATATGAAAAAAAAAAGTTGACAGATGTGTCATTGTGTCCTTCCCTTTGTTTGTTCTTTCAGTAACATGTAATTCCGCCAACATGCTCATCTTCTATACTTATCCTTTCATTTTTGGTCAACACCTCCCAGAGCAGGAGTTCTCAAACCTTTTGATCTCGAGTAACTCCTATCTGGCCTGATTCCTTGTCCCGGTATTGTTGCAGTAAAGTAGTGCAAAAGCCCACAAACCTCGTAAGCAATAATGAAGATACTGGGGATAGGGAGCATGTAGTTCAGTTATGCATTTACAGTCGAGCCCGGATATATCGAACTCAAAGGGGATCGTACAATGGTTCAATATATCGATGATTTGATATACAAAAATATGTTAATTTAAGCTCCAGTTGATATTTCCGCACTTCTCTACTACTACCGAATGCTGCAACAAACAGGACCTTACTAAATGAAGTTGCTAAGAGCCCCTAAATACAGTAGAGCTTGGGTGGTGAAGATCACAAACACCGCATTTACGCGACGGTGTTTGTGACTTCCACACAGCGTTAGCAACAAAACACTAAAATAATTTTAAAAAATGAAAGAACGGAAAAGGCAAGCCGCATAAAAAAGCACTCGATCCATAAAATAAAGTTAAGAAAGCAAAAAAAAAACCAAAAAAAACCTCACTGAATTTAAGCAACAAAAAAAAAAAAAAAAAGCAAAAAAAAAAATAACGGGTAGAGCCATAGTTTTTTCTATACGGAGAAAGCCTGGCACATCGACGGTGGAGCCATAGGGTGCGCGGCCGCAGGAAAATCGAGAGGAGCAGCGCGCAGAACGGAGACTAATATGGTAGCGCAGAGCAGAAAGGGCAGAGATAGTGTGCGAGCGCTTGGGTCATGAGCGGCCACTCCCCGAACCACGTTTGTTTTCGAGTTTTCGTCAGCGTCATTTTCATACCCTGGGAGAAACGGCTGTGGCGATTCGAAAGGGCATTGGCAACAATGCCGGTGGCGTCGGCGGTGTTGAGGGCGTGCCAGCAGAGTGCGTCGTCGTCGGACTATCATATCATGCCGCGGAAGAGCCCTGCAGTTTTGACTAAACCAAAACCGATGGCCACAACCGTCGGTTTCGCATTCAAGGACCGTTGTGGAGATGCGGATGCAGGGAGAAACGCCCCAATCAACATCAATCACCACATGAAGATGCGGTCAATTTTTTTTTTTTTTCCTTGCTTATTTTATTTTGGGGTTAAGGTTAAGCGGTGTTCGGGGAAAGAGCACACGCTACCGTTCCAACCGCAGGCATTCGCCGTCCTCTGTTGGAACGCGTGCCGTTGCTTTTGCCATCCTCCAATTTTTTTGTTTTCTTCTACTGGTGCTTTTCTTTTTCTTTTAATTGCTCTTTTGTTGCGTATCCCCGTGCGCATGCGCGTATGCTGGCTTGGCGGTCTGCCAGCCCCGCAACGTGAGCTCTGCGCTCGCCACCGGCGCCGCAATCCGACCGCTGGAGAGGCGACGGGGGGGCCATTTTAGTTTGCTATATCGAGTGTCCCCACCGTGGAGTTCAATACAGAAAAACAACGCTCCTATACTATTACATGTGATTTTCAAGTGGATTTTTGGACTGTTCGATATAAACAATAATTCGAAATACCCGGGCTCGACTGTATCGGAAGTTTTCGAATAGCGTTGTTGCCTCTGCGCAGGTGCCAAACACTCTCCGCGTTTTGCGCCTTTTGTGCGCTGTTTTAGCGTACACTATTTTTTGGAATTTGTGCGCTTACACTGAGAGTCTTTGCATTTCTCCGAAGAGAATTCATGATGCGCGAGCACAATCAGAAAATGGCAGCTCCCAGAACGGCGGCTGCTTCGGCGGTTGTTGTGAGCGCGACGTCGGCGGCATCCTCGTGATTGCGTTTTTTAATACAGGGTGACCTCGCTCTCCTATGAGAGGTGCATGTCACAGACGGTTTGGAAGACCCAGCAAGGTGGGCAACGATCATCGACAATTTGCCACTTGCGACGCACGAATGCTTTTCGGCAAAGGTCGGTACGTGAGACCTCCCTTTGCCGAGGCGACGCAAGTGGACTCGACCAGTCGACCGCTCGCATACTATTTAGAGGGAACACCGGTCTTGGAGCTTTTTCTCTTATTTTATGACCGAACCCAACGAAACTACACAAGGTGACAGCATTTTGTGTTGATTTCAAATATCTGGTCATTTTCTTTGTCAGTAGAATTGTCCTCGATATAATTAAAACTCGCCTGCCTTTGTTTGGAGAAACAATAGGGAACAAACTACTCAACAAAATACCCTCTTTTACACTAAATACTATAAAGTGTAGAGAATACAATGTTGGAAGCACTTTTAAGATTAACCCATTAGTAGTGATTTTATCACACATTGAAGTTCAGTGCTCCATGTGTGGCTAACAAGTAATAAAACAAAAGATAAAAAAAAAGTTCTTAAACCTATATTAAGAAATGTGCTCTCAACATTGTATGCTTCACACATTTAGCTACATGTTTCAGGAAAAGTTATATTTCTAGATGCCGAGATATCCCTCCAGCAAATTTTCAGCAAGTCCAAAATTTGTGTTTTGTGAAAACGGTGTTTTACAATCGATTTCGATGCACATTCAGCGTGCATGGACATTGTAACTTCATTTATAGCTCCAATATTCATCCACGAAACTAGAAACCTGGTAGATTTAAAGCAGCAGCAGCTGTAGAGGTCAACATCGCCGTTTTCAAAAGCATGAAGTTTTAAGGATTTTTTTGCCTCTAAAGACCCATGTCTTCCCTTAAACAAGTTTAAAATGTTACTCTAAAGCAAAAATGTTTTTTTTTCTTTTTCTCAAGTTACAGCATTTTATGTGTGAAATAAAAATTTATATCTCGCCGGCACTGCAAGCGCGAGATGGTCGGGTTTTGCGTTACAGTAGAAAAACGCTTCTAGAACTGACGTGCGTAACGTGCACCAATGCAAGCGCTAAAATTAGCATTAACGCGCGCTTCAGGGAACCTACGATGGTATTCTGAGGAGAACCCCTGGGTTCCTAGAACCCAGTTTGAGAACCCGTGCTTTGGAGTCTACACTTGGAATAACCAGATGCCGCGGGGGATTGCGCAGGCTCGGCTTCGTCTGGCCGACGTCGTGGACAAGGACGACATCAACGAAGCCATGAGACTCATGGAGATGTCCCGGGACTCCCTGGTTCACCACGCTGAATCTACCGGCAGGTGGGTCCCGTACGCCTCGTGCCAAAACGTGACAGAAGTGCCGCATGCTTATCCCCCGTTTCAGTATAGTCCTTTGTTTTATCCCTCTCCTGCCACACACTTTGTTTTGAGCCACGGTGATATACGTAAATAGTATTTCGCTGGTTTCAGATACAGCCACCGGTAGGGCGAGAGCAGCAGGGAGAAGTTTCAGCTGCCCAGCCTCCCGTGCCTAGCTTCGTAACCTAGATAACACTTTGGCTTCTCGCGAGCTTCAAGTGTGCGCACGGAGCCAAAGCATGATCAAAGAAGGCTGGGCATCCGATATAAATGCCCTGTGCTTGTTCTATCAGTGGCAATACCGCCATTACTTTATAACTAGACTATTGACCAGATAACCTTTGTAAAAGCAGAATCAACGGTACGAGCAGTTCATAACTGATTGCGCCTGAATGACAGCCGTTAATTGAAGGCGAAAGCTTTACTTGTCCCATTGAGCAAAAAACGCGATTGCGTGGCATGCACCACTCAATGGGTGACCCTACTTGTCCCATTACCTTGGCGTCATCCTTGCAGTTGTCCTAGAAGTTGTACTAGACCTCTATAGTCCTTCGCTATTAAGAATGTAGGACAAGAGAAAGGAAGGCCGAGGAGGAGGAGGAAGGAGACAGAACGCTGGAGAGGAGGAGGAAAGCTCCCTTTCTCCAGCATTCCACCTGCTTCCTTCCCCCCATCCTTCCTTCCCCTTGCTTTACCTTCTTCAGTTGCAACGGACTATAGGACGACCTCGCTTGTCACATCACGTGAAAAACAAGTGGCTTTGGTGGTGCTGTTGTTGCGCCCGAAAGATGGCCTTAAAATTATGTCATCATACATTATCAGCGTGAGTGCTGTGTGCAAAAGGTGCGCTTCGGACTTCATCTCTGCTCGTTGTGTGCTTTGTGCAATAAACTGTGAGGCGACCGCGTCTACGGCCTTGACATTGGCAGCAGCGTCTACATCTATGGCGGCTTCCGCAGGCAAATGTGGCTGCCCACGCAAATACGCCACAGCCTCCTTGAGTGTCCTCCTTTAGGCTTCGTTCTAGACGTCATCCTTGAAGTCGTCTTAGAGGTCGTCCTCTAGGCGTCGTTCTTGACATCGTCCTTAAGGTCGTCCTAGAAGTCGTCCTCGACGTCGTCCATGACTAGGGTGACCATATTCCTCAATGCAGAAAACGGGACATTCAGCGGAGACGGGCGGGGGGACGTAGCAAAGATTGAGTTTGGGGGGAAACCATTTGATGCAATAACTGCTCCGTTTTCAAAACGTTACCATAACGCACTAAGTCCTAGTGTCTAGGTAACAATTACGCTCGCCGTTCAGTTGCATGCACTTGTTTCGTTTCAAAGCAAGTTTCAGTTTGCTTTAACTCAATTTTTGCGAATTTCGAAACTATGCACTCTTGCGAAAACGGGACATGATTCTTTATTGGAACAAAAAGACGGGACGGCAGAAGCGGACTTCAAAAATGGGACTGTCCCGGGCAAAACGGGACATCTGGTCACCCTATCCATGACTGGCTTTTGCCTTCCTACACGTAAGCAGTCTAAGGTGTACTCATGTAATTTTTGTCTGTTCGCCTTGCAGGATCCAGACGGTTACGGACAAAATATTTGCCCTCATCCGCGACATGGCATCCGAGCTGGGAGGCAAGACCGTCAAGATGGCCGACGCGGTAGAGCGTTGCGGCTCCCGTGGGTTCCGTCCCAACCAGATCGAGGAAGCCATAGAGGAGTACGAAGAACTCAACGTCTGGCAGGTCAATCAGGCACGGACCAAAATCACCTTTGTGTGATTTGCCATCGTGAAATCGTAGAGTGGAGGGAAATGGACCTGCTGTTTTTGACACTATCAATTTAAAGCCTTTTGATTGTGTGATGTTTGTTTCTAGTTTGTTACCATTCCTATGGTGTATAAACATGATCCATACGAAGGTCAACGCATGGTCGTGGACCGTTCTGTAGTGGCAGAGTCATGAAATGGTGGCCACGGTGGTATGTGCATTTTGCAAGCGAAAAGTGGCGAGGTGCAAGAGCCAGCTCTGCCCAGGGTCACTTAGGAAGTTTGGTCATCCTGAGTGGTTTCTGGATGGTGCGACCATAAGGTGCGTAAGCAATTATGGCCGGTGCTTCATGACACTGCCAGTACAAAGCGGTTGACAGTCACCTGTTCATTTTCATAAGGGCTGCAACTGTACATCATGCACTACTGTTTGAGAAAGAAGACATGGAGCTCAGCATCCTATATTCTGGAATCATTGAAAATCCGCACCACAGAAACCGTAATGCATTAGAGGTGTGGAATTCCAGCCTTCTATGAGCAGGGTAAAGGTATCTGGTAGAAAGTGCCAAAAACAAAGGTCTCTGGAGTTGCCTTCAACCTTCCAGAATGCTTGTTCCATTGGCACATCAGCTGGGAATTATGGCTGCGGGGATCTGTCCATTTATTGGCACCACATACTATACAAGCCCATTCCTTTGTTTCCTGAGCCTGAATTTATGTCCACATTTTTCTTTTGTCGCATTTAGCTGAATCGCATGATGCGGACTATGGATTCATTCACATAAATATGTGGCGTGTAGAGTTGAAAGGCATGTATTAACTGCAGCCACCATTTGTCAATTTGAAGTGCCTTCATTGTTTCAGGGCCTTTTTCCAGAGTGTATAAATTTTTCTTGTTATTTTGACGTACTTACTATTATCCAATTTTCTTTATTTTTCTACATTTATACATTGTTATGCCGCACACCAAGAGTCGTGTTGCACGCTCTTGGAAACAGACCAGCACTCTTCACTGCCACTGCTGCTGTTCTAGCCTTTTTCTATTAAAATGTATATCGCCTTGTCTGCAGATTGATCATCTACGATCTTATTGACTTTCGAGTTTATGGGTCACTGCTTATACTTGCTGCATTTTCTTACTATATTTGTTTGGCTAAATGTGCTCTTGTGTACATAAATGTATCTTTTTATGAATTAAATATGAATACCTACTGAATCCTCATCAGTTGCTACACTTCTTTCTTTACATGTCTGGGACCTTTCCCCTTAGTAAAGCATTTTTAAAGCCAAATCAGTGTGCCCATATCGATTGGATGTCTAGGTTTAGAACATTTTTTTCTGAAATTAATGATAAATGAGACTAGTCTACCTTAATATCTCAGTAGTCTGAACTGCATTTCGTACAGTTCAGGGGGTGAGGACCCCCTTGCCCTCTTTCTCCAGAGGAGTTTGCAAGCAAATGTTTACAATGCCAGTTGGAAAGGTGCACCATTCCATCTCTACATTCGGCTACTTTCCGTGTTTTATTTTTGCAGTTGTAGCTACAGAACATGCACTTGCAAGTTCTGTGTGCACAAGTGAAGTAGGTAGTTTCTAACAAACATGGCCAGACAATAAATTTGTTTTTGTGTCAAAACCTAAATTTTACCTGGAATGGAATACACAAGTTATAATGAAAATTCAATTCAAGTACACTTCTCAAACTGTGAGGTTTGAGGAGTAAACCTGCAGTACTTGTTGCATTCTATTGGGTTGCATCTTGCTTACTTAAAGCAAAAATATTGCCAACTTAGTTTCCCACAAAGCTCTTCAATGCACTAAACAATTTGTGCAATAGGCAAGGAAATCTGAGTAATAACAATGGTGGCAACTGCTTCTGCTCAGCTTGGAAGACAAATGAAATTGTGCCTTAGCCTTTGAAAGAATAAAGTCTGTTGTAAGACCTATAACAGCTAATATATTGAACTGAAAAAACAAAAAAACTTGCTTTTAGTACAAGTTTGCGATTAAAAGTCGGAATTGTGAATTACAAAAATGTAACAGTTTATTAGTTATAACAGAGATGTGCAAAATGAAAACACATGCATTCCCCCGTGAGAGCAGTGTCTAATTATGCTCGCTGCACACTGCACACCTGGTTCATGATGGTGACGCAAAGATCCATCATCTGCAGATACTCATCCGCACCTTCAAGGAGCCTGTGATCGCAGATCTAAAAAGATAGGAATCAAATATTGAGGATTAAATAAAAATAAAGTTTCTACAATATACAAAGAGCAGTGTGGAGGAATGCAATGGACCAAGGGGGAAAACCTCAAAATTCAAATTTTTCAAGAAACTTTTTTTTTTTTTTAAATATGTTTCTGTGTATTAACTTTCAGAGAATGGTTTCAGAAACTTTCATTTATAAACATGCCGGATTTATCTCACAATAAATTATTTTCGACATGTCGGCAGCCCTCTAAGTCAGGAGGGAGCAAGTTCTTTGAAATTTTTATATAGCGCTGCTTCATACTTGTTTCACATAGCCAGAACATCTAACCCACATTGGAAGCACCATTCGCTATAGATTTAGCCAGTAGAAGTTTTCCAAGTTTAAAATTTTCAATGGCCAGGAGAAGCCTATACATCCAAACAGAAAGAAATCCTGAAAATCTGGTATGAGGAATCTTTTTGTTTGAGACCCGAAACAGGGTTTACGACTGGTCCTGCCCGGTGACGTGATATTGTGCAATCTTCAGTAACACCCTTTCACAGAATCTTCCACTTCAGATCATATTCCTGCTTTGTTGCTCTTCCTTAGTATGATTTGCCTCTTAGTTCTTGCCAGTTTATCTGTCAAGGAATGCCTGCTACAAAAGCTAGCTTGCCTACAAGCAACACAAACTGGTAGCTATTTCCAGGGGAACAACGAAGTCTCAAAGAGGAACGTGCTAACAATACTCCAGGTGAATTTTGCCTACCTTGTACTCATAGAAAAGAAAGAAACCTAAAGTTGAAACTTCAAATGCATTTTTCTCAGTTTCACTTTCTGGCAGGAAATGTACGAGGAAATGTATCATTTGACATTTTGAAAGTGTAAAGATTTGATTCGGTGGTCTCCTGGACGGAAATTTCTCGAGGAACAAGTTGAGGTACTCATCGTCTCAAATAGCTAAATTCTTCATGACAAAAAATGAATACTTTAAACACAGAAATTTGTTAAAATCTTTTGCTCTTTTGGGGTGTTATTGTTTTTCTCTAGAATTACACTTTTTACATTTACTTTTTACCTTAACTTGCACTATGGGTATTCTACATCATATTAAACCAAACATTTTGTGGATTGCAATTATTTTTTCTTTTTAAATACATTTCCTAATAAAGTAACTCTCTTTCTGGAGCTTGTTAAGCATAGTATGTTGCAGAAGTAGCCTACAAGACTGAAACTTTAGATGTCATCAATCCTAATGGGGTTCAATTTACCCCGAAAGTTTGAACCAATTTGAAGGAATGGTTCGAAAGTTTACCCTCCCAGGCCATGTCCCCCCTAAAAGTTGAAGTCAGATCTCGATAATTCAAAGCTCACGGTGGCAGTGGTGCACTTCGGTTTAAGCAAACTTTGAATTAATAAAAGCACACTCAAACCGTGTGCATTTTTACTCTCCTCAAACTGGGAGATTTTTTTTTATTCAGTACTCCCTTAAAAGTTGTTGATTTTTCGCTTGCCTCCGCTGATAAGAGGCGCGCATGCAAATAGCAAACCTTCCTTGGGCACCTTCAGCATTTCCTTTGGCAAAGAAAACATGCTTTATGGCACCTGATGCAGTTTACATGTCGGTGCCACGCTGCGCTCCGAGAGGGGGGCTAGCCGGGAAACAATGGCAGACAACTCACGGCAAGCTTCTCCATGATCACCGACTTCTGCTTGTCGTCGTAATCTGCACTCGCTATGAGGACGTCGTGAAGCTGGTTGAACAGCTGCGACGCCGGGTAGCCCTCCAGCACCAGATCCTGTGAGAAAGCAAGCAGCATTCGTCTAGTCTCGACGCTCTCGCGAGCTCGCAAAGCAGTCGGTTACCTGTATCGTCTGGTCGAGCTTCTCGTAGGAATTGGAGGCACAAGTCTGCAGGACCCTGTCGACCCAACTCTTGGGAATAATCTGAAAAAGAGAGCGCACCAGACTTGGAGAGACGCCATATGTTGTGTCTGCATCCTACGACGAAAATGCCCAGGAAATTGAAACAAAGTTTTGAGGCGATTCCTAGCGGCCGGGGTACCCAATGAAAGATGAGAGGACACACAGTGTTGTTAAGCAGTCACAAGCGGTGTCGACACAGTAGACCTCACTCTGACGCAAATATGTGAACCAGCCCTTAGCTGTATGTGAAGCCCACTATACTCCATTTCACCTTACAATGGACCGCAGAGGACGCTGAGCCAAGCCAATCCAATGCTGTGCAAGTGTCATGTGATACGTTCACGGCGCTGGATTGGCTAGGATGGCTCGTAGCAACCACTGGGATACACTATTATGTGAAGAAAGTAGAACTGGTAGTCTACATTGCTTTGGATTCACCAAAAAGCAAAACGTGTGCAAGGGGAAATGAGGCAAGGCGTCGCTTACGCAAGCAACCTCGGCCACGTCTTCCGTCAAGACTGGCTCGCCCAATTTCAGCCTGGACACGCTCTGGAACAGAGTGATGGCCCTGCGCATGTCTCCCTCGCAGGCCTCCATGAGGAAGTCGAGAACCTAGAGAGAACAGACGACAGTTGTCAGCTCGCCGGCACCCGGCCCTGCCTCGCAGCGCAAATGGAGCGCACGAAAAAGAGGGACCGAAGGAAGATGCGTACCACAGCTCGCCTGTCATACGCGTCTTCTGGTGGTCACCCTTCTTAGTGCACCCCATTTTATAGCAAGTTGGTACCAACTAGTCCAGTTTGCAACGCTTCTGTATGCAGTCACTTCATATATCGGTTGGTTGTATGAGTGGAACTGAAAGCACCGGTGATTCGTATCTGGTGCTTTCAGATCTGGGTTAATGCTTGAATAAGGAGAGTGACTTTCTGTGGATGTGTTGCAAGCTAACGGGCTAGCCGACACTCCCAAAAGGTGGCAGCACCAATATAGCTATGCATGCTGATACGGTACAAGCCACTGGAAATATACTCCTATAACGTGAACAATCAGCAACTTGGTTAGGCAGGAAAGTTCAAGTCTGTTGGTCTACTTACTAACATTATGAAAGCAAAAAACAAATAGGGGCAACCAGGCATGTACAGAATTCTGTATGTTGGCAGATGTACCATTGACACATGCCTGGTCTTATGTTAATATTAATCATATGTTTATTGGTTCGTTAGCATAGGCAAAAGACACCATAGCATTCACTACTAGTTTATTTACGCCACATAAGCCACTCCCGGAGGTTTGCTAGCAATGAAAAACGAGTTCAGTTTGGAACTTCCACAACCAGTTGGGTTGAGGTTTTGACATTACTCGTCAACCAAGACAAGCACTCTTCAGAAAAAAGAAGAAAAAGAAAAGAAGAATTGCCTCGTCATCACACTGCACATTCTCTGCAGTGCAGATCTTCTGGAGCCGTTCCAACAGGATGTCCTTGGGAAGTGGCTTGAAGCGGAACTTCGAGCACCTCGATGTTAGCGGCTCAATGATCCTGTCGGTTCACAGAGACGCCACCAAGTTCCAATGCTGACGATCAAATACTTATTTAACATAATATGAGTACACCAGCTTACACAAATATTTGGTGTGATAATTCAGTATCTTTAGCATATCGGTACTTCAAATACCTGTACCAACAGTACTACAAGTTGACTACAAATTTACATTACTGTAAAGAGAAGTTGCGCACTTACTGTAGTCATGTGCAAATAGTGGATTTTGAGTTTGAAGCGAATTCAAAGCAAATAATGGTTTTGGCCGAATATTTTCAAATTGAATATTGAATAGTTTCTCTAAGCCTTTCACCACTCAGCTGAACTAGCGAAAGTCGTTGCAAAGCTTCCACTTGTTCATTTCTGAGCCAAGTTAATTTTAATCTATCTATTTTCATCAACTGTGGCTTCAGAAAGTTCAATGCATACATTTGGGTGGCTAGTAAACAATGCACTTGACATAAGATTAAACTTGTAGAGATGCCCAGCTATACCTAATCAAGGGGATTTGGAGTATTCTTGCTATATGCAAATATTTTTTCTTCAATCACGAATGATTAACACAGGTTGTCAGGGCATCTCTGCCTAACATTTACTCGTGCGTTATAGCTAGTTGAATTTTGAAAATTTTACTGAAATGTAGATATCCACATTCCCAAAGTTTGTTTCTTTTTAACTAAGCCAGGCACGTGTGTGCACCATCCTACTTTAAAAGTGTGATTTTCTCCTAAGCAAGCGGCTGCGATATTCATACTTTTCAAACCATTCATCACGGCAGGTTTTCCTTATTGAATGCACTTTTTACTGAGCACCGGTGCACCGCAGAGAAGCCACGCCCATGGAAGCGAGCTCCGTGGGTGCTGCTTTTCCGCACTGCGCCGGTGCTCAGGTAACAAGCACGTTCAATGGGGTTAACCTGCCGCAATCAACACATTAAAAAATTTGGCTATCGCAGTTCATCTCGAAGCGAATATCGATTAGCGTACTATTCAAAACTACTGTTAGAAAATTTGAATATTAACAACACTAGTACTTAGTAAGCATGTATTGTAGATATGATATAGATACAGATGTAGTAAATAGTAAAGATAGCTTTTGTAAGCTGACCTAAGGAGTTCTACTGTAGCAAAAACTGCAGTCAACTGCACAAACCTGCTGATGTAGTTGCAAATGAGACAGAAGCGTGTGGTCTTCGTTTGCTTTTCCATGGTCCGACGCAGTGCTGCCTGTCGATTTCAAAAGGACAAAATTTAGGGTTAATCCAAGACTCCAGCATTAATAACGACGCAATATAGAAGTTTTCATCGCACTTTGTATTACTAATAATACAAGGTGCAAGTTCATGTTGCTTTAAAGGGACACTGACACCCTCCAAAAAGGCAATTTATTATGTGCCTTTATCATGCATTATGTTGCCGGAAATCACATGGCTACACCCAACCGCATTTTCTTTTTTCTTCTTTCCTTCGTTTTTCCGGGCATACGAAGCAGACGAAAAATGTGCAAGTTGCACGAAAATGCAAAAGTCAAGCACTTTGTGCTTGATGTTTGCACGTGTCTGAAGCTCTTACCAATTTGTGTTCGTAAGGCAAGCAATGTCTTCAGCCGGGAGGAGTGGTGACGACTCGGCGACGTCTTCGTGCAAATCAACTTGGCGGTCGGGCGTGTCGTAATGAATAAGTTCTAATTGTTTTGATCAATAAAAGATTTCTTTCGAAGTTAGACAAATTTGCCAGTACCGCGAACAGTTCTGAAGCAGAGGTCCTCACACCCGTCGTCCGCCGACATTGTTTAGTCCGCTTCGTTCAGCTGTCCAGCTCGCGACTCTTGTGATACGACACCATGTTGTGAATTACACAGAGAATGCAGAGTGCTTCCCGTTCTCTGTGCAACTTTTTTATATCAATCGAATCGTCGTGAAGGTGTGCCTTCATTGACCTACGACTTTGACCAAATTTGGTGGTACTGTCTAAACCATAGAGAACAGCACGTGGCCAAAAAGAGAGTGAGTGCGACTCAATGAAACCGGCCAATTCTGGATCGGCGGTTTTTGGGCAGAGAGCAAACGAATTTCTGTTTGCGGACTGTGTTTTGGGTAGTTGGGCTATCATGTCATGTAGAAATAAAAATTGGTGAGCATAAATGCCTTGTCAGTGTCCCTTTTATAACAATACAATGTGCACAATCGCAAAAGGCGGGACAATAGTAGGGGTGGACGAGGGCACTCGGAAATGGCAACCATAGAAAGCTCCAGGACATTAGCAGACACTTTGTTAGAGACTTAACTTCAAGGTAAGCATTGAACCAGATGCATGGACAGTATCATCCAGAGTTCAGATAACATACCTAACTGCTTCACGCAAGTACTACAAGTTTGGCAAATTGCTCACTAACGAAAGTGGCAACATGCCGTGCTCTTGTTGCAGTGGTGTGCAGGAGATATGTTTGATCTTGTGAATAAATGAGATTTCTCCTTTTGCTTACCGTAAAATAGTGAGCCTGCTACCATGCGATGATTAGCCCCCACCCGATACTTTTGAAATGTTTAAAAGCTACAAGCAATGGACATATCAAGCACCCACCCCAAACTTCTCAGCTCATCTGGCTAACCGAAACACTTTTCCTCATTAGCCACCTCATGAAGCACACCGGTGAAATGCGGTGAAGTCCACCCTACTATGTGCCTCTTCTGCATTTTTACTCTTGCAGCTAACAAGTGCACATCCCCCAATCTCTCAAGATTATTTCCCTTATTTCTCCAGTGGGCATTTCAGCATAATTTAAGCCTGTAACTCGGTGAATATTTGCCATCTCAAAATTCTAACTATAGCATCCGTAGAGGGCAAGTTACGGCAACATCCCAAATAAAGTAAGGACAAATATGGGCAAAAACACGCTTGCAGATTTTTTTGCATGAGTAACCACCAAAGAGTATGCCCACCCCATTTGTGTAGCAACACACTCGCAGCATGTACACACCTGGGCACTCGGCGTCATAGAGTCTGCTTCGTCCAGAATCACTATCTTGAACGGCGGGCAGGGTCTTCCACTGCGTGCCAAAGGAATATGTGAATCGGCGGACACTTGGCAATTAAATTGCAGCTGTCAATAAGCCAGGTGCCCAAATATGATTCTCCATAAATCCTGGATAAGCAAGTTGCAACCACTAGAGCCACTGAATGTTACCAGAGTAACACATTCGACAGCGTCCAATTGAACTGTGACAATCGAGCCAATTGAGCCTTTTGACCGGCTAGGCTGGCCACGTTTAGGCTGGGAGAAAAAGAGAAACGAAAAACATACCATAAGATCCCGAGCAAGCGCCAATAATCTGTAAAGATATGCCTTTTGTGTACTTTCATTATGTTACGAAATTGAGGGGTGGGTGCTTGTTGTGGAATGGGCGGATGCTCGGTATTTTACGGTACATAAAACTTTTTTGTGATAATGTTGATGGAGGTATGGACACAAGCACCTGGCTTTAGAAAGCACTTTTCTGGTAAGAGCGTTTTTGCAAAGTAAGCATTTTGCATGTGTTTTTGATGGCACTGTGCACAACTTGTGAGACATTGTGAGGCACAACTGGAAAAATATAAGCCACAAACAGAACAAGGCACTTGCAAACTGGCACAGCTGGCTGTGCTAATCGCAGTGCATAGGCCGATCACAATTGGCCGTCTTTTATCTAGAACTTGTATTACCAAGGATTGTTGCATGTCTGGAACAGAACTTGAGAAAAAATAGACCCCTTCCATGCACCTTTTGCTTGTGCCTCCCAAACTTTGCAATTTGCAGCCTTAGAAGGTAACCAATAAACAAGCGTAGATTGTGGCAAAGCAAACAGCGAGATGCGTAAGCTAAAACCCAGCAGTAACACAATTAAGAGCTCTAAAAAGTAAAAACCATCAAGAAGTTACACAAACAACCTTAATTAATGGTTCATTTAAGTTGTGCGGCACAGGCCCCCACCAGATTGCTAGTATGCATGTATGTAGATTTATCTGCAGTCTGTGAAGGAAGCAGCATCTCACTTGTCTTTACGTTGTTATAAGGGACTATATTTTCATTCACAGCCGATTCTGCCCCGTAAAGCAAGCACACGTGGCAAGCAGAAACACAAACGTCTACATACTCTGGCCTCGTGGCATTGGCGGTGAGCTGGGAAAAGTTCTTGATTTTCTCCCGGACCACCTGAATGCCGCGCTCGTCCGAAGCGTTCAGCTCTAGGATACGAGACTTGTACATGTCCCTGCATTTGTCAGCACAACCGAAGAAAGCGACACAAACATCAGAGACAAGGCAGCACAAGATCGTTATTCGCTCGCTACAAAGACAAAGTGAAAAAAGCCGCGTAATATCGGCACCTTGCTGACTTACCCAAAGAGCTCTCGTGACAGTGCCAGGATGGTTGACGTCTTTCCGGTGCCGGGAGGTCCATAAAATAGGAGGTTGGGAAGCTGTTGATCAAATCAGCTTCAATTAAAACGAGTGCACTGTAAAAAAAGAAATAGTATAGCTCTATTGTCCTGAAGTGCAGGATCCATTAATAACAACTGGCTCGAATGCAATGCGACTTTTGCATTTGAGCTTGTTTCGTTGGTAGTTTGTGATGCGTAAACTGGCATTAATAATCAGTGAAACATTTAAAAAAACAAAAGGGTTTCTATCATATGTGATGATTAGCGATCAGTTGTTCCAAGTGACACTGTTGTACCAAATGGTTTGTGGAGTGACATGGCTAAGATTTCCTTTTAGGAGGAACTGGGATGCCCCTGACTTGGGAATTGGGAGGGGTTCCTGCATTGTACATTACATTACATTATATTATATATTTGGGGTGGGGCATTCAACCCCATAGCTCTTCCACTGGGGTTCTGCCATACTTCTTAACTTCAATAACATTTTCAGAAATATCTAGCACTGTTTCCCATAATCTCTTCCTTCTAAAACTTTGGCTGCTTCCATAAAATGGCTTTTCTTTTCTTATTTCCACCCACCTAGAAGGAAAAAAGGTGGCTACTTTTGACACTGTTATCACAAATAACTAACTTATACCTACCCTTAGCACAAAGAGCATAGCTACATTAGGTAATGCACTTACATCTGCTCCAAGGAGAGACTTTTTAAGAACAGACACCACTTCGTCCTGGTGGGCCACATCATCCACTGTCTTCGGGCGGCTGCACAATTATCGCGTTTCGTAAGTGGCGATCGAAGAGACACATCAATTGCGCTGCCCGCATTCGCGCGAAATTCAACGGGAGATATTGATTGGCTTACTATTTCTCCACCCAGGGAACATGCACCTCTCTCTTGGGCTTCTGCTTGGCTTCTTTCCCCCTCTCCTTCAACGGGGGGGCGAGGTTGGGGTTGGCAGACTTCAGGAACGCGTGCATGGCACTCTGCTCCACTCGGCTACAAGGGACACAAACAGAAACAGAAGTGAAAATTAACAGTCCTACTTATCCGTCCATGGCTAATCTTCCACGGAGCTGCAACAGCCCCGCACTGCACGCTACGCAAGCATGTGGCTTCCCCTTCCGTCTCATTCGCGTTCGCTTACACGAGTCGGTTTGACAGTGCCGAAGAAACTAGTATGCTAGCCTTGACAACATAGCTAAGAAATGTTGTTGCCGAGTGTGAAGAGTATGTATGGTAGCCTGGCTAGGTGGCACAAGCTACTGTCCGTTATACAAGGGGGACCCACAAGTAACTGGAATGAATTTCTGGAGGGCGGGCCATTCGTAGTACCAGCTACTGCTGCAAGCAGCAGTTAGCGGCACCCTTTCAGACCCAATTTGCCGACCAGTGTCATCCGGACCCAATTTGCCGATCAGTGTCATCTGCTAAAGTTCTATCAGCATTTGTTGTTCAATCCCCACCCCTGCCCATTTCAATCTGGATGAGCATTGTACTGGCGTGCGGTCGTGTATCACTACTGCGTGGCGTACGTTAAAGACCCCAGGCTAGCGGTTGTACTGCACTGGCTAAATTGCTCATCTACAGCGAGTGACTCATTGCACTATGAAATGGCTGACCAACTACACGCTGTATAAATATCCAGATAACCTGCCAATTATTAGCGGCATGCAATTTTTTTCCAAAACGCTTCAAAATATATATTTTTTTTGCAATGTCTGATTTGAAGGAACAGCGTGCATCCGTGAAATTTTGTTTTCTTTCAGACAAAATGGCGGTGGAAACTCTTGTAATGCTTCAGACAGCTTATAAAGATGCTATGAAGAAATCGCAGGTCTACGAGTGGTTGTCTTTCTTCAAGGCTGGTGAATTATTAATCGACGACCAACCACATTCAGGGCGACCCGCAACTTCCTCAACTGATGAAAACACGGAGAAAATACGGGCATTGTTCACTCAGAGTTTGTTCGTCCTGGCAAAACCGTTAATCGGGTGTTTTACCTGGAAGTTGTGCAACGCTTGAGCAACTCAGCGAGGCAGAACTGTCCTATCTGTGGGAAAGGGGCGAGGGGTGGTTCTATCATGACAAACTGCCAGCACACACTAACGACAGTGCAACAATCTTTGAACAAAAATGGCACGACACCGCTTCTCCACCTATTCACCAGACCTCGCACCGTGTGACTTTTTCCAGTTTGCCCGTATTAAAAAAATAGTCGTGAAAGGAGAATGTTTTGTAGATGTAAAAACTCTTTCAAATCAGACATTGCAAAACACAAGGAACGATTTTGAAGCGCTTGGGGAAAAAAATCACATGCCTCTAGAACTTTAGCACACGACACTGGTTGGCAAACCGAGTTGGAAGGGGTGCCACTAAGCACTGCTAACGCCGGAGGCTGGTACTACGAACGGCCCGCCCTCCAGAAATTCATTCCGGTTACTTTTGGGTCCCCACTCGTAAAGGGTACAGCCATTAGCATCTATCCATTCATGTCTATATTTGTCTAAACTTGTGAGCCTTCAACAAGTCCAGGCTTTCAAAGTGCTCATTTTGCACCGTTCAACTTCTAGTTGTATGTGGTTAATTTTAAACTTACACCGCCTACATGGGTCACAAAGGTGCCCATCAGGATATGTCTAAATGGTGGGGACTGGGGTTATCGGCATCAAAGAGGAATTTGCGGATTTCTTTCTGTAATGTAGGCAGTCATAAGTTTCCTAAGCAACGACGATATTACAGCCATACAGTTCATTTTGGTACGAGAAAGGAATGGGCAAAAAGCTTCATTGGCAAGTAAGTCAGGGTGGCACCAGAGTAGCCAGAAGGTATGAATAAGTAACAGTGACGCTAATGTGCCAAAGCGACATCCTGCGAATACTCGTCGTATCAGTTAAAGGTCCCAATGTCTTTGATGACAAACTGACTTTTTACATTTTTCTTAGAGCTTCTACAATGAGATCTGTGTTGTCTCTCGTGCCTCGTTCATTCTTGTAGACTGCATGAAAATAGCAGTGTGAATGCCCTGCCCAGGGTTCAAGACATGTTTGCAGTGTCCACAAGCTGCGCTACGTCCCGATTTGGAACAGAAATAGATATTTGGGATCTGAAAACACTGCACCAAAGCTTGGCTTCCAAAGCATGGAAGATACCTGATATGTCTGCTTATGCCCTAGTCCCACTAGATCGACAAACCTCAAGCATGTGCAGCATTTACGCGAAGGATTCTTTGGCAGGCTTGCAATTCCTCGTGCTTACTTCACAAGCATCAAGAACTTAAAAGCTTGCCAAAGGAAGCACCTTTGCATGGGTACCCATCGCATGGTCGAAACATGTTTCGTGGGCAACCTTTTGTGACACACATTTCATGAAGCACGTTTTATCCACTGTCAACGTTTCCTGGACAATGTAATGTTTTTACTAAGTGCATAACCTCGTTAAACTGCGGCCGCGATCGCATACTCGTGATACATTTAAGGTCACATAGTCGGCAGAAATAAACAAATGGGCGCTGTCAACGTTTCCTGGACAACATAATGTTTTTACTAAGTGCATAACCAAACCTGGAAGCAGCAAAAATCTAGCACGTGATTCACTGAGGCGTGTTTCTCCAAGCATCCCCCCCCCCCCCCCCACCCCTCTCTCCCTCCATAAATCAGGCGAGATGCAAAAAGTTTCTTGCAGAAACAGCAGGGTTGTGTGCGACGAAACGTAGCAGGGTGCGATGACAAAACGAACGCCGGAAGCCTTACGATGAAATGTCGCATGTCGACGGGACAATGTGTCGATGAAACGTTGTTCGACGATCTGAATGCCACTGCCTTGAAGTTGGTAAGTGTAGTGGGAGTGGGACTCGCGCATTAGACTCACATTGTCCTTAGGTGAAAGCACAATAACGCCTTAACTCTGCTTCCTTCCTTTTACACACGGGATGGTACCTACTACAAAGTAAAACATACACTTCTTCGCTCTTATGTGATCCAAGTTCTGAATAACGTAAGAGAAACCATACTTGCTTCCGCGGAAGGGTCGGTTCGATCTGACTCTATGATGACTTGTCCCTCTCGTAGGAGCACGATCAAGTGTTCACGGTACGCCGGAACAGCCGATACTCGGATCTTCAAGTGGACTTTATAGTCGTTTATTTCTGTAAGCACGCTGCTGGGCCCTTTTTCGTTGTTGAAGCGCCCATTTGTTTATTTCTGCCGACTATGTGACATTATATGTATCACGAGTATGCGATCGCGGCCGCAGTTTAACGAGGGCTGCCACGGATGACACAGGCGAGAATTAATGCCGTAATGTCTCATTGACCTCGCCTCGTGAACACTGCATGGGTCTTGTAACGACCTCGAACAAGAAGAGCATCATCTACATTTATAAAGTACTGTCTACTCACCCACAATAACAAGCCAAAAATATGCGCGCGCGCTCCCGAGTTTTCGCGCTTGAAAGCGTCGGCTGCTCCTCTTGCGACTTCCACGTTGTTAATGCCGTATTCGTCTAACTAAATTTAATCATAATTTTACTATTTCTTTTAATTTACTTAAAAATTATATTGTTAATAATTTCTTAATTAACTTTTTTTTTAAGTTTTGTATATCGATGACTTTGCTTAGTTCGTTCGTGAGGCTAGCGGGGAAGACGCCGTTCTGCTACGAAAAAATGGACGCGCACTCTGCAAATTCACCGATTCTGGTCTGACTGTTTTCATCCGTGTTCCAAATTACCGTGCTGCCCGTTTAATTTGACAATGGGTGACCAAGATAAGGAACTCGACTGCACGAATGCCGCGCGCGGTGTGTGGCTGGTGAAGGTGAGCGCAGGCTAGAAAGAGGCATTTCGTTGCCGTTGCTTGATGCATAGCACATGCCTCGTCAACTCCTGGCTGTTGGCTCTAATCGTGCGATTATTTATTGTTAAAACAATATTAAATTGTACTCAACTGACTTCCCCGCTTTAAGGTACCCAAGTACATTGCATCGAGATGGAACAAGGCTCCACCCATGTCTGAAGCTGGTCGACTTAAAATCACCAAGTAAGCAAACGGTATTCTTCTATGAAGAAGGGGGAAAACACAATGAAAAAAAATATGTATGTATAGTTATAACAAATGTTGACTGGGCTCCTTGCTTGAGTGATTTTTTTCACGTAGGAGCGCTGCGCTTGCAGTGCACGATCCGGCTTTCGTAACCTTATAGGTATTTCCATATTGGAGGTATTCATTGGCGTCATAGCGGGAGGCACTCTCTCAACCAAGGGAGCTATACTTTGTTTCACCTCCAGTCTAGACGCAGCCGACGCCACGAACTGATGGGACCAATCGGACAGCGTCAAAAGTGCAACATTATGGTGTTCGCCATGTTTCTGTGTGGGTTTATCGTCACAGATCCAATCATAAACAGAAAACGCCCAGTGATTTGCGCTTTCGTTGCTGCTTGATTGGTCCGATTACCTCATAGCGTCGGCTGCATCTGGACTCCAGCTGAAACGAAGTACAGTTCCTGCTGGCTTCGTTGCCACCTCAACAGATGATGCTGCCTTTGCCTTGATGACGGCTCACATTTTTATTTCATCCTCGGAATCCTCAAATCCACTTTTTCACCAGGTGGCACCAGTGATTTCTAAAATAGAAGGTTAGCAGCAGTCTGAGACTCTTTGCTTCTTGTCCTTTCCCTTTTTGCACTGATCTAGAGGAGAGGGAAGGCAAATTCTTTGTACGAGACGGGGGTCCAAGGAAATCCATAATGAGCAGAAAAATTATGTTGGGGAAGCTCAATCTAGGTCACTGCATCTCAATGCCCAAAGTCTGGTCACTGCATTTCAATGCCCAAAATCTTGACACAATTGATTCTGGATCTACCCGTCGTGTGCGCCACAGTGTTTGTTCTACGTCCTCATTCCCTACTTCGCCTACGGCACCTGCTGTACAGAGCCGCCATCAGTCGTCTCTTACAACTATGGGAGTGTTCGTCAACGGCCATAGCTGCGTGTGCGACTGCTTGACGCGTGCTGACGGCGAGCTTCCACGGTTCTTTTGCAACATGCATTCCGCACCGTCAAGCTTGTCAGTCTTGGCAGCCTATAAATCTGAGGTCGTTCTGAGCATGTGCTCTAAACAGTGCCCTCAAATATGGCGCCCGATGAATACCCTGTATAGTCATAGTCGCTGGCAGGATGAGAAGAGCGGGGAGGCCCTTCGGCTGTCCCGCCTCCAGGTGGGAAGCCGTTTCGCGATCCTTTGACATGCACGCACAGCTAAAGCGTGGTAGAAGTCGAGAAGCACGTGCTGGAGGGCCGGACACGAAAAGAGACGCACCCCGCCATTTTCATTCTGTCAGTGGCTATAACAAGGTCTGCCATGATACTCGAAGTGCGACAGCTGATGGAGCCGCCACTTTGGTTTCAGGGGCCCCAATGGAAAGACGGACATCCGGTTCACGCTGAGCGACGAGTGCGTCAACATGAAGGACGTCACCGAGAAGTCCACCATTCCGAAGGAGCACCGCTTCGTCATATCGAACATCTCCAATCAGAATCTCGCAGTGTTCTCCCAGAACAAGGGTACGCCCGTGCCTACAGTCGTTTCTCCTGTTGCAGTCGGGGCTCGTTAACACGGACCTTGTTGATACGGATACTCCGCCGTACAGACAATATTTTTGGGGGCAAACCGTGTAAATGCACTTATTTTACAGCAACGACCGTTAATGGGAACCTCCCTAGAAAATTTCACAGTCACCCTTCACAAAAACTCCCTGCGACGTCATCGATCGCACGTTCGCTCTAAGCCGCCGCCAAGTTTATAAGAAAAGAAGAAAATCTTTTGCCATTGAGCTTGACTCGAAAACAGTGACCTGTGGATCGCAGTGACCGTTTACCCTGCAGTCAACTGCTCCACAGGCTGAGCCATTGATGGGACAAATCTCGACGAATTAACAACGGTATACATTCCATTTCGCTCTACCTTCGACAACGCTTCGGCATCTCGCGAGCCTCAAGCGAACAGGCGAGGCCAGACCATGGCAGAAGGCAACGAGCGTGTGCTGGAGGCCGGGCGTCCGAAAGAGGCACCCTGCCTTTCTCACCTTGTCGGCGACCGTAGACAAGGCCTGCCCACGAGGTCATCATTAGCCGATCCCCGACCTGCCCCAAGCAGCAAATACGCCGAAGCCTTACGATCATATGCCGAAAGATGGCTGACACATGCCTCCGGCATCGCAGAGTCCGCATTGCGGGACGCGCCAGCGGCACGCTGACGTGAGCTAGGCGGTGCCACGTGGATCTACCGTAAAATACCGCAGAGAAGCGCCAACTTCGTTCGAGCGCCTGCTATTAACATTTGGGAATTCTGCAAATTATATGTTAAGCATCCAATTCCACCGGGCAAGCGCCCATGTCTAGACTAATCCAGTTTTCAGTAAAAGTGGGGTGGGTTCTCCCTCGGTATTTTACGATACTATAGTCGCTGGCAAAACAAGATCAGCAGGGAGTGTATTTCGAATGCCCAAGCTCCAGCATGCGCTCCGTGCCTCCCACCATGCTTTGACTGCTTGCGCGCGTTCGAGGCGCCCGAGGCATTGAAGTGTCGTTGGAAGTAAGGAGCTCGCCCTAGAGACGGGACAGCCGAAGCTCCTCCCTGCCTTTCTCGCCTCGACAATGACTACGGCAGCTGAGTTTGGGGAAGAAAGGACCGGGCCTCGTCTTCCAGGTGGTAATACTATAGTCGACACTCCGTCATGCTGGCACGTGTGCGCAGCCGTCCGGGCAGACAAGTTTGCATGCCGTGCAGCTAGACCTCGGAAGTCTGCGGCGAGTTTGAAGATTGCGAATTTCGGTTACGTCCTGTCGAGGAGGCTTGTTGTGGAGAAAGTCCTGATGAGGTGGGGGAGCGGAATTGAGAGTGGAAGCGAAAATGGCACAAAGGTCTTCGGAATCGTGCACGGGAGGTGGCTCAGAAAGGACGGCGATGAGACCACAATGATGGCGAATTACTTAAGCACCAAACGGCTGTCGCAGTGACACACGTTACGCAGTGGCGCAGATGCACTCGGATTTTTTTTTTTGTCTCATTATTATGGAAAACTTGCATTATAGAAGCTTTTGAGGGGGAACGGAGGAGTCTATATTACCGAGGCATCGTTGTATCTTTAATATTCTTTTGGTATTTGTTTTTCTAATTACTAGTTAATACAGAATCAAATTCTAGGGATTTCTGTGCCACACCAATGTAACAGAATCGGTATGTGTTGTCCATGGAGGTAAGAGACGGAAAGTGGAGTGCAGCAAATTGTAAGTGCCAACATGGGTGGTCCCAAGGGAAAGAATAGGAAAGGGAGTGGCAGAAGCGCAGAAAAACAAGGTAGACGCTACTCTAAACATGCCCGTCTTGCTACAGTGTAATGAAATTGTGCAAGTGCTGGTCTACTTTGGTTTTTTCTCATACGATGCATGACACTGATGTTGTCTTCTAAAATACATTTAAGAAGAACTAGGTAATGACCTTGCGAGGGATATTTTGCTACTTCCTCGTGTTTATTGAAGCCCCCTGAACTACTGATTTCTGCATTTATGCCCTATCATTTTGAAGAGACCAGAATACATGGGAAGGTGGACCTTTTCCTGTAAATTTGTTATGTAAACTCTGACCTCAGCGAAGGACCGGGGATTAATTGACACTGACTAAAATGCAGCCAAAATCTTACTTAATAATAATAATCATAATAATAATAATAATAATAATAATAATCTTTATTTGGAGAGGAAAACGTTACCCCTGGTGGTCTGCGCGGCTAAGATAGAAAGACAAGAGCTGATCTGCTGGTGCCCCTGTTAGCCTGCCACCCGGGGCGGGAAATAACAACAAAACAATAACAACACTTAGGTGGACAGTACCTTTTATGGCCCACTCTACAAAGTCTAAAGATTCACAAATTATCTTTGTAACCATCCTGCCTGTGTACAAAGTGGGGGATCAAAGTTGTTCCCTTTCACAAACAGTGGTGGCAAAAACTTGTTGCGTGACCTCTTAGTGCTGGTGACATTGCAGTTCTATATCACATCTTTATTCGTTTCCAGTTGTGGAGGATGGTGTAGAGCACTCAACTGGTAAGTAACTGAATTGTTTATTTTGAGCAAACAAAATATGAATTTAGCAAGGTAGGAAGGTGTGAGCAGAACATAAAACCTTTAGCTAGCTTTCAGATGACATCAATGTGGCTGCTCTGCTTGTGCTTTATGAGCAATTCTGTGCTTTGGGCAAATTTGTTAGCCCATAAAGAATACCATGAAAGCTTGTCATTGCGTGCTCGGATTCCGAATTGAGAGAGTCGAGAAGCGAAATTTTATTCAGCTTGCCCGTTTCTGTTTTTTCTAGCTTGGATTGTGTAAAAATGTGTAATATGATAACGGGCTCTCTAAATAAACATTTCCGAATTTAATTTTTCCCTTTGAACACCGTAAAAGACTGAATAACAGTTCCAACTAGTATTTCTGAGACTATCATTTCATTTTGTGGCTTATTTTCAAGTGTTTATTGTGAATCTCTGCCACATTGTAAATCTCTGTCAGCTTGCCAACCTTGTTTGCTTTAAAAACTCTTAGCACTGCTTTCGTATCATTTAACAATTTGAAATAGATTCTTGGCATCTAAAATCATTTTTGTGATTTGAGCATCGTCATTTTATTTAATTGCTTTTTGTGTACATGTCAAGTAATAGACACATTTCTCCAAGCTCTCAGCACACAAGGCCGTCTATTTAATAGAATAGAATTGTTATCAGCTTAGTCCAAAAATGTTCAGTACTGCCATTTTACTAGTTTGTAGCTCTGCGCAGACTGCTAGAATTCAGTTGTTGTTAATAGCAATCACAGTTGCATGGAACTATGTGTATGCCTCCTCTACCCATCATTCAAAAATATTTGCCAGCCTCAAAATTCAGAGTGCTTTATGGTAGTCTGGTGAAACATTCATGATTCAGTGAAATCATCCTATTGAGTTTTATGAAACAATTGATGCGTGTTTTTATAGCATCTTCTGTCACTAGAGGCTCATGTGCCAGTGGCTATCATACTAAGTATTCTCAAATTAAAAGCATTTTTTTAATCTTCGTAGCATCTTGCATGTACCTTTTTTCAAGCGTTGCTTCTGATGGGACATGTCTGAAACTCTAGGCAAGGTCTGTCTCGAAGGCCATGTTGTGCAGAAGGGTGAATGCAGACCCATGGGTGACGACCGCTACATGCAGTTGAAGAGGTAAGACCATAATTTCTTTGACATGGGGTGCTTGTTATTGCATCATAACTAGGGTTTCGTGTTTTCGGTAAATACCGATAAACCCCGAAAATTAACCCCCGAGTCGGTTTGATCAGCATCAGGGAAAATTGATGAACCCCGAATTTGAGCTGTCCTTGAAGGAGAAAAGCTCAAACTTCACGGGAAGAAATGTTCATGTACGGCTTTATTTCCACTTCACCCGGAACACAACCCTCAATGAACCGCCCTCGAAGCTGCTATTTTCTTCGAAACCACACATTATTTTTTTTTCCTTTTATTATTATTGGTACGAGGACGTTTTCCAAGTATTCGGGCCACGTGTATGTTCCTCGAAGGTTGAGAAATTCTATGCCTGTGCACTATTTTCTTCAACATAAACCTCGATAATTCCCAATTGTTTTGTCGCACATCGAAAATTAATATTGCATAGCACCGGATCTGTGGAAACAAACTAAACCCCGAAAAAGCACCCCCGAATTGGACGAAAAATAAATACCGAAAATACGGAACCCTAATCATAACATATGTGAGGTGCCTTTTGGCAACATGAGCCTGTTGCACCCTCATACTATTGAACAAGCAACAACTACAGTAACATCTCGTGGTTCTTTTAGATTTGATCACCTTCGCTAATGGCAACTTCGGCAAAAGTTTCAGCTCTGCGCTGTCTGTGTGTCATTTAAACACTGGGTATGGAACACGACGTCACCTGTTCCTAGGTGTTGATGATAGCAACCTAAATTTAACTAGCTCAAAGCTATAGCAAGATAACTTTGAGCTGCTTTGAAAAGCCTTTTAATTCTGTTTTAAACTGAAAGTAACAATACAAGGTATGGGCCAGTGCAGCCTGTACTTCTACGTGACAGTGCATATCTCAGGCCTGCTATCTCGCTAATTGCTTTTTGATAAAAACAAAAATTGTGGCATAAATTGTGCTCATTATTTATTTATTTTTCGGATTTCTTACAATATGTATGTAATTTTTGTAAAATTCCTACGCACCTGGTTGGTAAGACGCACGAATTGATAGAAGTGAAGGTGTATGACATTAAGATAAGCGCGTCACGGTGCATATTTTTAGTGATTGTTTATTTTCTACTTTAATCTCTCAAGCTGGGTTGACAAGGTTTTGCCCCTAACCACATTTTTGTCAGTTCCATTGCTGAAAACTTTGCTTACAATGGAGGATTGTTTCTCACAGGCAAACAATCCTTAAGGCCAGTCAGCCTGTTCGGCAGGTGAAGCAGCTCGACAGAATTGTCCAAAACTACAAGCCAGTGGCAGATCACAAGCACAATGTGAGCAGCTTATACCTGACTTCCTGTCTCCCTTTCCTCTTTTCTTCCAGTTTCTCAATATTCCTAGCGTTCGTTGTTCCTAATAGACTGATTGCAAAAATCTCAAAAAGCCCCGCGTGAAGTATGCATCGAATTATAGGGGCACTTTTTATGCTCCTTGTCCCAGCAGAATCTGTCATGTGAAACTAAAAAGGGTAAGAGAGAGGGTAGAGCAGGCAGTTGCTTGGTTTCAATCGCGTGCTCAACTGCATTGCTTCCGTCGTCTGCTACAGCTGGTTCTATACAGCCAGTTCCCAGAATTCCTTTCTGTGCCGCGTGAAAGCAAGTTTTGCGACAGGTCGATTGTCTCCAAGCTGTGGAAGCTTTGAGTCAATTTTATTAGAATGCACAGTGGTGCATTCTGATGGAGCTTCCAGTTTGTTTTCGGCTATATTTAAGTGTACGGACTCAGTGAAGTATGGAGGAACCTGGCTCGTTGTGGCTGTGATGGGATGAAGGCAAAGGCACAGAGGTGGCTGTTTCTTCCATTGTTTCATCTGTAAAGCTCGAAGTACCAAGCATCTTTTTAATTGGCTTTTATATTTGCTTATTTATATATGTCTGTAAATACCTGCTCTACCATTAGGTGGCTTTGACTTGAGCATCCTTCTTGCGAAACTGGCCATTCTTTGACAAAAATAAGGTGGTAGCCTGCTTGTGTTAATTACTGATTCTGATCTGCTGATCAAACAGAACCAGCTTTGTAGCGACACCAAAGTGATCTACTCCATTACCGCTTGTTCTTATGTGGCCAGTTGTTGACACCTGGGCGTAAAAAAGGTTGTTGACAAGACGCGTTTGATTTGTCTGCCAGCTGCATTTGTGTTGTTAGTCGCGCTAGTGGGACTCTAAACAATGTAGACAAGAACCCCCCGTTTCCCCCATTTTCCAGTTTGTTCAAGGCAACCCCTTGTTTGCCCGACTCCTTTACATTGTATCGGGTACTAAATCATCTTCTGTACGTTTCCTGTGTATGCCTCAGCCTTAGCTTAACTTTTCCTGTTCTCCACTGGGAGCGGGTGGTTTATGTGAGATTAACACTGCGAAAGAAAAATTTGTGCGGGAGCTTAGTTTTGAGCGAATTTATGCGAGCATGTTGTGAATAGATTACATCAATTTGAAAGGATAAAAACACAAAGGACGAGGATAGACCGCTCTCTTTCAATTAGAAACAACATTTCAGTGTTTGGTGATAGTGCAAAGTGGGTGGTTTTGTGTAGAATTCAAGTAAGGACAAGCCACGGGCAAGTTGTAATTAGACCGTTTATAGCCCACATTTTGGCACGCAAAGTTTTCTATTGTTTGTTGTAGTGTTAAGTGCTGCTCTGCCATGACAGGGCAACAGCAAATATAATTACTGGCCTTGGTTTTTATTTCTGGTACTGTTTTTTGCCGTATTTTCTTGTTATCTGTACTGGCTGTGCTGGAACGTTCCCAACTTTTCAGAAAGGATGTATGCTGAGGAATTGGGGATTTATAAAGGCAGTTAGGTGCCTGTGCCAACATAATGGTGTGGTCTTGTTTTTTTATGCGAGCCCAAGAGTTACATGCAGTAGTGGTATACAAGCATAAAAACAGTTCCTCCAGTGACATGCATTGTTCATTTTACATGTGCATTTGAAGCCTAATAGTCGTGTCCAACCTTGTGTGCACAAATCTGTGGACGTTTATGCCAGCTAAAAGTAAGTGGAACAGAAGCACTACGCACTTAACACAAAAAAGTGACCAACCTTTTTTTTTTTTTTTTCAATTTTTAACACCAGGTTTGCTAAGATTAAATCTACTTCAGTGGAATGTTCTTATGTGGAGCACCAAGCCACAGTAAGGTTAGGTGTGTGACACTAGCCTGAAGGAGCAAAACGGAAATGAGTGCCAATATGCGTGCTACATTGCACCGCATACGAGTGTATTTGCCAGTTAAGGCAATGACTTGCACCACTGCTGCATGCAGCCATCCTCATTGGATGTTTGCGAGTGCAAGTTATGAAGTTGGGTTACCTCCACAGTGTCCTGCAATTGTACAAGTCAACCTAACTGCCAAATTCACAAACCTCACTCCAATTGAGGTGCCCCTCCACTTCCTCGAGGAAGGCGCTAGGGCCGAAGCTGGGCCAATCGCGACGACGGATAGGCGGCTTAGGCTGCTTATCTGTCCTCGTGATTGGCCAGCGTAGACCCTCGTGCCTTCCTTGAGGAAGTGGAGGGGCACCTCAATTGGAGTGAGGGTTGTGAATTCGGCGATAAGTTTTACCTGTTCAAGCAAAAACGATCAGGAGCTCGTTTGTTAAAGGGAAGATGAGGCGGTTCTGCATTTGAGAAAAAACGCTTGAATTGTGTTCATTTGGCCGTTACAATAACAGATATCACAATTATATTTCAATGCGACGCGCCAGGGAGCCGCAAGAGCAATTTCAAAATAGGCTGAAGCCCCGCCTCCCTAGTCTTGGGCAGCCAAAAGATCCGTCGATGACGTCACATACAGCGACTAACTTTCGCGTTTTCTCACGTTTAACAATACTTGCGCAGCAAATGGTTTGGGTATTCGGGTTCATGGGGTAAAACTCCACTAGAATTCACTTCTAACTCATTTTTTTCAAGAAGCTCCATAGCTTCCCTTTAAATGAGGGTGTGGCAAAAAATAAAAAAGGTTGAAATTTTGAGTCATGAGGCTACGGCGATCTGCGCAGTTGGAGTTTGAGCAGAAGAAGAAGGCGGAGGGCAAGAAGGCTCGTGAGGACAAGGACAAGGTGCTGGATATGCTGTTCTCGGCCTTCGAGAAGCACCAGTACTACAACATCAAGGACCTGGAGAAGATCACACGGCAGCCGGTGGTAGGAAATGGCGCTTCTTTTTATGCTCTCGGGATGGTTTTTGTCTCAAACGATGCACTACACACTTTCGGAAAAGTTGTCCATCAGAAAACAATCTCTGCTGTCGGAAACTTGCAGGAAGTGATTGTGTTGTGCATTTGTTTAGACAGCAGGGAGGTAGTCGGCCCCAACGGGCGCCTTGAATCTTCACTGTAGACGAGAAACTTGGCCAGTGCTGTAGTACAAGTTTGCTGGCTTGGAGTCTTTAACTTGCATCACAGACTGGTGATACACGACCGCATGCCAGCATGATGCTCATCCAGATTGAAACGGGCAGGGTGGGCATTGAACCCAGTGCCGCTGGGTTCTGCTGCACAAGCTTTCGCTCCGCATGCTCCGAGCTGCTGCGCGCCAACACATGCAGCCACCGATTTATTGAAACTTGCGGGAGTTTCTACAAGTCTTGCAAGATCACAAAAGTTGCTGCAGAAATCCCAATCTTGTTCTGTGAAAGCCCTTGCCTCTTGTTCTGCCCACATTGCGATCGGTCAGTGGTCACAAGTTAATTTTAATGCCTCAATTTGGTGTTTTCCTGTTGTTTTTTAGTCTAGGTAGCCATTGAACAGCACTAACTAAAATTGTTAGTGCTTCTGTGAACTTGTAGATTTCATATCTAGTTGTTAGTAAATTTCTTATCTCCATCACAATTGTCAATGTCTGCCAAAAAAAAAAAAAAAATCTTTAGCCGGCTATCTTTTTTTTTATTTCTGCTTGTGAAAAAGGCATAGGGGTACAAAATTTATAAGACAAGACAGAAATAGACATCACAATCTCCTTGTATAGTCTCTTCTGCTATAATTATACCATTAATAATGCTACTGTAAACCTTTCCAATGGGTAGCCTTGGCACGAGTAGTAAAGCAAATAAGTTTGCACATTTTAACTGCATCAGCAACCGACAGCAGAGCTGACCATTTGAATTAAAATAGTATTGAGAATTAATGCAGGCATCATGACGGCACAGCTCATATAAATAGGTGCAAGACAGCTCTCCCGTTGCTCCGTTTTGATACATTCACAATTTTCTGCACCTAGCGGCGCAAAGAGTGAACTCAAACCAAAATTGCTCCATGCTGCGTCAAAGATAACGGTGACACAAGGTTTAGCGGAAAGTGAAAGCTCAGTTGAAAACCTTGGCTATTCCATTGCTAGGTGATGCAAGGCACCGCCCGATTCTTTTGTTCAGCCATGTGTGTCCATCCATCCATTAGATGGATTTGATGAATCATACATCATGCCCATCGTACCGTTGCATCATGGCAACATAGCGTGTAACATTTATGTTGCCGAGCACTGATCTCTATGATAATTGCTGGATCGCTGTTCCCCACTTGGTCGCTACAGCACAAGTGAAGCCACCAGATGGCCATCTTGCACGTGGCGAAATTGCAATTTTGCTAGTGTTGCAGAGGCTGGCGGCAGTGTGCTGAAGACATGTTTTCTACTTGTTCCTTTTCATTCGCCAAAGCAGTTTTTTAAGACGCTGTGTAAGAGTTGAACTTCGCGATGAAAACACGTGAAAATTTTTGCGGAAGTGCAGTGCCACATCAAAAAAGCACAACTCGTCGAAAGCAAGTTTCGCCGGTCTCACGCCGTGATCAAAGCTTCCTTGGGACGCACGCTTGGATACTGATGAAGATTCGACGCCGTGTGGATGTGTTTTGCTAGTGCAACGTGCGTGAAGCCGTATGTGCCTCTGGAGCTGCGTTTTACTTTACTCTGACAGCTGTATTTGTAACTTGTGGCACTCGCAGTCCAAAAAAGAGCTTGGTGCAGCGTCTAAGGGGACAGAAGAGAGGTAGGGGGGAAGGAGGTATGTCTTTTTTTTTTGGTCATTAGATGGTTTACAGAATGCCACGCAACAG
Source organism: Ixodes scapularis (assembly GCF_016920785.2). NCBI lineage: Eukaryota > Metazoa > Arthropoda > Arachnida > Ixodida > Ixodidae > Ixodes > Ixodes scapularis. The sequence continues at coordinate 52,754,414 of NW_024609880.1, read as the reverse complement.
CTCCTCATCACTGACCAGTGGTCTGGCCTATTATCAACAATTGCACGTGACATCAAGTTTAAGCGCGGCTCGCCTAACTGTGATTGGTCAGCAGATTGCACGCGACCATATGGGCCGTGCTTGAAAGATTTTCAATCTCGCCGTCTCTTACTATTGCCTTCGAAAACCATCCTTACTTCACAGCGTTGCTCTATTTGTGCTGTCATGTGATTCATTAGATCACGTGGCAGCACTTGCTGGTACAGCTGGACGATCCAGAACTCCGTGGCCTATATATGATGCAAAAACATCCACGTGCGACACACCTTTAAAACTTTGCCACAGAGTCAATTCTTGATCGCTATCCAAGCGTGTGAAGGCACAGAGGCGTAGCACTGGCATGCTAAGGAAGCTTCGATCATACCGTGGGACTGACAAAACTTGCTTTCGACGAGTTGTGCCTTATTCCTGCGGCACTGCGCTTTAGTAAAAATTTCCATGTGTTCTCAATGGCAAGTCTCAATGCTTACACAGGGTCTTAACCAGGGGCTCCGGAAGCGGGGGGGCAGGGTGGGCTTGAGCCCCTCCTGTCCTCAGGACCGAGCTGCCGAGCCCCCCCCTCCCCCTCCCTCTTTTTTTTTTTTTTTTTTAGTTTGTGTGTTTGCAGGTTATCTGTACCTCCGTCTCTCCTGAGCCGAAATAAATGAAATGACCCTTTATGCATGCTAACTTACCGCCCTCCTCACCTCCGCCAAGCACAAAAAGCACCGGGGCGGCGGAGAGGCTTGCTTGAAAAGTCAAAACCGGAAGAAAATGACAGACAGGACTCATGAGCCTGATTGACAACCAGTTTAGAGCGAGCAAAGAGGGGACAGCGAAATGAATGGATTCCGACATGACGACGTCGGCGAGCGTTTGTCTGCTTCCACCGTGTGGAAGGAAGAAGCCCAGAAGATGCATGGTGCTTCTCTGGCCTGCGGACAAAACAGGCAAGCGGTACTACCGCGGCGCTAAAAGGCCATCATTAGGAGAGGGAGGGGGGCTGGTGAGCTTGAGTGGGGATTCGGGAGTGCTTAGAAAAGGCGAAAGTCTAGGAGCTCCCAAATTCGACAAGGCGCGCCTTCGATGGCGAAAGCTTTGCGCGCATGCAGTGTCGTGCCCGCAGGGTGGTGAGGTATGAGGCGACACATGTTTACAAACTCAGGACAACACAACACGAAGTCTCAAACACAGCTCTTATCCCTCAGCACCTTCCTTTTGTGATGCCCCCCAACCTGCATTGATGCCAGGAGTCCGAAGCGATCACGGTTGATGTACTTGATCCTGAGGTACATACCGATGTATGCAATCTCTGCCTCCAGTTGAGACATCCGATGGCCCAACTTGCTGTGTTTGAGACTTTGTGTTGTGTTGTCCTTTTTTTCCCCCGGGTCTCGGGGATTTGTCTAAAACTTTTAACACTTGTTTGTGTACGTCTGCGTTAATACATCGTGCTTCCCGAGAATCCCTAAATGAAGGAAGGTTTTCATTTTTAGACATAGCCAATTTGGCATAGGCACAGCTGCGGTTGATATGTAACAGTTGGTATATGAAAGAAAAAATAAAGAGCACATGGTACGGCTGATTTCAATGATTATCCAATCATTGTATGAGTTGTCAGTGCAAGTTTCTTTTTCTGTTATTTTACTGAGCCATTGTTTTAATTTGTTTTCCATGGATATGTGCGTGAATATGCGAACGCGCTGTATTAATATGTTTTTATTCAAAGATGGCAATTAATGTCATCCTGAAACCAACCTAACCTTGAGGATTTCGGAGATGTCGAGCCTCCCCTCTAAAGAAAGACTTCCGGAGCCTCTGGTCTTAACAAACTTCTTCAGCGAATGCGATGAACAAGTCGAAAATGTGTCTTCAGCACGCTGCCGCCAGCCTCTGCAATGCTAGCAAGATGGCCGTCCGGTGGCTTCACTCGCTGGAGCGGGAAGCGCGATTCAGCAATTGTCATAGAGATCAGTGTTGCCGAGTTTCATTTTTAATAAAAATTTGTTCCCATAATTAAATATTTCTGTTTGCACTTTCAGATATTTCACTGTAAAGTTCTACTCACTACTTTCCAACGCTTGTAGAACGAACCTAGTTTGCTTTAATTGTAATTAATGGTAAAACTGGCTAAAGTGCCTTTCCTAAAATGATGTCGCAGTTATTCCCAAGGTACTCCAGAATATGTTTTTCTTTATATACACTTTAGTGCTCCAAAAAGCAGGTTTTTCTGGTCCTGAGCTTCTTCAAAATGTAGGTTTTCTGCTCCTAAGCTGCTCCAAAATGCAGGTGCTCCAAAAAGCAGGTTTTTCTGGTCCTGAGCTTTTTCAAAATGTAGGTTTTCTGCTCCTAAGCTGCTCCAAAATGCAGATTTTTCTACTCCAAAAATTGCTCCAAAACCAGTTTGGCCTGTCCCACCCCTGTATAAACCAACTTACTACGAGACCAAGTTGGCAGTTTGCTGCTGGAACTGTTGGATGGTGGTTGTAGGCAACGAAACTATGAAACACTGATTAAGCTACGCTTCAGAGTAACAAAATATCAGTCATCTTCGTGCTTAAACTCATAGTTCCCAATTATCCAAAGCTTTATCTAAAATCGCAGGAAACATTTTTCCGTCCTCCAGAAATGTTAAAAGAGTTGGCAACAGAGCGAAACAATATCGCCTGAACTCCCAGACACCATATCTTACGCTCTGCAAGTCGCCTCATTCAAATTGCAACAATTGTCAATTGCGCCTTCTCGTCACTAAGAACCAAATGGCAGCGCCCACAAGAAAATTGGGAAATGGAGTGCTGACACTCTAGGCGCAACTTGTTCGGTGGCTCTGATGTCTGTGACATTTGTGTAATCACAGAACTTAAGTGTGCCCCCTTTGTATCCTTGCAGCCATACCTGAAGGAGATCCTCAAGGAGATCTGCAACTACAACGCCAAGAACCCGCACAAGAACATGTGGGAGCTGAAGCCAGAGTACCGCCACTACAAGGACCAGGAGGCCAAGTCCTGAGTGCTCGGACATTCTCTTAACCTTTTACGTCGGAGCGATCGAAATACACCACGAGCAGCCTCACCGACGGACAGGTTGGGGCGACGCGCACATCACACAACCGACCGAATCATACGATCATATTTTTATTAAAGAGATTTTGAATGGGTCGTTTACTGCATGAGTTTGTTTGTAGAGATGTTATTGTTTAGTATGTACAGCATGTAGAAAAAGAAGAGCATCATAAATAAACAAATGGGTACACTCGAGAGAGAGAGCCTTGCCTCATCAATCGATAACAACAACCTCAGCAGTGGAGGTGGTAGGTGTCGCCGTGGCCTGCGGTTCTGCCCTGTTCTTTCTCTGGGAAGAAGCTTGGCTACCAGCACTGCTGGTCTTCCGTTTCTTGTTTGGCTGCGGTAGCTCCTTGTCTGCGGACATCTGCTTCCGGGTCGAAAATGGGAACACCACCTTGGCCCCTTTTTTCACTGCCTCTTTCATCGGACCTGCCTCGAGGTAGCTGATGTAGGCATAGGGTGTCGTGTGGAACCGTTCGCTTAGGTAACCCTCCAGCAGGCAGAAGGTGACAATGGCCTCGCAGCGCTCTCTCGGAAGGTCTGTGAGGGTTGCTCCGCGCTCCTTCCACTTTTTGACGCCGCCGCCTTTCCCGGTCCATGCATCTAGCAACTTGGTGGCCGTCATCTGTTCCCCTGCAGCGATTGCCGCCTTGAGAATCTTGTAAATGTCCTGCACGTGTCTCGTAACGTCGACCTCCTTTGTGGATGACACTGTGGAGTCGCAATTGTCGCACATACCGTTGCAGCACGTCTCCTCTCGATTCTCGCCGAAATGCTGGCAAAGGACGGCTCGGCGGCAGCGGCGTGCTTCCGTGCAGTAGCTGACCATGGCGTAGACGTTCTCCTGGCCAGTCTTCTCTGCAAAGACGGACGTGGTCTGCCTGAAGATGTCGGCGAAGCGGTACATGACAATGCAGACTGCCGGCGCATCGTCTCTTCCCGCACGCCCGCTCTCCTGGTAGTAGTTTTCGACGGATTTGGACATGGTGTGGTGGATGACGAAGCGGACGTCCGGCTTGTCAATGCCCATGCCGAAGGCGACTGTGGCTACCACCACGTCTATTTCGTTGTGGGACCAGCGGAAGTGGACGTCGCTGCGGTCCTTGTGGTCCATGTTGGCGTTGTAGCAGTCGGCACGGATACCATGCTGGCAAAGCCCGCTTGCCACCTCGTGGGTGTCCTTGATGGAAAAGCAGTACACGATGCCGGACTGTCCTCTGAACCGTCCGAGAAGGAGGCCGACCAGGGTTTCGAGGACCTCCGCCTGTCCGGATGGCTTGCTGCAGACCTCGTACCGGAGGTTTGGCCGATCCAGTGGAGCCCTTAGGACGACGCAGTCCTCTATGCTCAGCATCTTCTGGATGTCGGCCACTATGGTTGCCGAAGCCGTCGCAGTGAGGCCCATGATGGGAACCTTAGGAAACTGCCGCTTCATAATGCCCAGGTACTTGTAGTCTGGTCTGAAGTCGTTGCCCCACTGAGAACAGCAGTGGACCTCGTCTATGGCCAGCCTGGAGAAGCAGCCCTTTTGGTACGCCTTCTCGAGTTTGGCCATGAACCGCTTGCTCTTGGCCATTTTCTCGGGGGTGACATAGATGAGCTTAATGGGGGACTTCTTGTCATCCATGGCATTGGTGATGGCGGAGGTCTTCTTCTGCGGGGTGGTTGCCGACAGCATGGCTACTGGGTAGGAGAGTCTTTCGAGTGCCATCACCTGGTCTTCCATGAGAGAGACCAGTGGGGACACGACGACTGTGAGGCCTGGGGACAGTAGGGCTGGCAGCTGGAAACACAGGCTCTTGCCGCCGCCCGTGGGCATGATGACGATGCAATCGTGGTTTGACATGGTCACGTTGATGGCGGGCAGCTGAGTGGGCCGCAGGCCCTTCATCTTGAACACAGACGTCAGTTTGTCCAAGACCCCAGCCGACCAGGGGTAGGTTGACTTGTGCCAGTCCGTTTGGTTCACCTCGTCCAACATTATTTGCTTCATCTTGACCTTTAGTTCTTCTGTCTTTTTGATAATGCACAGTCGAATCGTGTTCAACCGCGATATCTCGTTCTCGGTCGACATAAGCTGCTTTTCCAACTCACTTAGCTCCTTCTGCAGGGATATTTGCGACATTTTGTAGCTTCCTCGGGTGTCCCGCGTGGCGCTTTATTTATTTGTTGCGCTAGTGGCTAGTTCATAGGCATTCTATTACTTGAACGCCGTCATAAGGCAACGCCGGGTTTTGCAATCTCAAAGCAGCACAGCGAGTCAGACGCCATCGGACGCCGCCGGCGGGCTAGTTTAAGACACACTCGCCAGTTGGCGCCACCAAACACAAAATTTCCGGTTCCGTTCGCCTGACGTCACAGATGAATCATGATGGCGATCGTGAACTCAATCCCGTGGCCTTGCTACGCGATAAGAAATAGTCACGGACGTATCGCCATGCTGTTCTGGAGATAATACATGCAAACGATTTATAATTAATTACCTCACTCAGTAAAAGTATTGGTCAAGCTGCGGCAAGCTGTCAGAGTCTAACACTATAGAAAAGTGTTTCAGCAACGAGCTGCCAATGTGATGGCAAGTAAAATAAACGAGTTTGACGAGCGTGGATGCTCGTATTCCCCTTCGTTCGGATAACCTGCGGTTATCTAAGTTTTAGACTGAAATTTTGATGCGTCATCTTATCCGTCGATCGCTTGAAATGGAGTAGCAGGATTGCGGTGCATGAGTCAATCGGCATCTGGAATATTCGCGCAGTTGAAAAGCAAAAACAATAAACTTTAGCGCTCCTTTTTTAACAACGCGTCGATGACGTACGCAGAGGCGGTTATTGTTGGAATAAATATTGTTTTAACATAACGTGCAAGGCGTCTACATTTCGCTATGGTGAGTTTCTCGAGCCGCGGCAGCGCAGAAAGCAGTGAGCCGGTGATTTCAGGTCAGCTGATTCCCGGTTGAGATCACGTGGTACGCCGCGCCGCCAGGAACTCAAGGCGCTCAAGGGCTCAAGAGCGAGCGCACTGATACATCGGAGAGCAATTCTTCGACGGCCGGCGGCTTTGTTGGTTGGACGCATCTGGTGGAGCGTGTGTGCGGTTTCATAGGATTTTCCATCGCTCAAGAAGAATGTCTTGGCAGGCGTACGTGGACAACCAGATTCGTGCACAGGTCAGCTGCAAGGTTGCGGCGATAGCGGGCCTCACGGACGGCGCCATTTGGGCGAAACATGAAGAACCCAACGTGACGGTGAGCGAACCCCCCCCTGCCGCCGTTCCGTGCCGGCTCCCACTCCCCCCCGGCACGTTCCCTTCGCTCGTGCTAGGCCTAACAAGCCGACATATTCAGCCGCCTTTTGTGGTGTTTTCGAAGCGTCAAGTTCGCCGGGAATTCGTCGCTGGCCTTCGTCAGTCTCCGTTCGGGCCTGCCGAAGCGTTCGCGGAACTGTCGCGATAGCCGTTTTGATAAGTTCGCCCGGTTTGCGGGGACGACTTTATCGGTTTTGGCATCGTACACGCCCTACCTTGTTTGTCAAAAAATTCCTCCCCCTCCGCTCCCGTTCCGAGCCGGCTGAAACTAAATTTAGTACACTTTCGCGAATGGGCCCTTCCGACAGCCGAACGTATTTGACGTCCGTCGCAACGGCCGTGCGAAACAAAACAAAAACTTGTGGCATTTCTTTGGAAGATTCTTGACGAAGTCTCCGAGCACATTTTTCCCTTGTCTCTTGTCAGGCGGATGCCCCAATGACTGATCATTTCGCTGTTGTCTAGGGGCGGTCAAGAGCTGAGAATTCCCCCCCAGTCATCTGACCTATCTAAGATTGAAGACTAACCTATTTCGGCTCATTATGCATCTCTCGGACTTCAAAAAGACAGCCGCTCCTTACGGGGCTAGGCTTAGGTCAAACTCCCGTGGTACCGGCATTACGAAAACGCAAGAAAAAAAAGTACGCCTCACGCCTCGGCGCGATTTTGTCGGACTCCCGTCTCATAAAACGACAAGGACTGAGATTCGAGCAATGTTATTCTGCTCAAAGCGGGCGACCTTAGACCAAGAAAGGAAGGGGGAGGTGTCGGTGCACGGGTGGGTTAAGATGATTTTTTTTTTTAATCTATATCTTGTTGCGTTGTCGGTGGTGGTGGGGGATAATAGCGAACCTGTTTTTCTGGGCGCAGATTACGCAGCAGGAGCTGAAGACCATCGCGGACGCGATTCGAACCAACCCTACGGTGTTCAACGTAAGCGGAGTTCATTTGGGCGGCGAAAAGTATATCTGCCTCACCGCCGAGCCCTGCCTGGTGCGTGCCCGAAGAGGCAGTTCTGCGATGATTGCCGTTGCGACGAACACCTGTGAGTAGAGGCTCGTGGCGTTGTTGGCTGCTACCTGCTCGACAAACCGATTTTTTTTTTCCTTGTTTTTACAGCCGTCTTTTCTGTTGTTTTTTTTTTTTTTCCTAAGCGGCTGTCAGTTTCTTTCTTTTTTTTCTTTTTGTGTGCGCTAGCTTTTTTACCATCTCTTCGCGCCGGTTATTGTGTCCCAGGCTTGAGTAGTGCCAAGCGACGCGGGTTAAAAAAAGCTAGCATCGCGTTCATTCGCGAGGTGAATGTCTGACGTATTTAAACGCTTCATTGTTGGTGGCAGCCGTTGTTAGCCGCTTTGGTGGTGACTTAGGAACTTTAGTGGTCTCGTTCTGCCAAAGTCGTGTTTATTGAGCAGGCTTTCGCTTAATGCGCCTTTTATTTCTTCGGCGGTTGCATTATTAGTTTGTGGCGCCTTCAGAAGTTTGAGGGCGTGGCCCATGCTCAGTAGCTGTTGTGATCACGTTCTAGGCCCGACGATTCTAATATACCATTTGCTATATTTCCCAAGCATCAAGGAGAATGCAGGGATTGGTGTTCTACGCGCCGCACGTGCCGACGTCAGCAGTAACAACTTTTCTAAAGCAAAAACCTAAAACAAATTGCAACTTGCACGCGCGTTCGTCAACGCTTTGTCAGTTATTTACTTCGAATCTTTTATATGGGGAATGCGTGCGCGTGTGGCGCGTGGAACACCAATCCCTGCATTCTCCTTGATGCTTGGGTAATACTGCAATAGGTTTATTCTGTTGACATTTAAAAGCGTGAAACCAAGTATATCGTGCAGGCAATTCCAATGGTGTGGAGTGAGTTAACTTTATTCAGCCCAATTTTTTGTTAAAATTGGGGAACATTAAATGCTGACACCATTGGAAGCTACATTCTTGCATTGCTGTCTCCAGATTTACCATTTAAAATTGCTTTCTTTACATGTTTCGCTGGCATGTCAGGTGTCCTCGGCCGCATGTATTGGACAGCTTTAATGCATGCAGTCTATGCTCGGGGTTTGCACAAGTTTCATTTAAATACTGGATTGCACATTAGAGACTTCTGATGTAAAACCTTGTGCCACTAATTCCTCTAGTAGTGAAAGTAATGAAGGGTTCAATACGTAGGGGAAGCAAATTTGCTTTGTCCCCAGAGAACCAGCTTAAACATTGATGCCAGCCCAGCTGATACTTCACATGCTTCCTAAGTTTTTAATGTTAAACACTAAAATGTTTGTCAGGTTCGTTTTTATACAAATATATTGTGCGTGTTGCTTTTTGCTTTCTATGCTGTGAAGGCTAGGCTGCTTGAGTTGCTCATGCTCTATTATCCTGTATGTTTTAGTTTTAAGCCCACATGTGTTGGGCATCTGTGCTATGGGTACCATCAGTGGTGTAGCATTTTTAATATTGGTGCTGTTGACCTTGTATTGCTCAAGGTGGGAGTGGGTGTATTGACTGTAGGCTAGACACGAATGGAACTAGATTGTGAGAATTTTAACTCGCTGCCAGATTTGGGGATTTTTCTTTCTCTTCCATGATTGATGTTTCTAGATTTCGTGCCCATCTCGGGTAATTCATGGAAAGAGCTATTTCAGCCATCTATATCTCAAACATTAATTTTTAGAAGTTGAGTTCTAAAATAATTAAGGGTGTGTGCAAATTGTATTAAAAGTAGCACTGCATCCTTCTTAACCTTTGTAACGTTAGGCGTGCAAGGCCAGTATGTCATGCAATGCTAGGCATGACATACTGAATCTCTTGACAGTATTGAAGCTAGTAATGTTGCACTACTCTGACCCAAGCATTCTCACACCCCTGCAGGTAAGTGGAAGGGCCAATGTACCTGTTTTGCTTTCTAACGGGGAGTTCCAAATTGTATGCTCGTGAAGCTGTTGGGTGTCATTAACTGTAGTTAAGGATTGTTTGTTTTGCTTGGATATCGGCAGAGTTCATTGTTGTATAATTGTTCAAAAGGTGAGGTGTAAAATTCTCTTCCTTTATGCTGTTTAGGTGGATGATAGGTTCCCAGATAGGACTGTCATTATCCATGGCTGTTTAGGACTCAGTTTGGTTATCTTGTTGTGAAGTTATGGTTACCTTTGTTGTGGCACATGGCTCAAGGTGTTTGACTACTGATAGCCAATGCATAGTCTTTTTTCTTGCTTAGTAAACATGAAATCCCCTTTGATGGGGCAGTCAGTTGGGATTGCTCTCCTAGACCTATTCTTGGAAATGGGTCTTGTTGCAATCGGTGCCAGTGGGATTCACCAATGATTGAGTCTTGTTTTAGTGTTGGGATAGCTGAAATTATTTTATATTTTTAGATGGCCTCGATTCCTTTCCTCACGGGTGCCCAATGCCCTTTGTTGGTTAGATAAACCCAAGCATTTTACTATTACATGGAAACCATTCTCCTCCTCAATTAAGTCCCTTTACTTTTAGCTTCTGTATTGGCAATGGCTGCTGTTTGTTAGTCAAGCATTTGACATCTGATAGATGCTCCACACATGGCTAGGAACAATGGAGCTTGTGGCCACTGTGCAGATAAATAATGGGATATGGGTAGCCTCATGATCCATGTCGGAGCAAGCAAAAAATGTAGATTCTTTTCTTTCCACACTTCTAGTTCTGTTCCTGAGGTGGAATCCAGTAGGTTGCTGTATTTCCTAATCCCAAGGGATGTCGAGAGTTTCGGAAGCTTGGGCAGAGGCTTCAACAGTTCCTATCTTGCGGGAGTGCTAGTGCACGTAGTGTGCTTGTCCTAGTCCACCAGACAGTTGGTTCATCCCTCGATAGCATTGCGTGAAGGTTTTATTTCCTCATTCCACAGTTAAGAATTGCGCTGAAATAGTTAGCAAAATTAAGAGGCTAAAAGATTTGGACATGCAGCAATTCTGGGAGGCGCAAAAAAAAAAAAAAAAAAATACTAGGATTGAGTTGTGGTCGTTTGCTGTGAAAGTGAGTGAAACCCCAGTCTCTGCAGTGGCAGCTCCACCAGTTCATGCTTTCCACTTTCGATAAGACGGGGGGGGGAGGCACTTCGTGAGCACTTGGGTTGAAACCACTGCAGACGGCAACAAGTCCATCCTGGAGGCAGAGATCCTCCAGCAGTCTCGTACGAAACTTGTAACCCTATAAAGGGACACTAGGTGGATTCTGAGATTGTCTGTTTACCGTCGTAACTCAATCTATGGGCTCTTAAGCATCCTAAAAAACTCGAAATTGCATTCATGTGCAGCCAATTTCCCTATTAAATTTCCAATCAAAGATCCTGCCGCCCCCCTTTCTGCGCCGTGGTGCAGAACACAAGAGGGTGCCACCTGACGGGGCGGCAGCATTTGAGGGCACGTGACAGTTAATCATGGGTATCGGCTTCTCGGCAGACTAAATTTCCCAATATGCACACCTTCGAAAAATCTGCTGGCCGGGAAGCTGTCACTTGTGATTGGCTGTCGCGCACCCCCTCCTACTGCCTTTCAGTCTGGTGGTGCCCCCTGGTGTTCTGCACCACAGCGCGGCACGACCGTTGATTGGGCTTTTAATAGGGAAAATCGTCCTCTCTTGAATGCGATTTTCAGCTACGTGACTTCTAGAAATGCTCTCCTCCTATATTTCTTCCGACTCCCCAGTCCAGTTTTGGTTTTGCTTTCGAGCAGTCGGTTTTTTTTTTACTTTATTAAAAATGTGACTCTAGCAAAATATTGATTGGGATGCTAGAATTGCCTGGCAAAAAATAAAAATATAGGGGGGGGTTGTAAGTTTTGTAGCCCCTAGATGAACCTGAAAGGGCCTGGCGAGTAGCGTGAACACCATGTCTGGTGAGATTAGCTTTTGTCGTTTGATCTTTGAGCTATGTGATTGTTAAACGGTTATTGCCACGGTTTCTGTGGATACATTCTTTCATATTTATTAGCATCTTGAGAGGAAAAATGGGCACATTAATAATCTAGATTCATGTTGTAAAAAAATACCCCCAAACTCTGGTCTGAAAACATGCTTGAACTCTTTTTGTTCGCATTCCGCCCATTGGAAAGCAGTCACCTTGTATCGCTGCTTTGCTCAGCACATACGTCGTATCACTGCGCCACAGTGTTCTTCCGCAACGACAGCCAACGCCATTTTTGAACCATGCCTGCTAGCCGAAGTTCAATAGTTTTTTAACGAGCAGCCGCAGACCGTTACCGCACAGGAGCGTGAACGCGGGTGGGGTTCGGGTTAACACACTCATCAGTGATACACCCACCGTCCGTACACAAATGGCATTTGGTGTTTGTTGCCATGGTGGTGGCGATGAAAGCAAACTATCTTTATGCTGCAGGACACTGCACTGCTATGATACGAGGGCATGCTGAGGCCCCTCCTGCATGCTTTTCAATGGGAACGGACACAAAAAGAATTTGAGATACGGACTTAACACAGAAGGCTGGTTTTTTCCCAGCGCCTCTGTTATTTATCCCTAACATGGGTCTGAAGTACCCAACTACCGAAAAATAAACTTATCCTTTGCAGAGCTGTCTTGTATTTAATTACTAATGGCTCGACCAAGTTTGTATGAGCAGTCGGGTGTTCTGCTCGACATTTTTATTTCATTTTGAAGGCACAATTGTTCCGTACATGACTGAGGGCTATGCGAGTTAAGGCTGTCTACCCATTAAAAATTAACCCTGCAAATGCTTGAAAAAAACATTGACTGCAACGTGGACTGTGTCTTACCATTGGTTCCTCTGCACTTCTATGTTTTTCTGCTTGCTTGGTTAATGGTGCTAGCTGGGGCAGAGTTAAATTAGGGGCATGGTACATCCCTACTGCTCCATTGGCTCCTCCACTTATATTGGTTTGGCTTATTGGACTTGGGTGAAATGGCAAGCTAATGTTTGTTGATTTGTGTATGCACAATGTATTCAGTGTTTCTGGGATCTTGACGCATGGATCGGGTCACTTGGCCTCCTGTTCTTACTTCTGGCTGCTTTTGGAAACAGGTCTCCTGGTTGCTGTCACCACAGACGGTGTTCCCCCCGGCACGCTCAACACGGTGGTTGAGAAACTAGGAGACTACCTGCGGTCAAATAACTATTAGGTGAGTCCCACCTTTTTTTCCTGTGGGTGAAAGTTGGAAAACATGCATGCCTTGTGCTGCACTGGCTTTCCATGCTTCTTTGGTGCCTGCACATGGTGTGTGGGACACTGCCTGTTTGGTCTTTCATTGAGAGCTATGTGCACTCATCGCAGTATATGCTACACGCATATCCTCCATCATTTGGATGTGTGGTTTTTATCATTGAAACAAGAAAACTGAATTTGATGAGACATTTGGGCTAACTCCAGTACACGCCGTGCAACCTGTTTTGACATGTTTGGTGCAGTTCGCAATGTGTCCCTACAGTTTTGCACCAGGTTTTCGGGTACTGTTTCTCTTATGGCTGGCTGCCTTTCATACTTCTGCTCATTAAAATATGCATGGAAGAGTGCTAGTTTGTGGAATATCCTAATGGTAAGGTTCCGAAAGTTGGTGTACACACAGTGCCTTGCCACACTTCCTCGGCCTGTTCATAATTTTTATGTGCCTACCTTGGAGGTGGACAACATGAATCTGTGCAGATTTTCTACTTGTAGTTTTTCTCTTAACTTCATACTTTTCTTTTTTCTTGTATATGTTGGCATGTGATTTTTTAAATAAATATTGACACCAGGCATTGCACTAGATACGCTGCAATCTTTGCTCAGTTTCTGGTGATTGCGACAAGTTTGCCTTGGGCTTCGCTTGGATATTCATTCTACAGCTGTGTTGTAGCCTTGTGAAGCTTATTTCCCACACCTTTTAGGATGTCCCATCCTTCAATGGATCTGTATATTCGCAGCATTAAGGATCTAGCCCTTCCCAGTCATTGTTTGGTGTTGCCCTTCAAATATTCTCACATTAAAAGCTAGCATTTAACTTAGACTGGTGCTAGGTTGTGATGCAGGCCCTGGGGTTTCATATTAGTATGGTTTTCATATTGCTCACTTCTGTCTGATCTAGAGTCAGGGATGATATAGAAAAGGCCAGGAGGAGCACATGGCCTACCAGGCCTGTCACACTATCTACTGGGAGAAGACTACCATTAGCGATGCTTCAGCAACTTTTCAGTTTTTGTCGTCACTCCCAGCTTGCCCAGCTGTGGCAGAGTTTATGCTGCAAAATGAGTGTGGCTGAATTTACCGGGTTGGCAGGTTGAGCGGTCAGTTTTTGGGTGTGGTAGTAAGTTAGCAGGGTGAATAAGTGGTGTTTTCTTTTATTTCACCTAGCACTATTAGGAACTATCGTTTTGCTTCAGAGGTCATTTGCCGCCTTTATTGTATCATCATGCCCACACTCTAGAGCTGGGGTAACAGCTTCAACTCGCATGAGTACTCCAAAAGCTGAACTTTCTGTAGCTTGAAGCAGGTTTGACATTTCCAGAGTTTACTCCATACCCCTGTCGCACAGCCAGATTAAATTTGTTTCCGTCCAACGACATTGACAGAGTGGTCAGTCAGCGTCCTCTGCTTCAGTCGCAGCACATCGCGCGCAACGCTCTTTGCCGGGATCGCAAGCTGATTTGTCAGTCGCAGTCCTGTCATTGGATGAGAATGATCCCTCTCCTGTGTGGCAGGCATTTGCTTCGATTTCACCAATACTTGCGGTGTTCCAGACTCAAGGCTGCGACAATCGTAGTCACCGATAAAAACGGCACGACTCTCTTGCCAGACCTCCAGTAGGCACTCATTGCCTTCGGTGGTGCTTTGGCTGGATGTGCATGCATCATCAAGGTTCTGGGTGCAGGTCAACTGAAATACCTCCCTGCAGTTGTAATCTTCATGTAGACCTTTTTTCTCTTTACAAATGCAAGCAGTCTCTGGCTCCCAAGGGACTTCCTGTCGCATTTTGCCAGGCCTTCCCGGCCTGTCTAATTTCTGGGACGATTAAGCATGATTGAAATCGCGAAGTTGGTAATTTAGCAACCTCCTTGTGTCGCACAATCTATGCTGTAATGCGTCGCCCTACTAGAGTAACAAAAAATCTCCAACAAATCTTTCCAACCGGTCCGTTGGCTGACCACCTGGAGAACTGGCCATAGGATATTTCGCAAACGTTGCAACGAGCACTGCTATAGTGAGAGTTGTTCGTGCTCATTTGAATGGAAGTTTGCTGGGACAAAGTTGGGCTTCCCTCCGGCGCTTTTAGAGAGAGGGTATTGGCCGTCCTGACGTTGCAACTGTGTGGATTGGAGCTGGGCCATCTTTGGCACCTAAGAGTTCTTCATTTCTATTCTCCTTTCAGTTTTACAAAGTCTGCCACGAAATTGCACGACCCCCACCTGCCCACTCCACCCTCCCCCTTCTTACGTTGCCTCCCAAGACCCCGTGCAGCCCAAAGGAAGCCAGGCTCGACTGCGAAGAATCCCCAGTCTACAAGCAACGTCTTTTGCATTTTTGTTTTTCCTCTCGAACTGTTGTTGTTGGAAGGACGTTTCCTCTCGCCATGTCTCTGTCCCTCCCCTTCTCTGGAATGAGTAAGGGGCCACTGCTGGCCTCCTCATTCTCTCGTCTTTTTTTTTCTTTACTGGTTTTAAGGGGTGGGGATATTTCTACTGATAGGGGACAGAAAAAAAAAAGTTGCGAGCACACTGGAACTGAATGAAGTTAAACAATAAAACGATGTAACAACTGTGGAATTTTTTTACTAGCTGTATATTGTAGGTTTGGCAGGTGCTGTTAAATTGTTTTCAGATTTCCAATGGCTTCGTTTTCTTGGAGCATTTTGCCAGTACCCCGATTTTTTTATTTTTTTTTTAATGTTCGAGTGTTATGCGCTGCCTAAACAGAGATGAAAATTGTACTTAAATTTGAATCTCGGCAAGAGTGTGTGTGCGCGCCTCGTTTTTTCTTTTATTTTGAAATTAGGTGCCATTAAAATGTTTTTGTTTTTGTACACGGCATGCGGGTTTTTTGTTTTTTCGCGGCGCGGGGTTGACTGTTGGTGCAGAGCCTAGTCAGGAGATGCGAGGGTGGTTGCTAAGTGGAGGACTCTGGGAGTGGCCAACGGCTTTGCTCCCTCTCCCCGAGGCGTGATTAAGCAGTAAATTCTAACCGGCCACCCTTGCCTCGGAGACCTATTTATGGTCGAGTTTCTTTCTTTGTGATGAGGGAGGCAGAGGTCGGTAATTCTTTGTCAAGACAGGCTTCCCTTCAGGTGCTCTTTCTGCGGATCTAAATGTGGTCAGGGTGACGTTGCAAATGCGCAATGGTTCTTAGGTTATTTTTTAAGCTGCTCAAGACCCTTCTACGTGCTCGCTCTCCGCAGATTTGAGTTGGCGGCGATTCTTTCCTTGCAACTTCGGATGTTTTTAAGGATGCATCGAACAAATTCTTTTTATTCTTCCTTTGGTTTCTGGTTTACTTTTTTTTGGTCTCTGCACCACTTGTTTGGGCTCTGTTAGCGCTGTGGTGTTCAGCGAGGCGTGGCCATCTAATCTGGAGGGGTAAGGGGGGTGGGGTCTCGTGTGGAGCAAAGATCCGTGCCAAGCGTGCGGTTGCAATGCAGGCCAGCAGCGCACTGGCGTGAAAGATGGTTCGTCGGATGTGTATGTCGAGAGCTGTATTCGATCGGTGTTACTTTTTTTTTCCTTTTTTTTTTCCTGGGAATTGGGAATAAAAGGATAGTGTGATCTTGTAAGCCCCCTTGTGTGTGTCTGGCATCGAAAACTGGATGATTTCCTGATAAGACTCCAGCTCTAGCAATGACAGAGAATGACAAATATTCTTGGATCGCACCTTCGTGGTCTAGACTTGTTGAGACAGCTGCGCGTAATGACAACCACCTGTTGTGCTGTCACTAAATCCCCACCGTGAATATTTCCTCTGCAACTGACCATTACTTGGGAAGTAGAGTTGCGGTTTTGTGGATGTAAATGAGTGGGTAGCAAATTATGCGTAGGTTTTTGCTAATCTCTACTGATCTTCCCACTGTGTATCTGAGAAGGTGGGCCAGAGATGGGACCGTGTGCTTTCAGTCCTCTGATTAGCTCTGTGAAGGTCTGCGTGAGGCCTTTCAGGATTCAGATGCAGCTGGGCCCGTTTGCTAGATGCCGGTAAAAAGTTTACCGCGGTAAAGTTGAGCGCCCTTCCCCACAAGGGCTGGATGAGCTATAGCTCAGTGTTTTATTATACGGTGGTAGCTGGTGCCACCTACAGGATGAAGTTCCCGAAATGGAGGGACCAAGAAAGCGCGCCACCGTGTTTTCACGACGGAGCGCGGCACACAAAAGTAACACTTTCTGCTCGTTGTACAGATATTGGCTCAGTTAAAACTAAATTAACCCTTGTCTGGGAAATTTCTAATTGTTTGTCTAAGTGAAGACAAGCCTCGTTGAAATTTCCTTCCAAGTTCGAAAGAGGACTACGAATTTCAGTCCTAGAAATGATCCGGAAGTGAGGAGTGAAAGGCTGGCAGTACACCGGGAGCATGGTTGGCCAGCATGTAAGAACTGTATACAACACCATAATAAATGGAAAACGTGTAATTCGGCTCTAGTGAAAATAGACATGTTACTAAATTACCCGAACATCGAGGAGAATGCTGAAAGTAACTACGTTCCGCGCGCATTGCCCTTCCCCGTGTAAAATAATCGTAAAGCTCTGACGAATGCGCGTGCAGGGGAAGATTTGTTATAGGTTTTTGCTTTAGAACAGTTTCTACTGCAGACGCCAGCGCATGTAACTACACTCGGAGCATGTACATACCTTGGTGCTTGGCTGTCTACTCCTGCGTGCTATCAATATCCGGCCGATTGAGTCGAGGGAATCCACTATAGCAGTGGTTCTCAACGGTTGGTTTCGCGGACCCCTCGTGGTTCGGCAGAGATGATGGAGGTCCCGTTCGTGTTGAGGGGAATTGAAAGATGTGGGTTAATTATTAGTGATTTAATTAACGGATAAAACTGAGGGTTAGTGTGAAGAAACTTCTTTTATTGACATATACACGAGAAAACTCGCACGAAAATTGTAACATTTCTTCTTAATCTGGGAAAAGCAGCTCTCATTGCCGGGCTTGGCTGATGAGGCTGAGCTTCGCGGAGCACAAGGGGTCCGCGGACCCCCACTTGAGAACCTATTGCAAAGACATTGTTCATTTAGGCTTGAGAACGGCCACAACCGAAAGACCCAAAAATGCGGCAAAGTCATTGCTCACGCTTAGCGATTTAAGTGAGGTGAGGCAAAGCGAAAGCCTGCACCATTCATTGCTGAATAACGCGCCCGAAAATTGCAGCTACCATGACATAGTAGTTCCAAAGCGCGCGACGCTCGATCGCAGGGTCACCGCCATGTTTCCCCGCCGTCCTTACTCTGGCGGTCACGTGACTTAAAATTCCCCTTGTAGGGACATGAGGTTAACCTTATTAACTGGCTTCGAGCGAACGGGCCCTGCTGGTTCAACCTACATAAGGCTCTAGTACTGGATTGTCTTTACCCGAGGCCAGCACGGCACAGATTGAACGCGAGTGCTGTTCGGTGTCTGAGTGAGGACACCTGGGGGGCTATGTTGCACGTTTTGGACTGCCAGGAGACTTGGGAGAAGGAAGTGACGTCAACGACACAGCAAACGCAGATAGGATGTTGACAGAAGAAAACAAAATCAACATCCAATCTGCATTTGCTGCGTTGTTGACGTCACCTCCTTCTCCCTAGTCTCCTGGGAGTCCAAAACGTGCAACATAGCCCCCCAGGACCGGCTGCAGCCAATGCCGCAAGCACGAACGCTCGAGGTCACTGCTTTGAACCGTTCTTCCCCAAAACGGCCGCTCGCACTAGTAATGCATGTCTCAAAACTAGGAACGCGGTCTAGCTAAAGCCCCTGGTCTAGCACCCGCTTGTAGCTTTGGTTGCAGTCTCAACTGAAGGGTAAACAGAGTATAAGCTGCGAGAGAAAGCACTGCCGAAGTTACCGCACGAGCGGAGTGATACGTGAATCCGAGTCTCAAGTGCTCGCGCACCCCAGGCTTTCATAGTAAGCTGATTCTAGGAAGCCGGCCCAGTCCCAGATGAACGCCGACGCTGCAGTGCTTGCATCCGCTGATGACGTAAGTCAACACAGCATCTTCACCATCCCATCATCACCATCCCGCCACCCTCGCCCACAAGCTCCATTTAAACAGTCATCACTGCGAAATACCACTGCATCATCATTAGACGCGGTGCCGCAGGGTTTCATGGTATGAGCGACTTGCCTTTCTACGGCTCCGCGGCTCTCCCGAGCTAGAATAAATATCAAAATCTCTACGAGGTACTGTTAATCCTACAGGCGTGTCAAAGTTGGGGGAGGCGTCCGTTTCCGCGGACTGGGCGGTTTCCCGTCATGTTTTTTTTTCCTCTTGCCGTCCCTTTGGTTTGCGCGCTTCCTTCGGCTGTTGTGCTCCGGGAACCTGCTATCTGCAGTCTGGCATCTGTCGCTCGCATCCTGCTTCACCCTGCAGGATCTCGCCTCGATCAACTTCCTCACAGCGGGCTGTGGCGGGAGCTGGCGGTGAGGGGAACGGAGGGTTCGTTAGTTCGAACTGCAGTACGCTTTACTTCCAAGACGACAGGTCCGAGCGCGTAGAGTGAAAGTTGGCGCGTTCATTCCACGTGCACCACAAGAAAAACAGTCAATCCGAATGTAGAGAACTTTACCCGTTTTCAGTTTGAAAACGCTATCTACAGGGGAATGTTTTGTAATTGAAATAAATGGGGGCAGCGAACGGGAAAGATTACAACGACCCGTGCCTGAAGACTCGTAGTAAAAAAAAGTCCGGCTCCTCGCGTACAATTACAATTTCCCTCTTTACGTAGATAATTAAGATATATGTAGGTGCATTTTAGATTAGATATACGTTACCTTATCAAGACGTGTACATTTACCCCCTCCAAATACATCGCTTCTTCTTCCGACAACCAAATCCTGTAAGAAATGCTTCGCGCGGCGTATGAACAATGCGCAAAACTTCTTTTTTTTTTTCTCGAAGTTGATCCCCGCGACTAAGCGTTCAGGCTTCCTAAACTTAACAGAATTTAGTTTATCATACAAAATGGTGTTTAATAGTTTTGTTTTTGATTAAGGAAGAAGTGCCTCCAACATTTATTTTAAAATATCATTGCACGGGACTAAGAAAAGAAAAAGATGGGGTGTGGGAGTTTGTTCCTGTAAATTCTTAACGTCTCATGCAAAAAAAAAAAAAAAATATATATATATATATATATATATATATCAGTGTGTCGAACCGAAAAAAATACGGGTTCGGTTACGGTTCAGGTTCAGGTAAATTTATTTTGTTCCGGTTCAGTTCCGGTTCGATTCATTCGATCCGCGAACCGGTTCGGGGCGCTGAACCGGTTCGGGGCGCTGAACCGGTTCGCGAACCGGTTCGGAAATTATAAATGACAAATTGCAACATCAAAATAAATTACAAATAAAACATCTGAAATCAGCACGTACGAAACGGGATACATCGTAGTGTAAGGCTCAGAAATTTCTACCAGGAATGGTTTCTTTATGTGTACTCAAAGGTTACCTCACCGACGTTTACGCATTCGAACTTCATCTAATTGGGTCCGACGCAGTAGCTGTAAAATCCGCGACCTCCTTACAAACCCACTTACAAGTTGAACTCGCTAACTATCCCGCCACCTCGGCGTGTAAGCAATTGAAGGAACAGTGGGGAGAAAATACAGCTTTCTTTATTTGAACTAGCCTTCGGTAACTCAAATTAGACCCTTAAAGATCGTTTTCATTAAACAAGATACGGAATATGAAAAACACTTCACCGAACGCAACGCCAGAAAGACGTAATAGGATAAATATTAAAATAGAAGAGTTCGCTGTCTCACAAATATGTTAGCTTCTAAGTGCCTATACGAAACCGGATGCATTATTATCAAACTCCACAGCCTTTTCTTTTCTCATTCCGATGGAAGCAAGCTTCAAGAACTCGCGCGTTCTAGAAACGTGTTATGAAATGAGCACACAGCAGCATTTAGGATTTACGAGATTGCAGAAAAATAAAATCCCGTGACGCAATTTTTTTTTTTTTTTTTTTTTGCACAGCCTTCCAATTTTTTTTTTTTTCCGTGCAAGCCGCGACCAGCGCAATACTGGTTCCTATGTCAAGATTCATGGATGCAGCGTTTATATTCCTAAGACTGAGTGGAGAAGAAAAATATGTAAGCGAGGGTGTGTGTCAGTTGACGGCACTTAAAAAACAAATGGCATTGATAGCACATTCATTGTCAACAGCGCGTGGCCGAACCGTTTTGACATAAGCCGGTAACCGTTATTTTTTTCCGGTTCAGTTCCGGTTCGGGTTCATCGCGATAACAATATAACGGTTCGGGTTCGGGTTCAGTTCCGGAAAAAATACCGGTTCGGTTCCGGTTTTCGGTTCGGTTCCGGTTCGACACCCTGATATATATATATATATACTGCACCTGGTACGCACCGCCGTATTCGAATTGCGAGTGCAGCCTATCTCAAAACACAACTGGAAACACGTGACAACGTTATTAGGCAGGCAAGCTGATTGATAAGCGACGTACTGAAGCCCAAGACGGAGGCAAGAGAGGCAAAACAATGTTTCGGTCACGTCGTCACCTGTGTCGTCGGCGCACCCTCCAAGGACACGCTGCCGAGACGGTGACCACTGTGATAGTGACGACGACCTCATTGAAACGACGACGTCCCTCTTCCAAGCTTCATTGTAGCCAGGGCTTGCGGCGCTCTTTTTGCGCGCAATTTGTACATCGGGCTAACACCGTGCTAAATCATCGAATAATATATGTATATAAGAAACTAGTTAAAAAAATGTTATTTTATCGGCCTGGATTTTAATAGAAATTGCCGTCAATGTTACAATTTCAATGTGACCCCAAAGCCAATAATTTAAAAGTTAATCAACGGAATTTAGTTAATTAGCCAACTTACCATGACGATTATCTCCTCGTGTAATGTCCGCCGAGCCCGATGAATTCTCGGTGAAGACAGCCCTCGTCTAACTCTCGCCTCCCTTTCTTTTTTATCTATTCAAATTCAAATGAACTGCCCTGTATATCACGCCAGTTCGTGGAGCGTCGTCTGATGCCAACGTGCCAGGGAGTCTGTGTGAGTTACGTGGTCACTCCGAATTTGAGTCGCACGTCTGCAGATGCATCGAGCCTGCGAAATGGTCCAGAATTCGTTTCGGCATCAACGTCTTGAGTGCCACAAAATTTAGATGCAAGGGGGAATATTATCGGTGCTCTTTAAAATACAACTTTAACTTGACGCTCATGTGTCGGTTGAAAAAGCGTTGATTACGCCATTATAGCCGTCTCCTGGAATTTGCCAACCTGCGGAAAACACGTGAAGATAGCTGCCTAACTGACATAATCCCGAAGGTGGTGTGAGCACTGAACATCAAGGCGCCTGTAAGACACGCCTTGGTCTCACAGGCGCCTTCGCAGCAGCCTTATAAAATGGTGCCGGTTACTCTTTCTTGGAAGAAAGAGAATTATGATGGTATAAGAGGTTAGAGGTAATGAAAAAGGGAGGATCACAAATGCGACACAGTCAGTGGTAACCTGGGCTAGTTCATGTAGCATTGTAAAAGGGTAAAAAGACAGCATGAAAAACGGCACAGACAGAGAAGGTGTACAGATACAGAGCTCTGACTTTAAACTGTTTATTTTGGAAAAAGACGCCGACCGGCGTGGTCATATACAATCAAATACGTTACATCACATCACATCATTACACGTCTCCACAAGGTGTGCGAGGCATTCAGTAGACACCTTGGGGAAAACATTATACAGGGTGTTCGATTTCTTCAAGATATCCCGGAACGTCTTGCGGAAGTATTCTAGTTCAAGCATTCTCCAGGTCAAAGAATGCAACTTTCAATTTGAATTCTTTGTATCCCCGCGTGTCACACGAGTTCTTGTGTAACCCATAGCAATTGTTTCTTTCTTCACGAGGCTACCTCTTAATAAAAGTTTTTTTGTTTGTGTTTTCCTAATCCGAACAATTGTAGCGACATGAGGGCTTCTCGTGTAACAGTCATTGAAATTTGACACATGAACCGCCATTTTCATGGAGCGCTTCGGTCCGGCTCCGTTGCTTGCTGACACTTTTTGCTCAAAGTTCTGGAATTCCCTTCCCCCCCCCCCCCCCCCCCCTTTTTTTCTTTTTGTATGTGTTTGTGTGGGGATAGAGTTTAGCGCTGCTAAGTTTAGCTTTCTCTCGGCGCGGGTGCCTCTAATGGCTGCGTGGTGCTGGCAGATCGAAACAGTGCGTGTAAAGGCGTCGCCGTGTCTGTCTCCGTCACGCTCGTTCGATTATTTACGAGTTAGCGGCACCGGCGAGAGACTGGCTGGTTGGTTGGCTGCGGCGCCGCGCTGCTCCGTAAAACGGCTTCGGCTTGACGCCTCTGCGTTTGCGAGGCCCTCTTGCGCCGCTGGATTTGCACGGCTGGCCGGTTCGCGGATCTCTTTTCCCCAGCAACGGGGGGACTGTAGAAGAAAGATTGTGTCCCGCTGGCGCACTCATCGCGTGGAACGCGGGCCTTCTTGCCCCACAGATGCATCCGCGTACGGCTTCTACGGTTCGCTGCCCGCGCAGCAAGACCTTCTCTGTTGCTGCTTCTAACCACCACGACCGCTTGGTTTTAAGCTAGAGTCACTAAGTAAGCGATGGTGCCTGGAACGCGTCTCCGACTGGTGTGTTTAGCGTCTTGTCCCACCCATGATATCAAAAGTGGTCCCCCGAAGTGGCAACAAATGGCGTCCACAAAAGCCGGGGTGCCATGCTGTCGGATGTCGCGATCCTGGCGGTTGGTCGTAGAAGTGCCAGCGAAAAGCACGAGCGAACGCGAGTGTCACTGTCGCGGCGTCCCAACTCCTCACCGCAGAAGCTTCCGTGAACTGTCCAGCTGGAGAGCGACCTGCAGCAGAACAGGTGTCTGCCATATCCGCAACCGGTGCCGTGACACCGCCACCGCTGCTGTGACACCGCCAGGATCGCGGTCGGCGACAGTGTGACACCTCTGTGATATCATCAGGTGGAAATTGAGGGACCACTTTGTTGGATGCCGCAGGCACACGAGAGACACGTTCCAGGCACCATAGAGTAACGGCATTCTTCGATTTTCTTGTAAGCGCCGCCATTTTGGTGCTTAGGGTAGAGCGATCGCTACGATTCGAAAATGCATCTTGCTCGTTTAATTAGGTACACGGCGTCAGAAAGCTCGGGAAATGTCGTTTTTGCTCTGTCGGAGGACGAAAACCCGTTTCCTGCGCCCTTAGATAAAGCTTCGGACATCTGGCAACGGTCTCTTTAAAGTTTGAACTGCGAAATAGTTAAAGTGTCGTTGTTGGCGTATTCTTAGCCACGTCTCTTAAAGGGGATTCCGGTCGATGGCAGTGGGAATTTTTGTCGTCACCGTAACAGTTTCAAGAATCGTGTTCAACGGTCTATCGGGTTGAAGGTGCAGCCAATGTACTGTGCTTGAGTGGTTTCGATATATTCCGAGAAAACCAATCAGAAACCGGTTGCGACGAACGCTACCATGTAATTAGGTACTCACTGTCACCTTAATGAACCTCACAGGGCGTCGCAGTTCTGTGCGTGATTGTCATCGACACAAATGTTTTCGTTTACAAAGGTGGATTTTCTAGACAGAGAAAATAAATGAAGGCTGACGAGAGATTGGCCGCCTTATAAAACGGCGCCGGCTACTCTAACTTGGAAGTGGAGAGATGGAAGAAAGAGAATTGTGATGGTATAAGAGGTTAGAGGTGATGAGAACGAGAGGATCACAAATGCGACACAGTCACAGCAACACATACACGAAGTGGGTGACTATACAATACCAGAAAGCTCACGCTAAAAGGCATCCCCACAAAAACAGGTAAATTGCGAAAGGTGTTCTTCAGCACATTCAGCACTAAACTATTGTAGCACAGTGGCAGGCCTGGGCAGTATCGTGATACTAATATATCGCGTAGTACCTTAGAGATACTTTCGAGTATCTGCATCTCTGTATCGAGATACATTTGAAAAATTGTATTGTATCGCAACACTTTGCCAGGTATCTCGTTACGTTTGTTGCCGTTTTTACGACACATTTTAAAATATAAAAAAATCTGTCTAATGCAAGCTTTTTTTTTTTTTTCAGAATTTATAAAATGAGCTTTCCCTATATCATAATCCATCACAATCACTAACATAAAAAAAACTGGTTTACAGAAGGTTACTTGCAAGAACAACACAATAAGCTCCTCTCCAGAAAGCCCTCCACTCTTCCTAATTTAGCATAGCGAACGCTGTAAAGGAGTTGAGTGGAGGGAATGTTTACGGCTCTGTTGTCGAATCTCCTCATGCTATGGGTGATTCAGAAGCATATAAGACGACAGTTTGAGATAAGCGCTCACGGCAAAACAGGGTTCATTTCGTGCAAACGCTTTTGTCAAGCAGGGCACGCAGTCTTTATCGTTCAGCAACTATATGTGTTTCACCGGGCGTGACATGTTGTTTTTAGCGGCATTAGTTCAAGGTTAGGGGAAGTGCATGAAATGACATCGAAAGAGGAGCACAAGCATAAATTGTCATTTGCATTCGCAACAAACTACGCCCTCCCCACGTAGCACCGTTCGGAGACATATCTATTTCCATAAGTATCTGTGTCTGTGCTCCGGAATACTATTTTGACGTTTTTTCAGAGGTATCTCAGGGTTGCGCCGTTGCTTAAAAGACAAATGTATCTCAGTACCTGTATTTTGGGCCTTAAAGTACATGTATCTCAGTATTTGTATTCCCGAATACTTTTTGGGATATCTCTGTCCAGCCCTGCACAGTGGTAAGTTGGGCTAGTTTGTTTAGCATTGTAAAAGGGTAAAAAACAGCGCGAAAAACGACACGGATGGAAGAGGTGTACACACACACAGCGCTGACTTTCAACTGTGCATTTTGAAAAAAAGACGTTCACCGGCGTGGTCACATACAATTAAATACGTCACATCACATCACCTGACCATTACGTCGAAAACTGTTGATAAACTCAAGTTCGCAGTCATATAATCTTATCGAGGGAGCACTGACCTGACACACTTATCTTTGTTCACTGAAATAAAAAAAGGCTTCCGTAATCTCTCTAGTCATCTGTCGACGATGCTTTCCAAGAATGTTGGTCTCGGTTGACCTAAAGTCCATTGATATTTCCTTTATTTAGGGACTTTAGTTTGTCCTAAAGTCCCACGAATGATTACTAGAGAGATTACGGAAGCCTTTTTTTTTTTTATTTCAATGAACAAAAATAAGTGTGCCAGTGCTCCCTCCAGGCACGTAGCCGAAGGGCGGGGGGGGGGGGGGGGGGGGGGGGAGGAGGAGGCATGGGGACAGGTCCCCCCCCCCCCCCCCACCCCGAAATCTTCCATTTTGCTGGGACCTCCTCTCCCCCCTCCCCCTCATAGAGTATTTTGTCATGGGCGCCTCCCACCCGAAACAAAATCCTGGCTACGTGCCTGGCTCCCTCGAGAAGTTTATATGATTGCGAACTTGCGTTTATCAGCGGTTTTCAACGTAATGGTCGGGAGATATGATGTGACGTATTTGATTGTATCTCACCACGCCGGTGGGCGTCTGGTTTTGAAAACAAACAGCGGAAAGTCAGCGTGCGCCCTATGTGTGTGCATCTTCTCTGTCCGTGTCGTTTTTCGCGCTGTTTTTTTACCCTTTTAGACTGTAAACTTCGTTGATCCTATGTTGCGCAGATACACATCACTCCTTCCCCGCACACTGCAGCGTTCACTCACTCGACCTGCGAGCTCGGTGATTGTTGAGAAGGCATGATCCTAGTACTTGTCTTGCTCGGGCTTGTAGACTCTGCAGTGCATGCGCGGTGAATAGCGAGCTGAGCCGTGGCCTTCATTGAATACCATCTATTGGATCGACCTGATGGTCTCTCCCCCCAAGTTTCAAACATATCTAACAACGATTAAAGCATGATAAAAGCATATCAGTTCGGGACCCAGAGGAGTCCGTGAACAGGGCGACACCTGAGCCAGCGTCTGACTAGGGCTCAGGCGTAAACAACATCTCTACGACAGCGGCCAGGCGGCGCGGGGACCAACACCGAAGACAATGTTATCACTCCGAAGTTTCGCCGCAGCCAAGTCAACACACCCCCACACACAGGCATTCGGAAAGTTCAGAGATGCCGCCGAAGCACACTCCCGTTGCTCATCCGCGGAGAGATAAAGTGTGGACCGAACGTCACAGAAAGAACGACTGATCATCGAGCGGTTTTGCTGTTTCTTTTCTATCGAGTTCAAGGGCAGGTACCCATGGCTAGGTGGGGCTTGAAACTATTCGGGAGTTAATGGGAAGGAATGGGGGGGGGGGGGGGGGGGGGGGGGGAAGGGTTGCCTCTCCTTCGTTATGTTTACATGACAAAAATACACAGCTACACAGCACTCCCCGTTATCTAGTCTCTTTCTTTGTCCTCTTCTCAAGCGCTATCATGTTCTTCAATTCCCAGTACCAACTGGCCCAACAATCTGCTCTGATCAAATATAAAATGTATGAAGAGGGAGGAGGGAAAGAAAAAAGCGGTGCTGATCCCCCCCCCCCCCCCTTTCCCCCCCTCCCCTTCCCCCTGCGTTTTGATGGCACTGTCTGACTGCCTCATTTTACTTTATTTTTATATTTTGCGTCGTGCTACATGGCACCGAAAGGCTTCATGGACATTTAAAAATTCTCAACAAGATCAGGAAACAAATGTGCTCACGAAGATGCTTTCGATTCACTGTCGGTCGTGTCTAGAAGTAAGCACGGAATAAGTGATTTGGGGCTAAGACACCATCTGGAGCGAATAGGGCACCAGAGGCGCTCAGGTAGTATGCGAGGAGGCCATGTGATTCTTCTGCCCGACTCCCACTAGAGCGACAAACAACCGACGCAGACGAGCCTTAAGCACGTGCAACGTATACGCGCAAAGCACCTTTGGCAGGTTTGTAGTCTCTCGGTGCTCGCCAAGTAAGCCCGGGTGATTACAAGCCTGCCATTATACCTTCTCGGTGTTGGCTGTTTCTGTTTGTCGCTCTAGTGGGACTCGAGCAGCGGCAATTTTCTGTTCCCGCCCCACCTTTTCGCGTTTTCTCTGCACTGTATGCGTCCTCACTGACTGGACGCAAGTCCCGGCCGAAGGCTTCCGCAAAAGGTGATTAAAATCAGGGGCTTTTAATCACTTTTTGTCCCAACCGGCTTGACACCTGTGTCAAAATAAAATACGCCAATAAAGAAAACAAATCAATAAATCGAAACTGGAGTCTGATTTGACCTCCAGTATGTGCACTCACGCATAATCGTTTGTATACGTTACGTTGGCTGTACTTCGCCTCTAGCTCGAGTAGATTCGAGCTATACTCCCGCGGGTCACATCACGTGATCAAACACAAAAGAGCGAACTCCGGGGTTTCAGCGTCCCTGTCAAGCACGTGCGCTCGAGCAGTGCAAGCGTCGTTCCGGGCAACATGCTCGCGCTTGTTTCTTCGATCGGCTTTGCTGGGAACAACTCGGTTCAGGACCTTGGGTCCCTTGGAACACCGAACCCTCGCGTCAACCGGAACCCAGCCACTGCAAGATTCGGTTACACACCCGCCCTTCGGCGTTTACAGTCAAAGCACGCGATCGCTTCCCGGAGTTGTCGCTGAGGCAGAAACGGCGGCGCTGCGATCGCATCTACCTTGGCGCTCCATCGCATTCTGTGCTATCCACTACAAATAAAACTGTTTGTTTACACGGCGGGAGGTTAGTCAGTCCCGGGGGCCGTCTTCTGTCTCCGCTGTATATGATATACGTCCAACCAGATACCCCACTGCTTCCCGGGGTCCTGAACGTGCATCACGTATCAAAACGGGCATCCCTGGGTTTTGCAGCGCCAGTTTTCGCTCCATGTTACTCGGAGCCGCGGCGCGCTAACTCACTCGACCACCGTGTGTGCTACCATTAATGTGCCACTATATAGTGCGGGGCGATTTCGTTCCCTCGTGGATGGCTTGTGTGCTAGTCAACCTTCAATCATCGTAATCAAAGCGGATCGTCGTCCTCGGTTGCTTCAAGTCCAAATCTCATCCACTGTCATACCACGGAAAGACCTGCGCGGCTGACCAGCAGACTGCGACCGGCTGGCTTTCGGGGACGTCCGCTTACGCGAGATCGCCTTGCGGGCTTTCAGGGGCAGCTAGGCGTCACGTAGTATCGCGCATCGCTGCAGGCCGAGCTCCCGTACACTCGAATCTCCTTGTTCTGTTTGTGACGGGAAGACGAAGGAGTGTCTCAGAAAGACGCATCCTCAGCGCTGCGTCCCGGCGCTCCGGCACGACGCACGTAGCGTGCAACGACGAAGCATCGCGGCTGCCGTTTCGCCTTCCAAGCAAAACGCTGCCGCAGCTTGTTGTTCGGCGAAGCGTCGCTCCACGGCCACCTTCTCCGCCTTCATTTATTCCTTTTTTGTTACCTCGCCTTGGCTCCATTCGCTCACTGAATGCATCGGTTATACCGTATTTTCCGGACCCAACTCGCCGCTTACAAACAATACCGTGTTTGTCCACAACGGGTGTGAGTGCTATACACGTGCCCAGGAACCAGCAACCAGTAGATGCACATGTTAGCACATATACCTAGTAACAAAAAAAAAAAAAATCATACACGTCACATCTTGACAAATGCCTACTTTATTAGCTCACAAAGAAGCTTGCATCATTAATAAATTACCATTATATACCCTGCCATTCACGAGATCTGTCACGTCTCGTCATAATAAAGGATCTAGAAGAAAAAAAGTCCTTGTACCCGTATATTCAATTTCACCTTGCTTTGAACCTTGGCGGAAGGCGAGGGGCCTCCACAGCCAATCAAGCGCCAGTTTAAAAGTGACGTCACCTAACTGCTCGGGTGTGTATCAGTGCGCGAGTTAGAAATGGCGCTGGTTGGAAGTCTGGCGTGGACGCGGTGGCAATGGCACGGTTTTGTCTACTGTGTTCGAGAAAATCCGAACTTGCTGCACTTTGTTCGATTTACTGCGCAAGTCCAAGTATCTTTGGTGATCGTGGCTGGAATCTCTTGACGTACCGAGATTGACGTGCAGCTGTGCAGTCTCCATTTTGTGATTAGAATCGGATGGCACGGTATGTTGTTGTGACAAAGCCTTTTTTTTTTGTGTGGTGAATATTTAAGTGTTCATCAAAGCCGTGTGTTATGCGCGAGAATGGTGCCACTGTTGAAGAGAAGAAAGGAAAGAAGAAAGGGAGAAAGAAGAAGAAAGCAGCGAAAAAGGCCGATTGGGCTTAGCGGTAGAAGGCTACCTCCAGGCGCCGTCTCCAACCCTAGAACTTCCAGGGTTGGAGACGCAGTTTAACGTGGATCCCCATAATCGGACGGCGATAGACGTCCCATCCCATTATCAAATTGGGGATCGACGTGAATCCCCATTTCTCCCGACGACGTGCGGAGACGAAAAGAAGACGGCCGGCCGTGAGTGGTGCAGACGGGAACTAGTTGAGTCACATGCCTTGAACTCCCGATGTCCAAGGACTATGACAGTCACTTTGGCTTCGTGTAAATAGCCTTTCCTGTTCATTTATATAAGTTTACCTTCTTATTTTTGATACTTTTTCGTTCGCCATTTTTTTTTTTTTTTATATTTCGTTCTGATTCTCAAAGTAAAACTTGCTCATTTCACAAGGTCTCCCAATTTGAAACAACATATGAACATGCAGATGTTGTGACGGCTAGGAGGGCCACGAGTGGTGTCAGGGGTGAGATATTTAAAATAATTGCGACATTCGAAAGTGGTGGGAGCAATCCTCTCTTTGTGAGCCTCGTAAAAATGAACCGAGCAGCTTCGAACCCTTCCACTCTATCACAGAGGCCTTGAACGTCGAGCGAAAGCAGGGTCCGCAGAAATTCTTCACTTCACTGCACGTGCCACACGGATAATGAGAGACTTTCCCGTCATGCAACGGATCGGGTTGGCGCATGGGCAATGAAACGTCCACTCCAATCTAACTCGCAGGCACCGTGCTCGCGGGCCAGGACTCGTGTGTCGGATTTGAAAGTGCCGATGCCGACTACTTACTCTTCTAGCAGTACACCACAGCGAGCTGTGGGGAAGTGACTGGCGAAGCACGAGCGGCGGAACGAAGTTGTTTTTGGAAATTCTTGCAACACCAATAAAGGCATGCAGCACTGAGAAATAAACGTTTTTTTGCCCGCGACACCAGACATGCTGCCACTGGCACTTTTTTTTCCGCATTCACCACAGCTCGGAGGTCCCTTGCTCTGTACGACTCTCTCGGAGGCCCAGAACGAAGTTTGTAGTACACGTTCAGCACAATTGGTCGCGCTTCTCTCCCAAATGCGGATATTTTTTTTTATTTTTTATTTTTTTTTTTATTTTTTGTTATTATATTTTTTTAAACTACTTGGAAGCGAGCTGACGAAGTAAATGAGTTTCCGGCGGAGACGGGCCTGCTGCCTGCCATTCCGCGGCCATTACGGCGAATGAAAGTGAGACCGTCGAGAGCACAGTTTGCGCAGTTAAATTTGTCAGGTGACATTTTAAACAGGCAGTAAAGTCATTTTAAAGTTAAAAATATTTATTCCAGTAAATATCTAACTCGGGTTTAGCAGTTTGTACATGATAACTTTTAAGTAGAAAACTTTCATACTGAAGTGACCTTTGCAGTACGTCACATCGACCACGGTGCCATGAATGTTGAATAAACGAACATGACGACAGCGTTGCCAACTGGATGTCTAGTTTCTCCAAACATGCTGCGTGTTATATATTAAAACATATAAAATAGCGCAACAGAAACAAGGACAAGAAGTAAACAGGACAGCGCCTGTCCTGTTTACTTCTTGTCCTTGTTTCTGTTGCGCTATTTTATATGTTTTACTAAGATGAACCAACTAGCCCAACAACGTACCTTACTAAACTATATATTAAATATCACGGTTAAGAGCTTCATTAGAACATAAATTATGTATCTCTGTTACAAAATACGAATACAACGCTTAGGACAAAGGCTACGCGTCTTGTACAATCAAAGTCTTTGACGTACTACTTTGCGATGCGTAAAAATGCCTTGCCAGTGCCGTGTCACAGCCAAGGGTATAGTTGGAGAAGACGGGAAGGAGGAACTCCCCTCTTCACCCGGAATCTCTTTGGTCTGTCCCAGCCAAATACCCCTTTGCCCGCCTGGAAGAATGAACCGTCGCTCAAATCAGCTTCCCTCTCGCTCCCGCCCGTGGCTTTGACAGAACCGCGCACAACTAGGGAGTCACGTGCCTCCCTCCGACGCGCTGATTGGCTCACTGGCATCATAGCCTTCGTCGTTTGCCACGCGCTCGAGTGTCGTGTCTTATTCGTGCGTTTCTAGTTAGCCACTCATTCATCCGATACTTTATTTCTTTCACTGATTTTGTTGTGTGCGTGTGTGTTTCCCTTCTGGGGTCTCTGGTCTGGAGGGACCGTAGTTTGGATACGTAGAATGCGCGTTTCTTTGTCGCCTTCCACGTTAATTTGAAAATTTGTCCCGTAGGAAATATTTCGCTGCTGTATTTAAAGGTTTTCTGGTCGACACAATGGGAGTCTAATTGGTCTTCACTCGAAGCTTTTTGAAGGGTTGTCTTTTATGATGCCGCAAATAAACGACCATCCTCCTTCCTCGTAACAGTCATATTTAAAGACAAAATGGAAGCTAAAAAATAGTTTTTATTCTTTTTTTCTCTACAACTCGTAGTGTCAGTCGTCAAAAGTTTAATCAAAAGGACAAGAAAAACAAAAAAAACAACGTTCGTTACGCCGTTTGATTGAACTTGTGTTCTCTCACCTGTAGTGGCGACGAAAAAGGGGGCTGAGGGAGCAGTCTGCACCACCCGTAGCAGGTGACAGCAAACGCACAAAGACGAGGAGCGCCGTGACGACGCACTTTTGTCGTTGCTTGAGGGGCTCTATCGGATCCTATCGTCAATTGCGGTTAAAGGAACGATACGGGGTTGGAATGTTCGTGACTTTGCAGAGGCGTACTAATCCTGGTCCGATAGACCTTTGCATCGCTTATCACCCGGTCGAAAAATGCTGAGTCACTTAGCTGGGGACACATGCGCAGCGTCTGATGTACCCCACAGCAGAGAAACAGCGCACGCTCAGAAGGCGTTGCAGAGGCGTACTGGTCCAATGGCCTGGTCCAAGTATGCACGCACAGACTGCCATTGATTCAGAAGCTTCTTTGTCGCGACGGAATTGCGAGGATTCAAAAGGGGACTATTTATTTCTTTCAGGCTCGCCTTCGCAAAGCTTGATGAGGTAATTGTGGGATCGAAACCACCCGCCTGATGACAGTCGAACGCGGCTCGTGGATTGGACACGAGAACTGCACTCGACTTCGGTCACTTGTTCTGGCTCCGAGTTGAGGGGATGTAGGATGCTCATATTCCTCGATTTTTTTTTTTTTTTTTGAGCGACCGTTATTGCTTGGAAGGGAAAAAAAAAAAAAAAAAAAAGCCAAGGCGAGTATATTTGGTTTTTAACGCCAGGGAGTAATTCTAAGTAGTATTTAGCGAAAGTAGAAAAATCGTTTCGTGGATCCTTTAAGCCTTTGTCTCACTGCTAAGGCATCGTACAAACGACAGTCCGCGGGCACTCTCTGAGGCGTGCGGTCCCGTCAGATTCGTCATACACTTAGGCTAGGTGGCGCAAGCTGCCGCCCGTTACAAAGGATATAGCCATTAACATCTATCCATCCATCCATACAAAAGACTGTCGACATACATGTTCGAAGGTATGCAGGAAGCTAACGGGCTTCAAAGATGCCCGAGGTGTGACCGCGGATAATTTTGTCCTCGTGTCTGCGGCGAACACCGTGTCGTTATGCCCGAGTCCCACTAGAGCGACAAAGACGACAACGACAAGCCTCAAACCGCAGTCTTTCGCGATTTGACAGGCATTGAGGCTACGCTCAAACACGAGCATCATGCACGCGCGGCTATCTTTGGCAGGCTTACAATCACTCATGTTTACCGCACCGAACGACTAAACACCTGCTAAATGTACCATCGCGAGCATGCTGCATGCACGTGTTTGAGGCTTCTCGCTGCCGTTTGTTTCTGTTTGTCTCCCTATGGTGGGACTCGGGCATTAGTATGACGAAATGAGCAGCGGGATTGCGGCTTTAGTGTGGAGTTACATAGCGGTGTTCGCAACACTGCCCTCATTCTTGTTGAGTCTACCCAAAGCCCGACGTCATCGTACGATAAACAAAACAAAAATCTAGCCGCAATTCGCTGCCGACGTTCCATCGTGCACTTCGCTCGCTGCCGCGGTGCGTCAGCGATGAAAACAGGATGTGTGTCGCGCCCCGTTCTCTGGCTGAAAAAACAAGCGCGGTTGCGCTTCAATTTCTGCTTATGCAAGCAGCGACGTGAACTTCAAGTGGTTACGTTGAAACTGGTATATACGGAGCGGGCCGGCGCCTCTTTTCTGTCCGACCACGGAGGAGTGCTGCCGTCTCCGAGGGACAAATTCATAATATGCACCTTTCCAGTGTGCTGGGCCGTGGCCGCTTGCGCGGCATCTGACTATATGCCGCGATATAGAGCTACTGCGCACGCGCGTTCAAAAGAAAGACAAAGATGGCGGCGGGTAGAAGACGAATAGTAGAATGGTCCGCGTGCGTCTCGGCGTCGCCACGTTGTGAGATGCTGCGGAGGTGTTTCGAAATTCACTCCATCTCACTATAGGAAGGTTGTGTCATAGCGTCCTCTACACTCACAAAGCCTGGCAGTTCGACGACGGAGCCATAGAGTGCCCGGTCACAGATTTGGAGCGCGAGGTTCTGGTAGCACAGAGCATAAAAGAGCCATTTCTTGGGGAACCTGGGCGTCAGCGCTCAGCTTTTGAAGCGGCGAGGACCCGAAACACACTTCCGGGTCCTCGCGTCTCGCCACAGCGTCTCGCTCTCGCGGCAGCGGCAAGAGCGTCTCGCCGCAGCGTGGTGCCAGTCCCGTGGCTCTCCTGTTGTCTGCCTACCTTTTCCATTTCGGCGGCCGCTTCTCGAGGCTTTATCAGAATATAGAAAGCTATTGTTGTGTGTATCTTGGCGTTCGAAAACCCGCCCGCGTCCAGCGTTACTCCATCTGTCTTGTCACGTGACATGACCCGCCGGAGTGACTCGGATCCATTCGACTAAGATTTGGAACAAAGCCTGCGTGACGCGCTGGCAGTGATGCCTTTGAGGCAAGAGTCGGCGCGGCGGGGAGGTCCACTTGTGATGACGTGATAGGGGGATTGGCTTATCTTCTAGGTGCTATTGTACCTATTACACACACTGTCTTTTGCCGAGTGATACGATGTTTCAGTCCTTTCCTTACCGCCCAATTCGTGTACGGTGTTCGGAACGGCTAATTAATGTTGACGTTTGAACACAGCGGGTCCTCTGGTAGAGGAAAGAGTCCGAGGTGCGGCGACCGCTTGCTTCTCCGGACGATTAGAGCGGTCCACACTTTGTGCCGCTCGGGGACTTTAAATCGCGGTCACGTTGCTCGTACCCAGTGGCGGATCCAAGGGGGGGGCGGTGGGGGCGATCGCCCCCCCCAAACGCCTCGCCATTTTTTTTTTTGTGGAGCCATTGTTTTTTCCATTTTTTTGTCTTTTTGCTCGCTTTTGAAGCACATCCCTTGGTACGCCAAAAAGTGTGGCGGCAACGCGAAGGGAGTGACGCTGTTGCTTCACTTTCAAGAGCATTCGTAGTGTTACTTATGCGCCATGAAGCCCCTGTTGTCTTTCTTTTGTACGTTTTGATCCTCCTAGACACCGAGAGGAAAATATGACTTAGGAACAACCAGGAAACTGGTACATTATTGACACACGCGTCATACAATGCCACATTGTCGCGTTTTGTCTCGCGCGTATCCCGTTACGTGAATAATTATTTCCGTAAAAAAAAAAAAGCGCGCTGAACACTCAAATTTGGTCTGCATGAAGCTAATACAACTTAGGAATGAAATTAAATTATACCTTGGTAGAAAGTCTGTGCCAACCGGGGCGTACTTCTCGAAGCGAAATCTCGCGCGGAATTATGCACCTCTTTGACGGGCGGTAAACTCGGCAATCTCAAATCGGCATTTCTTTTTCTCCGGAAAGGACTTGCCAGAGGCAGTCATTTATGGCTCACGCAAAGTGAACAGGCTAAGGCACGCCTCAGTGAAGCTTGAAACTTGTGTCTAGGTGATAGCTGGCACTAAACAAAAACTTTCGTTGGGTGCCTTCACTCCAACTGTCGCATTTTGCCCCGCGGCTCATTTGGCCCATCTTACCCTACTTCACTTTGGACAAACGCAATCTATTAGTTTTGGAGCTTCCCCCACACGAGTGTTCGTGCGGTCGAGGTGTTTTTTGACATATCAGTAGTAGTAACCAGGCATTGTGCGCAGATTTTATCGGCGCCCAGCATGCTCGGGCTCACAAACGCTTAGCTTCGAAAGCATACACTGTAAGAAGTAGCCGTCAGATTTACGGCGCTATACGCTAATAAAAACTAGAAGTACGCCGTGAAGAGGAATTATCTGAAATGCACCGTAAACGAGCAAAAAAACCAAGAGGGAAACGCAAAACTTCATGGAGCAAGAAAAGAGAAAGAAAAGACGCGCTTCGCTAATTGGTCACCACGCTTGAGCTTTCGGAAGCTGCGGGAACCCAGAGAGTCTCCTCTCGCCCCTTCACCTCCTTTCTTTGTCCGCGCCAGCCGCGCCAACGCAGAACGTAACTGCCTTAACTGAAAAAAGAAAAAAAAAAAGAGAACTAAGAGCAAACAGTAGAGCAACAATGCGACGAGCTAGAAGCATAAACAAAAGAAAGGAACGTTGGTTGGGACAACGCGGAAAGAAGTGGAAAAAGCTGACGTTCAGTTCATTTTCCCGCCTTCCCACCCGTCTCCGCGCCATTTTGTCCTCGTTCGTTTGTGGCATTCCCGGATTTTCGTGCACCTGAAAATTTGGAGCGGAAGGCAACTGGATACTCGAGACAGGTATTTCACTATCAATCTGCTGCTTGATTGGCAAGGATAGTATAACGGCGGCATAAATACAACACTCTAAAAGATGTTTACTTGCGGAATTTGTAGTTTCTGTTCAAGCACGCTTGATGGTTGTGCAATTCGATGAGCACGTTTTTCTTCAGTGTGTGGACGAAGGATGCTGTCGCCAGTTTGTTACGTATGATGCTCTCAGGTGTCATATTTTGAGAAGACATAGGCATTGGTACGCCTAAGGGAAGTTTGGTTTGTTTCGAGGAGTTTGGAAAGCTTTCAGTGCACTTTGCCACCATGCCTAGAGGGGGTCCATATCACAAGAGCGAATGACATTTTAGCGAACGGCGACATTTGAGCGAATGGTCGTTTTAGCGAATAACGGGGGCGCGCGTTAACCCATCCGTCGCGCTGCGCTTTACGCCGCTTCGCGGCGACAGTCTTCGGCAACTCATTACAAAAATGTGAACCCATTTGGCCCACCCGAAAACGCCGCTTCGCGGCGTCCGACTATTCGCTAAAGTGTCGTTCGATGAAACGTGGGCGTTCGCTAAAACGTCATTCGATCAAGTGAGTGCCTCCCGCCTAGAGGAGTGCCACACAAGGGAGGCTTTGCTAAAACATCTAAAAGGCCACATCACCGACAGTATTTTGTTTTTGTGTTCGTGCTCCAACTGTCAGAAGGTGTGAAATCATAGTTCGATCACGGCACATTTGAACTGGGCGCATTTACGAGTGACGGGTTTCTTGGGCGACGGCGCATCGCCTGCAGGCCCGCTTCAGGTTAAGGACTCTTCGACTCGGTCGACTAGTGCGGATTCTAATGAAGACGGTGCTGTTAACGTGATGCAATCCCCTAATGATAACTACGACGTGTTAATGTCTCTGTCTGCAGGAGAAAAAAGGAAGGCCGTAAAATACGACCTTTTTTTTTTTCGTTTTTTTTTTGTACCTGAAGTTCAACGGAACGCTTCTTATGCCGGTATCAACAGTTCAAAAAACCATTTATGAATTTCAACGTTGGCATTTCTTGTACAAACAATACATGTTCGGCCAACTTGCTGAAAGCCTTCAAAACGTGCTTGGTTCAGTCGAGGTTCATAACATCATTGAGTTCATAACATCACTATACAATGATGTTATGAACCTGAATACTACCACCTTTCTCGCCGTTTAAATTGCACCGTAAAAATAACGGCGCGCTGTAAATTTTTTTTTACCGCAAATTTGAAGGCCGACCGTAGATTTCTACGGTCCCCGTTTAAATTTATCGTAAACCAGATTTACAGTGCACCGTTATTTTTACTGTACAAGTTTGGCAGCATCAGCTGCCTGGTATTTGACCGTAAATTTTACGGTCAAATTTACAGTCAGGACGCTACAGTGTAGCGTCCTGACTGGTGCCCCATACGAGCATGCAGGCACGTGTGGCGTGCACGTGAATATAGCTTTGGTAGGCTTGCAATTGCACGTGATTTTCCGCACGAGCAGAGACATTGCGTTGGCCAGATGCCCAGCTTTCTGAGGCTATGCAGTCAAAAGTACGGGAGCGTGTGCCTTGGTGTGCATAGCCACAGAAAGTTCAGAGTTCATCCCCTACAGGTAAACCGATACAGAAGCTCTCAAGATCTATATCATGTTATCAGAGTTTAGTAAAAACGATGACTCCACAAAAAATATACACTCCCCCCCCCCCCCCCCCCCCCCGTTTTACGCCGAGGAACCGCCCCCCCCAAAATGGAGGTCTGGATCCGCCCCTGCTCGTACCGCCGTACAAAAGACACCGTGTTCGCTGCGCTCACGGTGACAGAACTACCTGCGCATCAAGCCAACACCACCTAGACAGAAGGCCTCCACACGCGTCATCATAGTCAGATCGATCGAGGCGAGAGATTGGGCACGAGTGCTGCGTCAGTGTTCGGCTGCGGCTCGTGGCCAATCAGCGCGTCGAAGGTCGGGCTCGGGTCCAATAGCCGACCGAGCGCGATCCGACTGTGATGACGTTTCATAGAAGAAGAGGAAACCATGCGACGACAGACTGTCTGTCTGTCGTCGTGTGCGTGTTAATAAATTTCCTCTACCCCCTCCGCCCCGCGTGTCCGGCATTTCAGGGAACCGTTTGTGCACATCTAGGGTGACCACCCGTCCCGCATTGAGGGCTCGTGTCCCGCGAGAAATTCCCAAATCTTCAAAATGTCCCGCATTTCCCACTGTCGTAGAATTCACTCCACAACTCATGGTGCTGCCGAAAAAACCGGGTACGGCGAAGCGCGGAGGTCGCTGGTAATCATGTGAATCGAAATGATACGCCATTTTCTATCCAAGCATTGCAGGAAGCGATCGTCGTTCTTGCAAGAGATCCGACGCGCATGCGCCGTTGTGCCTCTCCCCTTGGAGGCAAAATATTGTAAGAAAAATTGCTCGCAAAATATTTAACTATAAAATATTCTAATTATTTTCAAATCGCTGTGTCAATGCGAAAGGGTTGCTTTAGATTTCTTTTTAGTGAAGACACTCACAACGGTCGAAAAAGGACATCATGTTAAAAATGTGTGTATGACCAAGTTGATAAAAGTAAGAGTTGACAGGAAACAATAACTCGAAAAAGATTTACTGTCTCTTATTTCCATTTGAGGCATTGAGTTCTGATACAGCCGATTTTTATGTTTTCAGCTTCGACACATTTAATTACAAATTTTGAAAAAAAAAATATATATATATATATATATCACTGGGAGTGAAAATTATGTGGGCTTAATTACTGCAATACAATTAGCAGGGGTATAAACACCAGAGGATAATAAATGTGCTAACAGATCCTCGGTTCGTTGTGTGCGTGTTCATAAATTCCCTCCTGCATTGGTGTAGAAATATACACCAATGCAGGTTAGCTCCCCACTAAATGTAGGGATCTCAACCCGGCGACCTGGTCCCGTGACCCTCCTCATGGCACCGTGACGTCAATTTTACCGCTATCTTTAGCGAGGAAATGAATAGACAATTTGTTCACCCCCCCCCCAAAAAAAAAAAAAAAAAAAAAAAAAACACACACATAAAAAAAGCTTCTAATGTCTTTCAAACACATTTAAATGAAACACGCCAAATAGTTTTTATTTTTTGCCAGGCGATTTATTATGT
The DNA here is from genome assembly GCF_016920785.2 of Ixodes scapularis. NCBI lineage: Eukaryota > Metazoa > Arthropoda > Arachnida > Ixodida > Ixodidae > Ixodes > Ixodes scapularis. The sequence continues at coordinate 52,714,734 of NW_024609880.1, read as the reverse complement.
TGTCAGGGGACCACTCAATCGTTATTTTGCTGCAGAATCAGGTATATATATTTTTTAAAAAAGCTTATTGCTTTGAAAGCAAGACATGAGCACGGAGATCCATGGACGACAGCGCGCGTACCGAGGAAGGGAAAACATGAAGGAGACGGGGGTTGCCGGAAGTCACCTGGCTATCGCTCCCAGTTTTGTTCCGTTCCTCCGATTCTCTGGTGTGGGAAGCAGATGACGACAACGAAGTTGCGGGCATCGTTTGTCGTGCGATTGCTTCACACTTCTATCCCTTCCGCCCGATGTTCTGGTCTTGAAGGTCGATTGGCCAGTACCACGAAGGACAGTGCCGAAGTAACGGCCCCACGTCCGTCGCAACGATGGTCCGTCGTGCGCTGCCATGGCGTCGTCCAGCCCGCGGTACGTCGTCATGTTAAGAATGACGTAGTACATGTACAGTGCTAATCACACTTGTCTATAACGCGCGAGCGTGCGGCTTTCTCCGGGAAGCGCTAGGCTGGTGGCATTCGCGGAAACTAAGCTAGTCACGTGGCGCAACATGGAACGGCCCGCTCGAGCCCTAGTAAAAAAAATCATTTGTATGAGAAATTTCTTGTGTCCAATAAACACATATGAATCATACAAGATATATAAGAATATATAAGAACATATAAGAACCATATAAGAATTACATGAGAACTATATAAGAATTATATCAGATACATAAGAACCCCATAAGAAGCATATAAGAAACTTCCCACTAGTTTCTTATATGGTGTTTGTATGTTCTCATATATCTTATATAGTTCTTATATAGTTCTTATATGGTTCTTATACGGTTCTTATATGTTCTTATATACCTTGTATGATTCATATGTGTTTATTGGACACAGAAATTTCTCATACAAATGAGAATTTTCAAAAGGGAGGGGTGTCCTGCCCACTCTATCAGCTTGATAAGCGATAAAAGTAAAGTGCTTTATGATATATTTTTGTTTTTTGATGACGACATTGTTGATACGCCTTCATGCTTTGGTTCCTTTATTTTTCGAGCAATGATGTTTCTAAAAAGCGTGCGAGCAGCCTTCCGCGTTCGCCACCAGCTGATAGATTGCGCAGGACACCCCTCGAGCGGGCCATTCCATGCTGAGCCACGTGACTAGCTTAGTTTCTGCGAATGCCACCAGTCTAGCGCTTCCCGGAGAAAGCCGCACACTCGCGTGTTATAGACAAGTGTGATTAGCACTGTACTTCCTGTGACCTGTGCCATAGCCTAGAGGAGGCTATGCTTGTGCTACATTTTTTTTTTCAATCAACATATTTGCATGCAGTTTTTTGGAAACCTCACAAAAAAAAGGTTCATATCATTCAATATCTTCAATATTAAATGTGTGCTTTAGATGACCCACAACTTTGAATATTTTGGTACGCAACAGTTTAAACTTAACGTGGCCATGAAAAAGAGAGTGAGCGCGACTGAAACCGGCGGTTTTCGGGCGGAAAGAGAACGAATTTCGAGCCGCTAGTTTTGTCTTCGCAGTCGGATTCTTGTAGGTCATGTTCAAATAAAAAACCTCGGTGAGCATAAATACCATGTCAGTTTCCCTTTAAGTATCCCATGCATTATATATATAGAACATTAGAGATAAATGTAGCTAGCATGTTTTCATGTTTAATTAAGTCTTGGAGAAAGGATCTATATTCTTGGTCTGCATTGCTGAGACATTTGTCACGAATGAAGGCGACGAGAAGACGATCAGTGAACTGAAAAAGGTTTAATAAGCGAACTTGTGGCAAACAAAATAAGGTAAAGAACGAGCGTCGAGGCAGCAGAAAAGCGGGCGGCGATTAGACGGCGAAACAGCAAGCGGAAGCGAGACTGACTCGACAAGGTAGGGGGTAGCTGCTTATCTACAGTGCGTCACTATCTCGGAAGTTCAGCAAAAAAGGTTCGAGCGTCGCGCGCACGGGGCGAGGATGAACTGGCACTTTCGAGAACAAGAAGGCAGGGGGAAAGTTACGTCTGGGGCCCTAAACTCGTCGTACACAAAGTTGGAGCCCAAAGTTAGCGGAGCGCGCCGATTGGACGCCGCCGAAAAAAGCGCCAAGTCATCGTCGGGATCGTCCAATCGGTGCGTTCCGTGAACTTCGGCCCAAACTTTGTGTTCGACGAGTTTAGGGCCCCTGGTGCGAGAATGAACGCGAATCTTCTAAAGTCCGTGACCGAGCGCCGCTTTCTCGGCCCTGCGGGTGGCAATATGATCATTGAACAAAAGCGCCAGCGAAAGACCGCGGATAACTGCCTGCCCCCCCCCCCCCCCCCCCCCCCCCCCCCCCCCCCCGTTGCGGCCCTGTGCTCCCTTTTATTTTCCGATGAACCAACAGAAGCCAATCCAATGACATGTGAGCGTCGCCAGGTGACCTCCGGGTAGCGTTCGCTCTGGTCCATCGTCAGGTGAAACGGAGTATATAGTTGTATCCATAGGATTTCGTCATTTTCACACTTTGCACTCTCCATCACGAGGAGGAGGAAAACTTTATTCAAAAGCTCAGGTCCGAGCCGTCTTAATCGTCCGCACTGGAGGAGGAAGCGTCTTCTACAACTTGGGTTAGGGTTCTTCGTTGCGGAGGGTCTAGGATCTCCCGCACATGAAGAAGTAGGAGAGGCCAGACCTCGTTTTGTAGGTCAGGAGGAGGAGCAGCCCAGTTTACCCAGGAGTAGGTGAGGTGGGCAGGGAAGTTCAGAGGAGTGGGGTGAGTGGGGGAGCTCGTGACTCTTGAACAGAGCCAGTATATGTGTGTTCGTTTGATGGGTATCCCCCGCAGACCTGACACGAAGGCTGTCCGGGGCGGCCTTGTATGTGTGATTGTATTGATCGCAGGGTAGGGAGTTAGTCTGTGCTTGGCGAATGAGGCTGGCGTCTGCTCTGTTGAAGATGGTGGAGGGTGATGAGAGGGTGCACCGCTGGCGCCGAAGCAGCCGGAGATGTTCTCTTCGTTCCTTGTGATTAGAGGCGCGAGCTTCTCGGGGGCTGTATGGTTCCGGCCAAGGCTTCGGAGGGCCCGGAGGATTGCTTGCGCGGGCCAGAGCGTGTGCACGCTCATTCTCCGGAATGCCTTGATGGCCCGGAACCCATTTGAGACGAACGTGGAGTTGAGGGTGAGTGGCCATGTAGTCCTGAAGGGTAGTGCGGGTGTGATCTGGCAGGCCTTGACATTCAAATGCTCGCAGCGCCGCCTGGCTATCGGATCTGATTGTGATAGTCGAGGTCGAGTGGTCATGAAGGGTGATGGCTTCCTCGATCGCTTGGATCTCCGCCGCAGTTGGGGAAGGGACGCCGCAGTGTAGGCGGGTGGATGTGGAGTGGGGGCCGATGACTGCAGTGATGATCCGATCTGGTTGGATATGAACGTCTGTGTAGTATGTGTCGTGAGATAGCGTCAGGAGGTAGTGAGCATAGTTTTGACGGCGCGTCTTGTTCCTATCTGGATCCATGTTTTGTGGAATGGGGCGTACTTCTATTCGTGGCACGCCGTCCCATGGTGGTGGGGGTGGAGGGATGGGGGGCAGGTGCTCCGTAGGATGGCCAAGGCTTTGAAGGATTGCCCGTCCCTGTCTGGAGGTTGAGAGACGGTGTAACTGGGCCTGGTGATGGGCCGCTGTTTTCTCTTCAAGTGTGTTGAAAAGTGCAGTATCCGCAATTTTGGTATTGGCGTCATATACGGGAACTCCCAGGGCAGTACGGGTGAACTTGCGGAGGGAAGCCTCGATTTTGTTTGTCTGGGTGGTAGTGAGGGTTTGATATGGATACGCATACATGAGTCGAGTGTACACAAGTACCTCGATCACTTTGCGAAGTTCGTGCTCCCGTAAGCCGTGGCGTTGTCGTGTGATACGCCGGAGCATATGGAGAATTTGCTCTAGTTGTTTTAGAATGGTTTTTACCCATATCGTTTCATCACGAGTCACCGCGATATTACGTGGTTCGAATGCCCCGTGCCACGTTTCCCCTTGAACTCATTGCCATGCAGCATCCGAAGCACGGATCTCACGGTGACTCGCGTTCGAGTCTGTCTGCAGACTGTGTTTTGTGTGATGGAGGGTATAAACAGTGTAAAACCAACTTAAAAAAAAAAAAAAAAAAACTGTCTCGAGTAAATTGGCCGTGTTTAACCTGTATCACACGCTTATTTGCACCTTTCATTTTTACTGGTTTATTGGCAACGCTGTTGTTTCATTCCACGTTGGACCAAAGAAAATTGGCGGCTTCCTTCGCCGGGGCAAAAAGGCGGGGGGATGTTTTTTTTTTTTTTTTTTTCTTTTTTTTTCTGATTTTTTAGAGTTTACCCTGGCTATTTCCCACACTGAATGGTGATATTTGCGAAAATGCAGAGGGGAAGGAAAATTGTTTTAGAAGGGCAATGGAAGGAATATTCCTAATTTCGATTATTTTTGTTTCTGGGCTAGGTGGCGCAAGTTACCGCCTGTTACAAAGGGTACAGCCGTTAGCATTCATTCATCCAACGAATCTATCAAGTTGGTCCAATAATCTAGACGAAAGGGTCCATCATCCTTCAATGCATTTCGGCCGCTTCGGAACGGCGGGAGAGATTAATACCTAAAAACTAAAACCTGCGCTCTTCTTTTTTTTTGTTAGTGTGTCACTGCTTTGAGGCCAAGTGAGGAGAGCCAGCAGAGGGTTTTCACGTTTTGACACCAGAACAACAGCGACGATGCTGACGAAACGCTCCAGTGGGCCGGGGGGAATACTTTTTTTGTTACTGCGATAGCAGTTATCGAGAGACTTCGCGGGTTTCGCGCCGCCGAGTGCGCTCCATATCGACGCGAGGCATTTACGGCACTCCGCCAAAGGATTCCACACTGACGTCACGCCGCTCGACACTACTTTGACGTCACGCCACGCACCACGTCACCTGTTACCTGGCATCAGCTGACACCATGGCGTGACATTGTCGTGTCATGTCGCGTTCACGGTGACGTCAAGTAACACCGTGAGTCACGTGATGTCATAACGTCACGTGACAATACGTCGTCACGTGACACCATGGCGACACGTAGAAACATAAGCGTGAGGCTGCTGATAATGGAAACCATAAAAAGAGCGTTTTCGCTAATTACGGCAGAAAGGTTCTCGGACGATATAACGAATAAAGCTGAAACCACGGGAGTGAAATGAGGTGGAGCCACACGCTTAAAACTTGAACGCGCGATTTCGGAAGTGTTCTTCAGTGACCGCAAAACGGTGTTATACCCCTGTCAGACGGCAGCTAAAATGGCATTTACACCAAATGACATTCAGTGTAAATGTCATTTAGGCATTGCCACACGGCAACTCAAATGGCATTTATCCTAAATGCCATTTCGGGTAAACAGAGTTCCCCAAACTCATTTACGGCTCGCAAAGCGTACTCTCGATGGCAGCGTTCGACACATATTACGGGATTGTTTTAAAAAAAGAAGGCATATATTACGGAAACAATTTTTACATCATTTTAATTACGAAAATAATTTCTTTAACGCGTATATCGCACGCACTTTACGTTCCTAATTGTTTAAGCTACTCACGACTCCAGTTACCCAGTAGGCCTAATGGCTCTAAACCGCTGAACTTGTCGTGTGCTCGCCTCGGTCGGCTCTCGGTTCGTTGGTTCCACTTGCGATGCGCTCCTCATTTACGCGTTTTTACGATATCGGAAGGAGCGCCTGCCGACAAAAAAAGGCGACCTGTCCCGCGAGACGTCGGTACTCAAACTATGTGAGACGAGCACCTCGAATAGTCTTCGGTAGCAGAAGCGGAACGGCGGGTTCTGCACCGGCCTACGGGCGATTTGAGAAGCCCTCCGTTTCCTCGAGATATACGTCGCGCTCCATCACAATACCGAAACCTCAAGGAACATTTTTGGGTAAGATATAACTTTAACGGTGGGCATAGCCAACAGGAGCACGCAAAACAATTATCGGAGCGGACGGCCGCCTAGTATTCGTTTTGTGTGTGTGGGTCGTCGCAGCACTGCGTACCTCGAACGAGTACTGCGTACCGAAGGAGTTCATTGCACGGCCGGCTTGGTCGTGGTTCATACTAGCTGACTTCGCCTAGCAGCGCTTTAAATTTCGCGTTTGTTGCTCTGGCAACAGCTTGCGAAGTTGACTGAATCTTTACTTGGCTGCCGCGAAGTAGAGATTCTGGGAAGAATGCAATACGACAAAAAGAGTTTACTTTTCTTTAAGTGGTACAAATCTTGTAAATGCCCTGTTCTAATAAACGTAGTGTAGGTATTCGTCACCCTGACTTTTGACCGGCTTTTGCATTCCCATTGACATCCTCCAAAAAGAAATAAAAAGAAATGCTGCGTGAAGTCAGTCTCTCAATGTTTCTATTTCTAGCTTTCTTTGATGTTGGATAATCCCATACTGTTTTCAAAGCGAAATATGTTACGTGTGTTTACATATGTTCACAATTTTATTCCAAAACATCCTACAAATTGTTTAATAATGCATTGCATATATACATTGAGTACAGTTGCTGCACAGTTGCTACTTGAGATATTTACGTGTTCCAGAAAACATTGCTGCTGGGGGCCACCATAGAAGTAGGCAAAGTAGTGAGCTGGCTACATTACAAAGGAATCTACAAGTTCCCGGGATCACTGTCTCTAAATAAGTGGCAGTTTCTTGCAGTCATGGCCACTTTTGTGACATTCTCCTCACTTGTTTTCAGACGTGCAGTGTAAAAGTATCGCAGAAAGCAACCTGGGTGAGGTACCTTCTAGAAAAGCAGCAATAAAATAATTGTGTGAGGCTGACGATGACAGTCCAATAGCCAGCATCAAGGCTGTCGCTGGTATTGACGCCAAGATACCTGAGACTAGTGGCGATGTCAGTGATGATGCCACAAGTACCAGAACAGCCCGACGAAGCAGTGGTATAAGGGCTGCACAGCTGCACAGTAATGTGCAGCTGAGCTGACAAGTGTGAAAAGGAAAAGGCCACATAGCCATAGAAGCTGTTTCGGCTCGTTGAAGCAGCCCGACATGCCCCACTAGAGCACTCGGAAGATGCGAGTCGCAGTAGCAGTGCCACGAAATGTTGGAGAAGCAACTGCTCGCATTGCGCAGAAGGTCGAGTGGGTAACTACGTTCAGTAAAGAAGGCGGTCATCGTCTTAAAGACGAAAATTGATTTCGTCGCTGCAAATCTTATGGAGGCGAAGGAATTGTGAGAAGGGAATAGAGTTGATTTGGGATCTAGGATGGATCAAGGAGTAAAGAAGGTAGCTATGGCTGTCAGTGGGTTTATAGTGCACAAAGGTGTGGAACCTGTGACCGTCACTAGTGACTTTTAAGTCTAGGAAGTTGACAGCGCATTTCGATATCAGTGAGGTAAACTTGAGGGAGGGGTAGGCGTTACAGAGTGCAGACCACCACGTTTCCACCCTTATTGGCTGGCTTGGTTACGAGGTTAGTGCGGTTTCGAAGGGAGTTTAGAGCAGTAACTTCTTGTGGGGTTGCGTTGCGGTATTTAGAGATTAGTTTGCTAGAGGAGTTGGCAAGAATGCTACGACATGCTTTGATTGAACTGTCAGTTTCAGGGTGTTTGGCGGGAAGCAGGGTCCGGATAGTAGTCTTTGGGTTAATGGTGTCGAACATGGTGCAATTAAAGTTAGACGGATGCTGGGTGAAGTGGGCATCTAAAAGTAGGCATCAGAAGAATTGTTTGCTGTCCACATGTAAAAACAAAAAAGGGTAAGGTCGGCTTTGAAGTGCAGGAACGAAGGACGGGCCCTTCGATAAGATAACGTGTTCAGGGGCAGTGAGGGGTAAATCGTCTCGTATGGCGACATCATCAATGCGTTGGACGGAAGCCTCACCTTTTCGGGGCAAGAGAGTGTATAGTTTCCTTAATTTACAGGTGAGACCATCGGCATAGAGATATGAGTTGACTTCCAGAATTTTGTCAACAAGTTTGCATGAGTGTGAATTGAAAGATGAGTCAAGGGACTTGAGGAGTCGTAGCGACGGTGAGCGTTTGGCGTAACTGGGCACAGTGGTCATTATGATATCTTAGATGTGCCTTCACTAGCTGGACAGCAGCATTATCTAATATTTGTGACACTTTTGAAGGGCCGGAGGAATTCTCATTGGCAGGTTGTAAGGAGGGCCGGTGTGTTTGCACGCAAGACATGTCGGAGTGCCGCACGGCGTGGTACCAAGGAGCAAAGTCTGAGGCTTTGTGGTCTGGTTGCTGCATACTGGAAGGGATCATAACTTGGGCTGTCGATAGGAAGTTAGGGCGGGTGCTTTAGAAATAACTGTAGAGTCTTTGAGGTGGGAAGTGGTTTCCATGATTAGTTTGCCGAGCCTGGGTACAGAGGGATGGAACGTAAAGATGAGGGGGTTTCGGAATGGTTGCTGCATACTGGAAGGGATCGTAAGTTGGGCTGTCGATAGGAAGTTAGGGCGGGTGCTTTAGAAATAACTGTAGAGTCTTTGAGGTGGGAAGTGGTTTCCATGATTAGTTTGCCGAGCCTGGGTACGGAGGAATGGAATGTAAAGATGAGGGGGTTTCGGAATGGTTGCTGCATACTGGAAGGGATCGTAAGTTGGGCTTCGATAGGAAGTTAGGGCGGGTGCTTTAGAAATAACTGTAGATTCTTTGAGGTGGGAAGTGGTTTCCTTGATTAGTTTGCCGAGCCTGGGTACGGAGGGATGGAACGTAAAGATGAGGGGGTTTCGGAATGGTTGCTGCATACTGGAAGGGATCGTAAGTTGGGCTTCGATAGGAAGTTAGGGCAGGTGCTTTAGAAATAACTGTAGAGTCTACCAGGTGGAAAGTGGTCTCGATGATTAGTCTGCTGAGCCTGGGTATGGAGGGATGGAACGTGATGATGAGGGTGTTGCATGGTGGTTTAGATCTTGGTTGGGGAAATAGAGCGTTGTGGCGCGAAATGTTAGAGACGCGACTGCTCGCACTGCGCAGAACGCTGAGTGGGTATCTACTTTCAATAAAGAAGGCGGTCATCGTCTTAAAGGGGCACTCAGGTGGATTCTGAGATCGTCTATTTTATGTCATAACTCAATCTATGGACTCTAAGCATCCTAAGAAACCCGAAATTACATACAAGGGCGGTCAATCTCGCTATTTAAAATTCTATTAAAAATTGCGGCATGCCCTCTTTTCTGCGCTGTGGCGCAGAACGCCAGAGGGTGCCATCGGACGGGAAGGCAACAGGGGAGGGCACATGACAGCCAATTACGAATAATGGCTTCCCGGCACACTAAATTTTCAAACATGTGCGCCTTTGAAAAATCAGTCCGCCGAGAAGCCGTCACTTGTGACTGGCTGTCGCGTGCCCTCCCATGCTGCCTTCCCGTCCGGTGGCACCCCCTGGTGTTCTGCGCTACGGCACAGAAAAGGTGGCGTGCCACAATCTTTAATTGGATTTTTACTATGAAAATCGGCTGCCCTTGAATGCTATCTTGGGTTTTTTAGAATGCTTAAAGCCCATAGATTGAGTCATGCCAATAAATAGACGATCTCAGAATCCACTTGAGTGCCCCTTTAGGCTGTTGACGGAAATCAATGTCGTTGCTGCAAATCCTACAAAGGCGAAGGATCTGCAGCCTCAAACGCCTTTTTGAGCTCCAGCACTGGTTTGCCCAGCAGACGACGCTGAACCCTTTTGTCCAGGACACCACACACCAGACGGTCCCATAGCACGGCTGACAAGGTCTCACCAAAGTTGCAGTGTTCGGAGAAGCGGCGTGGGGCGGGGACGAAATTCGAGATGCTTTCTCCAGGCTGTTGGCTGCACTTATGAAACGCAAAGCACTGAACAATCACTGACAGGCACGGTGTGAAGTGGATGGTGAGCTCCAACACAATGTCCGCATAGGGAGTCCACTGGCACACACAACGAGCATACGACGGAGTAGATTGTCGGTCCACAAACGCTACACGGGACTGCGCATATTGGGGACTCCTCGACGATGTTGAGTATAATGAAGAAAACGTTTAGTCGCTCCTGGTACAGGGGCCATGTTTCAATCTTTTTGGGTCGAACTCTTCGAGATGTCTCAGCCGCCCTTTGATGACAACGTTAGGCTCGTCTTTTTTCGCCATATGCTCTCGTCGTTGCCAAGTTGCCACGAAGCTGTCGTTGCTCAAAAAAGCGTGGTTGCGTGCCTCGGAGTTTGAATTTCTTCATTCTCGTTGTTGCCCAAAGCTTTATTCAGGCGGCCGACTTGGCCGTGCAGAAAAGAGGAGTTAGACAAGAGACACGTGGTTTACAACGAGTCCCCAGAATGACAAACGGTTCGGTAAAACCAGCTTGACTCGCCTTGGCTTGACTTCTGCCAACTCGCCGATGATGCCAGATGCACACACAACACTCACGACGCAAGATTTCGTTTCATTTTAAGTGCAAGATCCAGGCTTTCAATATCGCTACCAAGCATGCTCGGTCATGTAGTGTTAGCATCGTTCAGGGCAACATGCTCATGCTCATAGCTTCAGCTTCACTTGCACATGAAGTAAATGAAACCATAGCCCCTGTATCCACTCTAATTCTCCAAGTCAGTAGTAGGCTGAAATTTATCCATCACTACAAGAAGTTGGGAGTGATGCTGAGAAGTCTGGGAGGGTCGTCGCATGTACGGAATTGACTGATCGACGTGCCGTTCCCTGCAAGATGATGTCCTGGGTTGGGCAAGGTTCGAGCATGTTGGATGCTATCAGGAACACGTGGTTACACAGGATCCGTGGGGACACGGCGGTCCCATTGACTGTGGCCATATGTGCCTGGGGCGTCACTGCTTCCCGAGTGCTAGCCAGTGCCAACCTCCGGAAGATGGTCACGAAACTGCCTCAGCATCCCAACATTGAGATACTGGAACTGGTAGCAGTGGTCTAGGAGAGCCAGAGGAATCACTGTAGTTGGATAGAAACATTGCAACAGATGCATCAGTCCTCTAGGCATAAAATATCTTACACCTTAGACATATTATTCTCAAAATTGTAGATTCAATGGGGAAGCAGAGCAGTCAAAATTTCACCACACAGCTAGCTTGGAATATTTCTTGGAAACTTCACAGAATGGCAAACATTCTATAGCTTCTAAACATAGTATTTACAGTGCTAGAAGCTGGCACCCTTGTCTCGTATTTAGAAACAGTTATTCAGTTATTTTCACCTCATCAAAGATGCACAATTGGGAAGATGATCAATCCAGTTGTTTTATTCACATTAAAACGAGTTAACGAATAACTTTAGAATGCTGACAGGAGCTATATCAGTTAGTTTTGAGTGACATTCAGTAAAAGGAAGACAAGTGAATTGTTTTTTATCTTTTTAATTTTGTGAGTTTGAAACAAGATTGCCTGCATTTTCTAAGAGCTAAAAAAACATGTAGGGATATTATTTCTACTAGTTCAAACATTATTTCTTTTTTTTCTTGGTTTTCGCAAAAAAGGGTACTTACTATATTTATGGCGCTTTGGTAGCCGCTGGTGCTGAAACTTGATGTCCCAGGTGGCATTCCTACAGCGATTCCCTATGACCTGAGGGAGTCCTGGTGCAGTTCGGTTATCCCGTGTGTGTTTAACCGTTCAGCGGTCGCGGCGGCGCTCAAGATCTTCGGCCAGTCGCGTCGGAGGGGTGCGATCACTTGGCAGTGGTTTGCCTCACGACGAGCAAGTTGGCGATGGTTCTGTCCTCCGCAGGAGAGTATAGCTTTGCAGCGCCGACTCACTTTGTTATTGGGGTGGTTAGGTGCACGCAAGTCACCTGGCGAACCAAGCACTCTATGTAACACCGACACACATTCACAAGGTGCCTGATCACGTCGCCGACATCAGCCAAACGCCTGCTTGAAGACGCAGTACGTTAGTAGGTACGGTAGCCTGTCTTCAAACCGAAACTCGCGGAATGCGTCTACGACGATGATGGACGGCCTTCTCAACAGCCGGAGACGCTCGAACCAAGATCAATCCATACCGCCGTGATAGTGACGGCGGAAGCGCAATACGGCATCCAAGATCCCTCGCAGAAGTAGGAGTGAACACGGCAGCCGAAGATCGAGCGTGAGGGACAGCCAGAGCAAGCAAGCACTACCGAAATTAACGAAAGAACTGTGCGAACAAGCTGTCAGCTGTAGTGGCGGAGCGCGGGAGGCTCGGCTTACGGATCGGCTTATGACGACGTTAGGTTGGCTAATGGATTTCGCCCCGCGCTTCGCTTTATTTTTTCGTCAGAAACTAGTGAGCGCAACTTTCTATCCCATTTTTTTGTTATATTTTCTTGTCCCAGCAGACAACACACACAAAAACAAATGTTTTGCCGTGTTAAAATTGTTTATTGACGAAAACGTGTTCTATGTGCACGAGACGAATTTGCGATCGCAATTGTAATAGACATCACTTAAATGTCATTTTAGTTGTCGTCTGGCAGGTCCCATCATGAATGTCATTTGAAAACCTGAATGTCATTTGGCGTAAATGCCATTTTAGCTGCCGTCTGACAGGGGTATTAGTTTGTGTCCAATAACATTACATAAGACGTTCAGGCAGCCACACCAACCACAGGAAACGGTTCTCGCATACACATGCAGTTTCGTCGTTGACTGGATTTCAAACTTTTCCCTCGATTTTCGAAGTGTTCTTCAATTACCACGAGGCAGTCCTATAGTTTGAGTCCAATAAAATTGTTTGAAAGGTTCACGAAATGCTCTCTACTCAATACACCATCATTGGTTCTAAAACGTTATGGAATTTCCGTTCGGTGTCTTACTCGGTTTAATACGAAACGCTTATGCGGATTCTATGGTGCGCGCTTGCACCTTTACCTATCATTGAGTCTATCTGCTCCGAAATGACACCTTAGCGGTGCCGAGTCACATCTCAGCTGTTGCAGTGCTTCACCTTACGGGTAGCGTAAGCGTTTACCCTTTTTTTGTTTTTGTTTCATGTGCTGTCATTTTCGTTGCGTTCGGTCTAAATGTCAAAGATAAAACATTTTACCAACTAAATCTAATGAAAAAAAAAAAAAGATTACACAACGTGACGACGCAACTTTATCAGACTTCAGGCGGCTCGCAAGCAATGCAGAGCCACACATGAGGTGCGTAATTGCGCAAGATAGGAAGCCGTTGGAAATGCGAAGACAGGATGATTACGTATTCACATCGTGCGTCGTCGACCAGAGTATGTTTAGTGACCATCATCCTGTGTGCGAGTGTGAGGATCAATGCCCTATGAGTGTTCTGTGCTGTGGTGTCGGCTAAAGTATTCCTGGGAACCGAAGGCCCACATTCTCTTTCCCAACCTACAAGCAACCGCATATCCAATGGATCAACGCCATTCCGGAGAAAGAAGTTCAAGTTACGGAGCTCTTCGAAGGTATGTTGGTTTGGCTGCTTTTTGTTTTATCCTTGTAGTCTTGCGCTTCCGAAGTGTCATAGTTTTTTTTTTTTTTTTTGTATTTTCAATGCTGGTATTTTTTTAATGAGTTACCGCTTCCAAAGTGTTTTGAAATATTTTGTTGGTTTTAGCACGCGAGTCGCCTGCTCAGACTATTTTGCTTGGATTTCTAGCTTTTGCATCCGATATCACCGATTATGATTTAGCAGCTCTGTTGTCCAAGACTCCTATTCTGACCTATGTATCGGGATACTTCGCCTGTGCGGCTGTGAAGACGCTCGAGTGGATACACTACAGAAAACATTTGGTTTTGAAGAAGACACTTCCTCACGATGCAGCAGCTCATCATCTTGCAGATGCTTCAAATTGAGGGGGACAGCGCGTTCCAACATAACTGGTCATATGTATAGTGATGCTCGCCGAAGTTGTCGTAAACAAGCTTATGTCGCCCTAGCGTATCGCTCAGTTCTTGGAATTAACCATCAACGAAAAGTTGTAAGAGATCAGACACTAACCACGCTACCAGTTGGACACTTACAGCAAACGAACATACTCTCAACTTAGCGGCAAACATTCTTCTCAACAGTCTGTGCAAGGGGAAAAAGGATGCCTTAATGCAGGACGCAAGGACTACTCCAGCCAAAAAGCGACTGTCTTTGTTCGCAAAAAGTTAGCTTTGTCTTATAATAACCGTGGAGAAACCACGACATCTTTGTAGACCGGCATACAAAAACCCGAGATGGCGGCGAAAAGGAAGTTGTCTCATAAGACGAGCTATACATTTGTTCACGTTTATTTATTACAAGATGGCCTTATGACACGTAGTCAATCAGTCACCTTTCGTGTGACATTTGCTTGGTTAACTCTCTTAAAACTACCTTTCTTAGATAAAACAAATGATCCCTTAAGTAGCGCACGGTCACTTATTTTCATACATCCATTGTCGTACGTACAAAATTGTTTATATTGTTTACATGGAATGTTCAAAATTTCTGAGGAGAGAGGGGGGAGGGGGCAACACCCTTCCCCCTTTTTTTTTGTTTTCTGACTCCCTGCTTCGACGCCACTGTAAAGTTGACACACACCTTTTTAGAAGCTGCAGCAGAAGTGGCAGTATCTTCCGGCCCTAAACACGTCCACCCGCCCTTACGGTTGATCATCGAAGTGCTGCGCTGTTCCTGGACACCAACAACACGTGTGAATGATCGCCGTCACCGCCATTGATCAACGACAAAGAACAGAACGACGTCACCCTATCGAAGGCATAGCAGCAGTCTGCAAGATGGCCTCATCACAACCAGCTTAGCAGCGTCAACAGCAGCGGCAGTATCTTTCTGCCCTAAACACGTCCATTTACCCTTACAGTTAATCATCGAACTGCTGCGCTGTTTTTGGACACCGACGACACGTGTGAACGATCGCCATCACCGCCATCGGTCAACGGCAAGGAACACAACGACGTCTCCACCCCATCGGAAACATAACAACAGTATGCAAGATGACATCATCACAACCAGTTTAGCAGCAGCAGCCGTAGTATATATATCTTCCTGCCCCAAACACGCCCATCTACCTTTACAAGCTGGGGCCTTGTTCCTTGTATAAATGTTTAACAGCTGCTGCTACTGCCGCCACCAATTTGCCTACCAGTGTCATGGCTTTAGATGAAAATTAAAATATATGTATCGCGTGCAAAGAACCGCTCCCTAAAACGACCTAGTTATGTGTTGTGTTGAGTGCGAGTTTAGTTTCCACTTGTAGGCATGCTTGGGAGTCACTCTTAGTGCGCTGAAAGTAGTGTGTTGCCTCAAAGGAAGCGTGGAGGTGCCCAACCTGTAAGAAAACACAGGCGAGAAGCAACGAAAGATCTGACGAGCGCAGATCGTATAACGACGAGGGTAATGAAAGCGCGCTTGTTGAAATAAACAAGAAGCTCTCCGCCCTTCTGTCGCTCCATGAAAAAGTCGACTGATTGATCGAGATGAAAAACGCTGTCAATCGAATCGAGAACTCGGTTCAGGTCATGCCTGACCAATACGACGGACTACTTACTCAAATCCAACGACAAGGTAAAGGTAAAGAAATCATCGAGTTTAAACAAAACGCGTAGAAAAGGTAGAACCTGAAGCGATGCTGACGTGAAACAACTCAGGCGTGATTTAAATGATCTACAACAACACAGTAGGCGCCAAGACATCGAGGTGCACGGACTGCCGCTATCCGAAATTGAAAACTTACTAACCCAGCTAAACATCCTATGAGAGAAACTGCAACTGCCAAACTTGACTGAGCTAGATCTTGAGGCAGTGCACAGACTACCACCAAAGCATGACAAAGAACCAGTTGTCCTGGGGGGCTATGTTGCACGTTTTAGACTCCCAGGAGACTAGGGAGAAGGAAGTGACGTCAACAACGCTCTTTGAATGTTGATTGGTGGAGTCGCTGATGACACCTTGCGTGGTGCTGCTAAGATACATTCATTCAAACCTACGTCACTTCCTTCTCTCTAGTCGCCTGGGAGCCTAAAACATGCAACATAGCCCCCCTGGTGCGATTTTCCTCGCGTGTAACAAGAAACAAATGACTGCAAAAACAAACAAAAAAAAAACGCTCTGGTGAAGCTAGTGAAATCTAGTGTGGACATCTACGAGAACCTGACACCGCTAAACAAGAAACTGTGTTGGCGTATAAAACCCCAAACGGCTGAGAATGGTTATCAGTCTGCGTTGCACAAAGAAAGAAATATGTTCGCAAGGGAGGCTACTGGTGATTGTACTATCTAGATCGAATGCGAAGACGATCTTGAAATGATACGGTAAGCAGAGAGCGCACATTCACCGTTCATTTTGCTCATGTAAACTTCGTTTACTAAACATAGATTTTATGACACTAATGCGTTAAACAGTCCTAGAAAAAAGAATGCACAAAGTAACATTAACTTGTTTAAGCACGAGGAGCATTGGAAACAAACGTGAAGAAAAGGAAGTGTTTTTTGACTGGCTTGAATTTCGCTTTGGCATTGTGGCATTTATTGAAATCTGGCTCACCAGTGATCACATGTTCCGGAATTTAGTGGGTACAGGAGCATTGAACTTCTTCGTTCTGAGAAAAAAAAGTTGGAGGAGTGTCACTTTACTGCAAAAATAATCTTTCTACCATACAAATTCATTGGACAGACACGAACGGTCACAAACCCAGATTACCAGGGCATCAACGATCGCAGTATTAAACACTTTGTTAAACTGGTACCGATCATTAGCTGGCACAATGTATACAACGAGCCTGACCCCAATAAATCACACGATACGTTTATAACAAAACTAAAATGAGCCTATCAAGAAGCCATTCTATTAAAGAAAGCCAAACGGCACAGAGAATAAGGAAAACCATTACCCAAACCCTTTTCAAGAGAATGACCGAAAGAAACAAACTTTGCCCGCAATTTTGTGGCAAAAAAAAAAAAAAGAAAAGAAAAAGAATCTCGCTATACTTGCCGACTACAAACAAATTGAAAGAATAACTGAGCTCAGACATAAAGAAAAGCAAATGCGAACTAGTACAAAAATTAATTTATTGCCATACGAAAGAACTCAATGAAAGTGTGGAAGGTAACAAAGGAATTGCTGTCCAAATAAAAGAATACAGTCCCCCGTGCTTACAGTAGATAATGTTGATTATTCTGGTAAAACACTGGCAAAGTTGTTTAATATTTTTTTTTTTTTTTTTTTTGCATTGGGGACAACAGTTTTTGTGTTAACCAACAAAACATTTGAATCGTATGTGCATTCACAGATAGCGCAGACAATGGTTTTAATATAATAAATTCACCGAGAAACAGCTGTGCATGCGGTGATGATTAATTAAAAATTAAGCCTCTAAAAGCAATTGATGATATAATTAGTAATGATTTCTCGGAAATCGGCAACGAAATCGTAGGGACAGGAATTTTTTTTCTGCGCGACTCAAAATTGCTTGATTATCATTGATTCACTAAGGGGGTTCAATAAATAATTTCAACAGATATCGACCCATATATATCGCATATATTTTAAGAAGAAGTTGAGACAATAATACATTTCAGACTGCTCCACCATTTTAGTAAACATAATTTAATTGTTAATCAGCAGTATTGATTTCAGAAAGGAAAATCAATCGAGGAAGGATTTCTAATTAAATATAACATTTTAAATAACATTAAAAACGAGCTTTACACAATAGGAATATTTTTTAGATTTTAGAAAAGCGTTCGATTTTATTAAACATAAAATAAGTTTGAAGAAGCACGTTTATGGCATAAGAGGTCTTTCCCTTTCATCTCATTTAAAATTATTTTAAATTATTATTAAATTAAACACACTGCCGACAGCGAAAAATTCGATATTGGACATATACGTTATGGCGCACCTCAAAGATAGATCATTGGGCCACTAATATTTCTTATGTATATTAATGAGATTGTTAGCAGAGCACATACTTCCGACATCGTAGTTTATGCAGATGACAATAATGTATTTTTTTCAGGAACAATCATAGACGAGCTTGAAGTATTAGCTAACGAATGGATGACAGAGCTAAGTGCTTGGTTAGCACAAATGAATTAGAATTAAACACACATACAAGCAACAAAAACAACAACATAGTATGTCATATTTAGGGCAAATAATAAAATATTACCCGCACGCATGGATTACAATTTTAAAACGGTGTTATTGGTCCTATAATTGCTCGCAAGTTTATTTTCAAGAAAATTTAAATTGGTTTATATATTGATCCAATTCGACCCGCCTTCTCTCAATAAATAGGAATTACGAACAGAATAAGAGATGTCCTCCCTCTTTAATTAAAGCGACAGCTGTATTGTTCTCTTCAGTCTCGCTGAACCTACTGCAGTTTAATATGGGGTACTTGCCCCAAGACCTCAAAGTACCCACTTTAAGTGTTACTGAAACGAGCAGTACGATCTATCGCCAGTGTTCCATTCCCGAGTAGCTATCACGTATATTCTCTCCCATACTTGTCGCAGTATTCACTTTTAACAATTGAACAATCACGCGTGCAATTTATTGGCAATTTACATATTCTACAAAATAAAATCAGATCCTCAATACGTACATACATGGCAATCGTACAAACAGAATAACAACATACACATTCCCCCACACACATTACCACCAACCAAGAGCACGAACGAACTATGGAATGCAAATAATGTCTCATCAGATTCCATGGCTACTAAACATTCACCCAGCATATACTGTCGATGGCTCCTAGTCAATTCACAAATTCAAAGCTATTTCAAAAATAACTTTTCGTAACTTTAGCGTAACATTGAAATCACCCTTCCACGTAAGGAGTGGTCCTATTTTGTTAATTATGAAGTAGCATTTCATGTCCGTTAGTATTGATACGTAGTAAACCATCTTTTATTCAGATTTTTTTTTTATTATGCTGCTATATATATGTATATTAACAACTTGAATTTGTTGGGCGAAACGGACACGCCTAGTCTATCGACTGCTTTCTTTCTCCGCTTTTCTTTCGCTCTCTTTCAACCGGGGTCATCGATGTCAGTGCTTGCAATTTTCCACGTTCTGCCAAAACAACCTATACCCGTTTGCACCTCAAGAAAAAACCAAGTTTTGCGCATTGTTCATACGCGGCGCGAAGTAGTTCTTACGAGATTTGCTTGTCGGAGAAAGAAGCGATGCTTTTGGCGTTTGAAACGCGTACATCTTGATAAGATAACATATATCTAATCTAAAACGCACCTACATATATCGTAATTCTCGACATAAAGGGGAGAAATTAATAATACTCCGCGAGGAGCGGTCTTTTTTTACTTCGGTTCTTGACGTGAAAACAGGTAGAGAAGACAAGGCGTGCGCCTCCCCCCAACGTCATCCCTAGTGAATCCACTCAGCGCATCGTTCCGAACGCTTATCGCAGTCTCACAGCGAGCACCACGCTAGCAGGCGGCTACAGTGAAGGGTGGCGTCGCCAAGATGGAAAGAAGCGTCTGCTCCCCGAGGTTCAGCGTGTTCGCCGCTTGGGGCGGGACGTCATGCGCAGGCCGTGTCTGCTAGGTCCTATTGGTTCCGCCCCGATAAATGGTGTTGGTTCCGCTCCCGTTTTTACCGCCTTGGTCGAAACATCGCGTCTCCTTCAGCCTAAAGTTTCTGCGTCAAAAAGGAGCGAAACCTCGAACCTGTCATGTTCTATCTAACCCAAGAGCGATCAATGTCGAAATCTGCGTGGGAGACATCTCCGCAACGGACGAGATCTTCATTTAGAGGAGGAGCGGAGGTGGTTGACCGACGCTCGTGTTTACCGCGCGGAGCTTCGTTGTTCGCCCACCTAGCCTCTACAGCTTCAGTGCAGTTATCGATCAGATAAGAACATCCTATCTGAGGACCATTGTGCGCGCCGCTCGGTCACGGACCCGCGTCGCTGAAGTCGCTCAAAGTCCACCGTCCAGTTCATTTCTGACCACTGTTTTATCAATGACCGACAGAAGCGTCCTTACCTTTACTTCTGACGTCACAGCTGAGGGTCGTCTCGGATCGCGGATACATATCTGATGGTCCTTCAGTATCAATGCCTAACGCGCCTCGTTGCATTGGGCACTGAACATATCGCTACAATTTGTAACCATAAGCTCTCCTGCACAAAAAAAAAAAAAAGACGTTGGTTGTGTGGACCATGGCATCATGGTTCCATTTCGGTAAATTATTTATAAGTATTTTTTTCCACGCTAGTATCACTGACAGTTTAGGAAACGCAGATAATTTAATTGTCGCTGCTGAGCCAATAAGATAACGACATTAGATGGTAAAAAAAGAAAAGCGGAAGAACAAGTTAGGAAGTAAGATATAAGCTCTTAATGGGGGGGGGGGGGGGGGGGGGGGGGGTCTATAGAGCATTCCAATAATCGTCTCCTGCGTGCCGCCCTCTTTTTCTTCTAGGCTCTTTAACGCGTTCTGAGCATGCGCAGTAGCTCTCTTGTGCGGAATATCAGACGTTGCGCATGCGCACGGCGCCTTGAACGCGTCTCCTACCGGTGTGTTTAGCGTCTTATTCCGCCCATGCATGCATCGAAAAAGGACCCGAAGTGGCAGCGAATGACGTCACAGAAGCCGGAGTGTCATGCTGTCGGATGTCGCGATCCTGGCGGTTGGTCGTAGAACTTGCGGCAAAAAGCTCAAGCAAACGCGAGTGTCGCTGTCGTCATAAGTTCCCAACTCCTGACTGCCAAAGCTTCCGTGGACTGTCACACCGGAGAACGACCTGCAGCAGAACAGGCGTCTGCCACATTCACCAGCGCTACTGTGACACCGCCAGGATCGCGACAGGCGACAGCGTGACACTTCTATGACGTCACAAGGCGTCAATCGTTTGACCACTTTTTTGGACGCGATAAACACACCAATTGGAGCTCTCTTTTTTTTTTTCTTTTTTTTTTTTTGTGATAAGCGCTGGAAAGGTGTATACAAGCATCTCGTTTGAATTTTTAATAATATTTTAGCAATCGGAGATTATCATCTTGCAAGCACAGCTCCCGGATGCTTCTAAGTATAACTCAGGAAGTAAAGGCGTTTCAACACAACGTCAATAAACCCACACTGCCACACAT
The DNA here is from genome assembly GCF_016920785.2 of Ixodes scapularis. NCBI lineage: Eukaryota > Metazoa > Arthropoda > Arachnida > Ixodida > Ixodidae > Ixodes > Ixodes scapularis. The sequence continues at coordinate 52,693,683 of NW_024609880.1, read as the reverse complement.
TTTTTCGGAACCATAAAAAAAAGGGGGGGGGGGATTTAATTGCATATGAAACGTGCAAGGTTCCAACTTTCTATTACTGTCTTGGTTTTCGATGTTAAAAATAAGCAATATATAAAGAAAATACGAATTTAATGAGTTCATTGCCCGCTATGAATAGACTGCGTCAAAAACAAAACGAAAACATAAAGAAAAAAGCCTGCGGGGCAGGGGGGCCATAATAGCGGACAGTAATGGCTCCCGGTTCTTCCGTCGTCTGCAATCAACGTGGGGACATCAGCGGAAAGCGTCACTGCGGAAAGTATTTTTTCGCTCTCTCTTTGAGCGGCTGAAAAACGCAACAATATAAAAAAGTAGCGAATGTCAGTGAATCTGCGGTTCAAAGATAAAATTTGGGGCGTAAATTACAACATGGGCACGAAAACTTATACACGCTGTAAAATTTTGCATTATATTTGCCCCCCCCCCCCTCAAAAAAAAGACAAAGAAGAAAACAAAACAATATACAGGGAGTTAAGAAAACTTGCATCCATTTTCTTTTTATTGTGTAACTACATACTTCATTGTAACAAGAGCTGGAAACAGAAATTTCATATCCAATAGTCACATAAAAGTAACCTTTCAGTCCTTCATAGCCCTTCGGAAACATTTAGGAAAACGTTTCAATTCCATTTTATTCCATTTAATTTATTTATCTAAGGGCCCGGGTGGGGCATTACATAAGAGTAGACGGGAACTAAAATACACTTTGACACTTGAAAACAACAGAAATAGGAAAAGGAGAGAGTCAAAATATAGTAGGGAACACAAAGTACTGCTATGGTTTAGTTGGAAATGATTAGTAAATGTGTAAGGAGATTTCCTGGCGAAACCTTATTGGGTCAGTAATGACTACAATAACGTCGAGTGGTCAGTTCCAGGTGGCTATTACATGGGGGGGAAAGGAAGCGTTGAACGCAAGCGTTTTGCCTGCAATACGCTTGCTGCATTGACTGTGATTAAGGTGTGATGATACTCTCTCAGGAGGAGCAAGAGGAGTGGCATGGGAATATGGATAGTTATAGTAGAATATATGCAATAAACATAACCGAGAATTCAATCTTCGACTGGACAGTAAGGGTAGTTCAAGAGTTTCTATAAGTTGGGTTACACTGATATCGTGAGTATAAGCTGATGCGACGAATCGGGCTGCGCGGGTTTGCATGCGTTCCAGGTTATCAGAGAGGTAAGCTTGAGAAGGGTGCCAGATGGATGACGCACATTCAAGCTTTGGTCGAACAAATGTTATGTATGCAAGTTTCTTAAGGTGACTAGGCGCGGACTTTAAATTACGTTTCAGGTACCCAAGTGTGCGTGATGCCGCAGCTATAATATTATCAACAAGTAATACCCAAGAAAGCGATGAGGTTAAATTTACTCCTAAGTACTTATAAGAAGATGATGTATTAATTGGGGTGCCGCCGAGTGAATGTAAGTACGTATGTGTAAAGTTTCTGCGTGTAAACGAAACTACTTTACACTTGTCCAGGTTGCGAGGCATAAGCCATTCTTCACACCAGGCATTAATGTGTGTTAGGTCACCCTGCAATATAAGATGATCTGAATCATTTGTGAGTGGGCGATGTGTCACGCAATTATCGGCGAATAGCCTAATTTTCGAAAGGATGTCATGAGGAAGGTCGTTTATGTATATTAAGAATAGTAGTGGGGAGAGTCGTGCACGCTGGGGAACTCCTGATGCCACTTTACCAAGGGGTGATTTGTGATTATTAGCCAATGTGAACTGAACTCTTGAGGTGAGAAAACCCTGAATCCAAGCGATGATAGTCGAATCAATACCAAGAACTGAAAGCCTGGTGAGTAGATGACGATTTTGAACACGGTCGAAGGCCTTGGTGAAGTCTAGAAATATTACATATGTTTGGTAATTATTATTCATGTTAACAAGTAGGTCATGAGTAAACTCTGCAAGTTGGGTTTCGCACGAAAGTTAAGGTGACTTATTATTTTCGAGCTGATCATATGCTCTAATAGTTTCGAAGGAACGCTTGTTAAAGAAATGGGGCGATAATTAGATAGAAGTGATCGATCAGCACTTTTATGAACGGGGATGATTTCCCCTTTTTTCCAGTCTTTTGGACTTTGGAGTACTGCGAGTGGTTGGGAGAAAATTAGTGATAGATACTCACTTGCAACGATATTGATATTTTTGTTCAAATATTTTAAACATATAAGTTTTATTGGACGCCTTGTTGTATATAATCAATACGTGACGAGCGGTCGGAAGTTCTGGCACCACGATGTTGTATGTTGACGAGCTTAAACGCATAGCAAAAGAAGCATACGCAGTAAACGATTTTATTTCAGCGGGCTCAATATTTCGAGAATTTTGCGAATTGCAAATTTCGGAAATATTTCGCGACCGCGAAATTTCGCGATCTAGATCTGATATGCTATGTGCTCGTTACCATGGGTTGATATGTGGCGTGATATTGCAAATGTTGCGTATGATTATCATTCAGAACCTTTATTTTCTAAACACAAAGTCATTCGCATCGAAACTTGTGTGAATATCGTCTGCATCATCCCATTCGCTTTTTTTTGTATAACATTTATAAGTTACTTGTACTCGACTTTCGAAATAAGTACACACAAGAACATCATCAATACTCGTCGCCCGGAAGAATGGCTGGCCCCTCGACACGGCACAATATATATATATATATATATAAGAAGAAAAGAACCCTTAGTGAAAACAGCAACAACGGACGATTTAATCTTCGACGTTTTGGCCGGAGCCCGGCCTTCGTCTTCCTGACTCCGGCCGGACTCCGGCCGAAACGTCGAAGATTAAATCGTCCGTTGTTGCTGTTTTCACTAAGGGTTCTTTTCCTCTTCTATACCCACGCCTTCGGCCCCCCGCCACCATGCCCGTTGTGTATATATATATATATATATATATATATTTCCTCCACTACAAAACCCCGAAAGTCCTAAATAAATGCTTATCTACGAACTTTTTGCCATGTTTTACATTGCACTCTCTGGGCTGTCGCTCCCATTAACCTTTTTTACACATCCATTTCAGGCGCATATATCGACAGGAAAAAAACGCATTCGTGTCGAACTATATATACATAGTGTGATTTTTTTCCTTGTCGTTTACGCCTTAAACAGGTGTAAGAAGGTTAATGGGAGCGACAGTCCCAGAAGGTGCAATGTAAAACACGCCAAAAAGTTCGTAGAGGGCGAAGAGAGGAATGTTTGTTCAATTTCAATAAGCTGCGGTAGTCAGTCGGACAAGCTGGGAGATGCGTCAACCATCGACTCCGACAACACAACTTGGAAGGATCAAAGGCTTCAAATGAGTCTTCACCCAATCGTCGTTCACAGTCGCACGTGCGATGACCGTACTCCCTATTTCTGTGATACTAGAATACTGGACGGGCACAACAACAAACTTGGGAGAGAGCTCACTGAATCATTTGCCATGCGGACTGTCAACGACAGCATATCTTTACCTTCACAGTCACTGACAAAGACAGAAGTCGAATTCCTAGCACCAGAGATGACTAGATTGCTGGTACCTCGTCGTGATGCCAGCGCTTTTCAAACTTTTATATTTATAGTAAATTTTCTTTCTTTTTAACAATTTCCACCTTTCCTTCTTCGAGTACGCTAAAACCTTTGAAGGGCGGTTTTATATTTTGCGCCATTCTATGTTGTTGCTCAATGAAAGAGGTCCTGTTTTTATTCCCCTCCTTGATGTTTTATCCTTTCCGGTATTCGGATCTATTAACCAGCATTTTCAATTATTAGTGAATATTTGTTCTTTATACATCCAATTGCTTCAGCGTTTTGAACGTTAAATAGGGAAGGATCCTATTTAACAATCCGTTCGACGACCTACGCTTGAATTGAACTCGAGGTATCATTCTGTCGCGAACTGAACTCGAGGTATTATTCTGTCGGGCTTGTTGTGGCCCCCCCAACTGTTCCCCTCCAGCTGTTCTTTGTTCAGCCGAACCCGACCGCTTCTCTCAACCGCCCGATCCATCAAGCCAAGTGACAGAAACATCTTAGTCCGGGCCCCTTAGACGAGCGCATTTACCTTCATTTTGCTCTTACAGACGCCCGCACGCTATATTATTAAAAGGTTCGCGCTTCGTGGGTGCGTGTAAACACTGCTTGTACTTCAACGGCATCAAGATTGAACGAAAGTGAGCCGAAACTATACATTTGCGAAAATCGGCGTGTTAATCGACGACCGTTCGAAAGAAGGAAAGGCTAAGCGCTCATGTTCGCTGCGTCGTCGAATCTCGAATCGGCGGAAAATGGTGGATATACTCAAAGTTTGGCGCTGCTCAGATTTTGACGAAGTTATACGCTTCAGATCGTAACGACATTTCAGCCACCTCGGTGCTTAAAAATCATAGTTGCCAGTTACCTGCAGCTTTATCTAAAATTGAACGAAACGTTTTTCCGTCATCCAGAAACGTTAAAACTGTTCGCGACAGAGCAAAAAAAAAAAAAAAAAAAATTGCGGTGGCTTAGTTTGGTTATGCCAGGATATACGTAGCGTGAGCTTATGCGCACAAAATGAGATGCGCTATCAAGCAGCTCCGGCGCAGCGTCAGACTTGGCTACTGCGCAACGGACGCACACAGCTGGGCACGCGGCGGCGCCAGTGCGTCTGCCGCGGCTATGACGTCACTCCTCTGGAATGCGAAGACCGGCGAGGCGCGCGCGGTGGCGGCGGAGCCCGCGGGAGGCGGCGGCTCCGGCAAGCCAGCTGTGCGCCGTGTGACGTCACTGCTCCTTGCGCCTGCGCAGACCGGCAAGGCGCGCGCGGTGGCGGCGGAGCCCGCGGCGACGGCGGCTCCGCCCCGCCAGCTGTGCGCCGTGTGACGTCACTGCTCCTCGCGCTTGCGCGGCACAGAGCACGGCTCATTATGCGAGCCACGCGAAACTGCTCAACCTCGGCCAGTGTAGCTCACGCTACAAAACAATGTAACCCGAACTTCTTAACACTGTACCATAGAGCTAAGCAAGTCCAATTTTTTTTTTAATCTTAATTCTTACGATTAACAATTGCGTCTGCTCTGCACTAAGCACCAAGATGGCGGCGCCCACTAACAGATCGGGGAACGGAGTAGTTTAATTATATGATAGGTCGTATATAGCCATAATGGGGCGTTGCATATGCTCAGCGTGGTGATATTCTAAAAGCGTAGCTCATTTAGGCCTGGTTCACACTTGCAAATCGGCGGGCGAATCTGCAAGAATTCGGCCGCCGGACGTAGCGTCCACTGTGCATTGCAGCGGCCGATTCCGCTTCGGCGGCAGCGGATTAGCTGTAAGTGTGACGTCATCAGAAAGCCAAGCTCCGATTGGATGGAGAGACACGCAGCCGATGCGATCCGACGGAGCCAATCGAGCGGCCCCAAAAGTGCACCGTCACGGTGTTCATCGCGTCTGCGCGTCTAGAGCCGCGGTCCAACTGCTCGTACATTATATGGGAGGAAGACACGCTGTCCGACATGATGACAGTATTACCTGCGGATATGCCTCAGCCAGGGCCGTAACCAGGGGGGGGGGGGTTTAGGGGGTTCTGACCCCCCCCCCCCCCCCCCCCCCCCCGAAATTTTTTTCTGGGTACGGCCCTGGTCGGTGCACTGGCAGTCAGCCGATTTTAATCTCCACCTCTGCGCACGCGCAGTGGCGCCGGTCAGCTACCGGGTACCAAACCGGGACCGGTTCTCCGGTTTGCTGTAACTCTCCATTATATGCCACCGATGCACATGATTCATAGGCGAAAATAAGACAATAGACACTTTCAAAATGGCCGCCGTTGTCCCCGAAAACCCCCCCGAAATTTTTTTCTGGTACGGCCCTGGCCTCAGCCGACGCTACCAGCCAATGGGACCAATCAGACAACGTCCAAAGCGCACCATCATGGTGTTCGTCATGTTTCTGTACGTGTTCTATCATCGCTGAACCAATGAGAAACAGGAAAAGGCCGAGTGGCTTGCACTTTTGGGGGCTGCCTGATTAGTCCCATTTCCTCGAAGCGTCGGCGGCTGCATCTGGACTTTAGCCGAAACGAAGTATACAAGTAGTGACATTCATTGAAGCGCCGACTGCGTGACGGTGCAGGTTTTAGGAAGCGAATGACGGCGCGCAGGAGAGTTTTGAACAATATGCCGCCATTTTGTTCCAGCGGAATGTCCTTTGTCATTTGTATTGGTTGTCTTTACTTGTAAAAAAAAAAATACCAAGGGACTTTACCTCAGACATGATCGAAGCATATGATCGAAGCAACGCATATGTGTATATAAGTATGTGCTCTTCGAACATGTCTGCAGACTCTTTGTACGGTGTATTCACAGTGTGACCGCGGCACCAAAGGTCAGTGACCTGTCGCGCGACCCCAGTGACGAAGCGAAGCGGATGGAATCCCATCTCCTTTCTTATGCAACGTAGAATCTTTGTCTAATATTCGCAACTTTCAGCGATGGTGGTTGTGCCGCGGTGTAGGAATCGCGCTCCCTATAGCTCCTGGATGATCGCCTTCGCAATAAAGATCCTTGCCTACACCTTCCTGACAAAAAAAAAAACATAAAAAAAACGAAAAAAATAACGTCAGGTTTTAATACAGTTTGTACATAGCAAAACTAGAATTACGCGTCGCGGACCTAGACTCGCACCGCCGTTCTACGACGATCGTCCAGATTACAGCCCTTTTGATAGGCGCCAGTGCGCCCCCCCCCCCCCCCCCCCCCCCCTAAGTCGTGAAAGGTTACAAATGCATACAGTAAGAAATTCCCGATAATATTCCCAAGTTGAAAATATGAGTTGTAGTGTTATTACGCCTGGAACGTCTTTCACTGACTTAACCTGAATATATCAGCTACATCTCTGCTGCTATTATTATCGGAATAATACGCCTGCTTCGATCGTATCTGATGAACTCAGACACGCACACAACATGTCGCGAACGAGCTGCAGGGGAACATGCTGTGAGTGTGTGACGTCACATAGCCGCGTGACGTCATGATATCACGTGACGCCCCGGAGGCACGCGACGCTCTGTCAGGAAAAGGGGGGGGGGGGGGGGGGGAATTAATAAAACCATAATTCTAACTCCGCTTGAAAAAAGAACAAAAATGAAAACTTTATTTAAAGAGAAAAGAAATGCTTTATTCGGACTGGTGACAAGCGATGGGTTCACGCCTGTTGTGAAGTCGACAGAAAAAGACGATGACGGGCAAAGTTAGAAACAAAAGAAAAATAGAAAATACTTTAGGGCGTTAAACAACCGCCCACAATTCACAAACAAACACAAAGAAAGGCGTACACGCGTTTTAGTTTAAATCGGGCTCTACGAAACCTTTAACACCGTAGAAAAAAAAAAAAAAAAAAAGAAAACGCGAACATTTTAAAATGAATTACAGCGAAACAGCGAAACAATATGTCGCCTGCAGCACAGATGCAGCCAGAAACCAGAGGTCATCAGCGCAAATAAAATGAAAAGTACCGAAAAATAAGTCTCAATTCTGCTGGAGGTAAGGTACAGGAGAACGTTCGCAGGCTGACCGATGCTGAGCTGATGACGGGTCCAGAAGATCGTCGCCGTCTCGTTGCTCGGCGGGCCGACCTCAATCCCGAAAGGGGGAAAACACACCACCCGCAGGAAAAAAACACGCCCGAAGGCCACAGCACGCCCGAAGGTTACAGCACGCCCGAAGGCAAAATCCCACCCGAAGACAAAAGCACGCCCGAAGTCAAGGCACACCCGAAGGCAAACACACGCCTACAGGCAAAGCACGTCGAAACGCAAAACTATAGGACTCAGCCCTCAATACGAAAAAGAAACATCTCACGACGAGAGCAATGGGCAGTCGAGCGGAGTGCCGGCCAGACGGTCACTCTCTGTACCTACCCTGCCAAAAATCAGCGATTTTGTAGCCGAACCTTGCAGGCACGCTAAGCTGCATGATCTTACGAGACATCTCGAAAGAACCACCAGTTAGTGTTATTTAGAGTTTGAGTTAGTTTGAGTTAGTTAGAGCTAGTTAGAGTTAGTGTTAGTTAAAGTTAGTGGAGTTAGTGCTGATGACTCCACTAACTCGCGGTTACGCTTTTTGTGGCTTCGCTCAATCTGAAATCTTATAGCCTAAAAGCGTTTCACGTTAGCAGGATCTACTGAAATTCGTGACACACCCTGCCGTCATGGTCGAGTGTTACGGTCGGGCGTAGTGGTCAGGCGTAAAACTTCGCCTTTTTATGAAACCAAACCTTACACATTCCGTATAAGAAAAAAAAATCTTGGCATTAGTAATGTAATGTAAAAAAAAAATACTATATAATTTTTTTTTTCATTTTTAGGGTACATTGACCGATTGGGACAACCACTAATCGTTACTGCAGTACGCTGGATCGCGGATGGGGAGCCCATCGGTGACACCACCGGCGGCCATTGCTTGACACCAGGCAACACATGCAAGTCTATGGGAGAAACGCACAAAAGTAGGAACATTGAAGCTTGTACGCGCTGCTCGAAAACGAGTATATTATGATGTGCTTGGAAATCGAATCAGTATTTGCAAAGCGTTCGAATGCCGATTGAAAAAAAAAAAAAGAAGTAATGTTTCGGAGCACCGCAGATTGTGTCGGCGTCGCTTGCTTCGGTCGCTAAATAAATGACACGTTCAGCAAATTTTAGTTTTAGTTCGTCACAGAAATCCTCACTGCAGTTCAAAGCAAAGACTTGCACCAGAAGTACTCCGTACAAGCGCTTGAAACGATGTGAATGTGCCCCAGTAAAGACATTCTAACTTCTCGTCTGATAAGCTCTGATGTGTGTTCGAGATCACGAACGACTCCACGTTGACTCTTGGCAACCCTTTTCTCATTGAGCCGCATCACAATCTACGCCCAACAAAGTCACAACTGTAGACCCTTAACCGCTAAACATTTATTTAAAAAAAGATCAGTATTCAAACCGCTTTTGATATTTGCGCCAAAAATATTAACTGCCATTTCCGGAAAACACTATAAAAGTTTCATCGTCGAGAACAACCTGATAGAGGTACGACCATTGCAGTTTTCCCCTTTTCCCCCATAGAGTTCCCATGCATAAGCAGGTGTCAAGCGATGACTGCCGATGGTGCCGCTCGACTTCAGCAGGACAAGCCTCGATCCGCGATCCAGACTACTACAAATTGGATGAGCACAGTCCTCACTATTGGAGGAGCTAAATTTACAAAATTATGGTTCAATGAATTTACTATTGTAGGGCATATAATCTCCCTGGCAATAATCTTTCGATATATTATCGTCGGACCCTTCAGTCTGTAAAGCTCTGGCTCCGTAGCATCGGTCTCGTGTTTTTTTCCCTTCTTTTGAGACGTTTGAAGCCTCAAACGCACGTTTCTTAAATACCGAGGCCACATTCGACGAGCACAGCCCTCGCCCTCAAAGGTCCCGGTTTCTATTTGATCGTACACTCGCTCTTTCTCTGAATCATAGCGCTGCTGGCCAGACGCCAGAGTGTTCTCAAAGTGGTTCGAGCAAACATCGCGCGATAGAAGTCCATGATATCGAAGCCCGGCACATTTCTTCTTGAAAATTCAAGCCGAACTCTGATGAAGAACCCAAACTCTTTAGTTCCACGTTGTGCAGGGAGGATTAACAGCAAGCGGCTAAGACTACGGCCCCAGCGAGTCAATTAATCAGAACGCCGAGGCGAGTCACGTGACGTCCCACAGCAAAAGGGACTACGGCGGCGCGTTGTCACGAGCCTCACAACGACGCTCTTACTGGCTCCTGGCTCTCTGAGGCCTTATATGGCCAACAAGTGTTCCAAAATGCGTCTTTGGAACATCGGAACACCAGGAAGGGTGCACGCCAATCAAAGGACAGCACGGAGAACACGCACTGAAGGCGCGATGACGAGGCAGCCAAGCGCGCGTCGTCATTGGGTGAAATGGGGGAGGGGGGGGGGGCAAAAAAAGCTCAGAATTTCTAGAGTTTACAGACACACGAGGTGCACAAAGGACACTTGGACGCCGTGTAACTTTCACCGTCTGTCAAGGTATGTATACAAAACGTCATGGCACATTGTCTGACGTCGTGTACCCATGCCGCGCATTCAGTGTACGACAACGTGCGCAATTGATCGACGGACCCAACCTGGCCAGACAGGGTCAAGAGACCCCAGAGAAGCTCCACCTTCAGCACGCGCTCGTCACCTTCCGTCGCGCTTCGCGGCTGCGCTTCGCGGCTGCGCGTGCGACGTAGTGTTATCAAAGGCAGAAAGCTCGCGCTGGAGGCGAAGCATCTACTGAATTCTTAATCCCCCTAAAAATATTAGCAGTTTTTTTTTGTTTGTTTTTTTTTACCGCAAAAGTGAAGTACGCATTGCCGAACGCTCATTCTCCGCCAAAATGTATACGGAGTGTTTTTGCAAAGACTTTCAAAAATTCTAAAAATTAGGGTGTTTGAAAAAAAAAAAGAAACTGTCTTCGGGAACAAATTACCAACCGACGTCAGGAATTGCCAAAAAACATACTAATTAGCCAGCTAATTAATGAAAATTCACTAATTAACTTTTTAATTAGTGGAAATAGACATGATTCCAATAGGAAAGTTGCTGAGTGTTACCGACAACTTGTAAATCAGTCATCTTCAGAAAGACTTTGAGCACGTGAGAAGCGTAGTCGTGCACTAAAGTTACCACTCTTCGAGCAGGTATAAAGCTAGCGGCTGCGGTAAGGCGCCCGCGCGATTTTTCCGCCTTTTATCTAGCCCCAGCCTTCTACCTGCTCCACGAGTGGTAACTTCAGCTATGAAACTTTAGCATATGATTCGGACCGCTAACGCTACATTTAAGCAGAGAATGAACGTTCGAAAAGCCGTAATTTATTTTTGCGGTGAAAAATAATATTACACTTTTGGAGGGATTCTGTGTAGACGGCAAGGATGTACTGTTTAAATTTTCCGCGTCACCTAGCGGAGGCGAGCGCGGAACGCGGATTGGACACGAGTGGTGCTTCGGCGTTCGGACGGGACTCGTGGCCAACCAGCGAGAACACGAGACCGTGCCGAACGCTGACGATGCACTCGTGTCGAATCCGCTGGGCTACGGCAGTTGGCGTAGAAAAAACGGCACTACGGATCTAGGAGGCGTTGGTGGCCCCTCACGCAATCTTTTCTTTTGGAGAGTCTTTGGTGAAGGGGGCCAAGACGTGGCAGATTATCTGGAGTGAAAATCAGCCTGCACCCGAAGGCCCGTAAAGGCTGGTTCACAGAGCATCGTTTTTCTTATATTTTCTCACGTCACGCATAAGTCACCGAAATATTCGTGTTTCGAATGTCGCGTGCCAGGCTATATCCTTCAAGTGGTAGCCACGCTTAATACGAAACACGGATGTCCGACGGTGACTTGTGGCGTAAGCAGACGTAAACGTTGGCAGCGTAACGTCCCGTAAAAGGAAAACGGGGCTGTGTGAGCCAGGCTTTAGTGCGAGACCCGTTTGATATGAAATCGTCTTGTTGGGAATCTCTGACGAGCGGATAGGAGAGGGAAATAACATTTCCTCCCGCATTGCGTCACACAGAAGACACGTCACCTACGCTGATTACTGCAGTGCCTAACGTATTTCGTGATATCGCTAGACCTCCGCGATTCGTTAATGTTTCTCGCTCCGTCTTAGACTGAATAAAAAAAAAAAGTAGAAAAAAAAAACATTTCAGCCGTTGAGACGTAAACGGCGTTTTTGTTTTCTTTTCTTTTTTTTGTCAAGGGTGTCAGTTCTCATAAGCGATACAATAAAGAGAAGGAGCATAGAACGGAAGATAACCATGCGTTTCCTGCTCAAATAAATTGATCGCAATTAAAAATACCTTTTTCCCCCCTTAGGAAAGCAGCTTAAAAAGATCCATTCAGAAACGTCACTCAAGGAATAATAGAAGACATGACAGGTATTCCGGCAGAGATATAGACAAATAAAGAGTAAAAAAAAACAACATAAATGACATAAAGAAGTTGGCAAGGTGGCGTGACACACCCCGTCTCTTCGACTGCTGGATTTTATTTCATTTTCTTGACGCCAGCTTCTCTCGATCCGGAATGGAAAACGAATACAAGCGTACACGTGTATACGCCTGCCTGAAAGCGACGCGGCTTGGAGAAGTTCGACGAAGCAACCCAGGTACCGTAGGAACCTTCCCCACTTTCACCACATAAGCCCTCTGCGCTCTCGGAGAACTGTTTTCTTATTGTTTTGCGTCTTCCGCTAGCGAGTTCACGTTTTTCTTAAAAACAACAAAAACGGTAACAACAAACGTCTGGCGTGAATAAAAGTATACTGCGAAGCATTTCAAAAACGGGCTGCTGGGTGGTGTCATTTTCAGCGTTTGTGCGTATATGGCACGTGCTTTGCTCGCCTTCCAAATCAAAGAGCATGGGCGTGTGATTTCCACACGCTAGGAGGGGATTTTTTAAACATTGGGATGGTGTATATATATATATATCTTACGAGAATGTTAACTGGAAACGCGAACTTTCGATTCGGAGGCTCTGGTGGCGCCACATAATATCAAATATTTTAGCTATATCTATATAAAAAAAGAAAAAGAGTACGTACAGGCGTTTCCATGCGCCACCATACAGACTTTCGGTATGCGTCGAGATTCCAAATCAGCACTTGTGCGGTTTTAGTTTACACTTTGGAATACTGCCTGTTGTAGTCGCCCAAGGAAATGAACGACGGACGTAAGGAAATACTGTGGGCGATTTGTTTTAAATACTATAAGAAAACTCGCAGTGACCCCACCAGAACGTATTAGATAACAAAAGTATATATATTTTCACCCGAACCACTCGCTTTATTTGTTTTCTTGGCGTCCTTGCTAAAATAGTAAAACTTCTAGAAAGAGCACAAATCTGGGATGTCTAGACATTCCGAGCAATAGGTGATCATTCGGTGATGCAGCTATTAGTTATAATTGTGCGAAGGAACGCCATGCATGGGTTTCGCTGGGGTATAATTTGGCGCCATGATAAGATCTATGAGGTGCATCGTTGCGGATGAGGTACAGAGCGCGACACTGTTAGCGCGAACAAGCTATCGCCGGTTTTTCTAGTTTTTCATTTTGAAACCAAGGGATGTCATCCAAGTTATTATTGCTACGGGAAGAGCTAATTTAGTTCTATAATCTAAGCGTTAAAAATTCGTGCTCGATAATACTATTTAGAAGTAAAACGCGAAAATTCGCCGATGTCGTGTTCGCGCTAACAGTGTCGCGATGTGTACATATAAAAGAGTTGGGTTTAGCATCTCAATACCGTCCTAAGGGCATCCAGTTGAAACCCCTCAGCGAGAACTTGACGGTTAATTAGGACCGCCTGGGGATATTTTTTTAACAGTAACCGAAACTTCAGCAACAGCAGTAAGTCATCGTCGCATTGGGATCAGTTTGCCCCAGAGTCTGAGAAGCAGAGGCGGGCAGAAGTATTGACTCGTGCAGCAACCCAATGAAGCACAATGATAAACGAAGAGGACTGTTTAAAAAGGGGCCAAATACGTCTGATTGTAAGCGGATCAACCTGCGAAACCTCGGCGTTCCTTTTTATAAGCAAGATACTGACGTCTATTTGTGTAATCACTACCATGCGATGCACGTGAAAGAACCAGAGACACATGGCGCTATTTTGAGGCAGTTTAACTTCCCGCTGTCTTAATAAAGGCACGAAATTCCGACTCTGTTATGTTTTGTTGTAACTTTCAAGGCTCTGTGTCTGTGCCGCACATGTACGTTTGTTAATTTGTGTGGAAATACAAAGTGTCACACGATCAGAATTTCATTGAACAATACACCGACTCGAGATACCTTTTTGCATTGCTTTCTTTGGATTTGACGGTAATTCTAGACAATCGTGCGTGAAACTACAAGTTTCGGCAGTATCTTCGGTCATACCCAACAAAGTCGTCACACGTAAAACACGCTTTTGGGTCGGTAAATTTCGGTGGAATCGTCTATTGGCGACGTGCGCGACCGAAAGCGTCGCTGCAGGGTCGGCCCTCCACGATTGGCCGAACGCTGACTATGACGTTGGAAAGGGGATTTATCATCGACGGAAATAAGAGGAATGAAAGAACTTTAATTTTGGCGGTGTTGGCAGTGTTCCTTTGAGAGCTCAATGATTTCAAGCTTCCACCATGCTATTTACAAACACCATCGAACTTGTTGTTTGCAAGGTAATGACGTCGCAAGGGGGAACCTTAGCAGGGCGCCACCAAAACATCTCGCCGCTAATATGCCCGCGTTTCCCCACACCAGATGTTGGTACTGCGCGTGCTTAGAAACCAGATTCTCATTGGATTGTTGCTACGGTAACGTAATCGCCTACGCCAGCCAATGGGATTGAGGCGGGACTCATGAAAGAGCCCTGCTGCGGCGGTGACATATGTTTCTTGAAAAACACGTACAGAATTGTCCCCCCCCCCCCCCCCTAAAAAAAACAAACAAAAAAACTACGCATTGTCGAACGTTTATTCTCTGTCCCAATGCAGCGCTAGCGCTTCTAACCAGATGTCAAAGGTTTAGAACTAACCAAATATCTTATTCAAAAAGCTATAAGTGATTTTCTAAAAATTTCAACGGGAAAACAGTGGCCGACGGAGTTCTCAAACACGTGTGGAGCATGAATGGCGCCATTCACCGACAATGGGCCCCATTTTCGCGTTGAAAATTCCACAAAATCGCTTCTAACTTTTTCCTAACGAGACGGATAGTTCTAAAACGTTGGCTCCTGGTTCGTACCGCTAGCGCTACATTTTGGCAGAGGCATTTCGTTCGGGGATGCGTCGTTAATTTGTTGCCGTAAAAATAAATGAAAATACTGTAAACATTTTTTCCGGGGACACGCTGTATATTTTTCTTTCCGTCGTGACGCTTTTGGAGCTCACTTTCGCTTCACGCTTTAGCGCCTTACGCTTTCACCGGGTTGATTACAATAGGCGATCCATCTCTCAGTCTCGGGCCCCTGCCGATGCCCCGAGTTAGACTCGTCTGCGAATTCGTTTTTCTTTTTTTGGCGCTCTCAGTGGGTGTGTCGGCGAAGGGTTTCCGACCCTCGGCGTGTGCCCCCGGTGTCTCGACCTAGTCGAGGCGGCTCGGCGGCTTGGCCCGCTTCCAGAGCGGCGAATTCCGAGCTCACACCCTCCCACTCGGCGGGGACTCCTCGACCCAGTTTGACATTGGCCTTTGCCGGGAGCTGGGCCAGAGTTTTTCGAACCGACACTCGAACGAAGATTCCTACAAAAAGCTAGAGTTAACCGAATTTCCAGATGCAACATGTGTACTGTTTTCCGGACTGGATAGTTCGCTTTCGGTGTATACAGAGAGCAAGTGTCCCAAAAACGTTTTTGGCACGTCGGAACGCGGGAGAGGGAGACGATAATCAACGATTCAAAGGACAGCATAGTGCGTCGAGAACGCGCAGAAAATACGCGATTACGAAGCAGGCAAGCAAGTGCCGTCATTGGTTGAGGTCGGGGGAAAACAAAAGCGCGTGCGGACATCGGGAGGTAAACAAACGCACGAGGTGTGCAAAGAGCGGACAAACTGTGCAAAAACAAATTAAAAAAATGTTTTTTTTTTAGTTTTTTTTAGGTAGTTTAGTCAGTCCATAATCCGTACCTGGTGCACAATCTGCACGCAAAGACACTTTCACACACAGATCAGCTTGACAAATATCTGCTTTATTAGCGCACAAAAACTCGAAGTATCAAGAGATTGCTACTAACATCTGTCAATCACAAAATTCGTCATGTCTTGTCATAGGGAGCGATCTATAGAAAAAGAAATCCTTTTGGAGTCCGTCATTGGTTGATAGCTCGCACCGCGTAAGATTTTACCTTTTAAACGTGTATATAGTCTCTGGGCGATAGTCCGGAAAATACGATACGTGAAATATGCACCTTCCAGCGCCAAAGACCCGGGAAAAAATGCCCGAGCGACTGCACTGTGCGCCCATGCGTGGCCTCCAATATAGTCTCAAACACAGATTTCGCGGAAGACGAGAACATATAGAAGAGAGGACAAGACAGGCGCTTGTCCTCTCCTGACTTCTACTCGTCCTTGACGAAAAAAGTGGCGGGAGTTGGCGCTGTCGTTGTAGGTCGTTGTATGTCTCGTATTATTACATTCGTATTTTATGTTCGCACGTTTATCGATCAATTTGTACGTGCCATTTCACGAACCCACAGGAAGGCCTGTAGGGATAATTTCCATACCAGCCTTCCTGGCTTATGTGAGAATTAAGCTGAAAAATGCGAGGGGAAAAAAAACGCAATAAATTATATTGCATCGTATTGCATTGTATCCATCAGCTACTCATTTCCAAGATTATGTATTCTGAAAGTGCTTGTCCGACTTGCGCTCGTAAGGACAAAACTGTCTTCCATTTGCCGGATTTTCCACTCACTCATTAATTTAACAATACCGTCAATTCCTCATGGTACTGATAGAAAGCTTGATGCGATATGGACGCGGTAAAATAGACGTTTACTAGTAGAGAGTCTTAGGGAACCGTTTTCGCACACCCGATACGGTATACGATGGGCCCTCCGGTACACACTGTCCAGATGCGAGTCTTCTGCGGCAGCGCATGCGCAGTGCGTACCGGAGGCCCCATCGTACCGTATTGGGTGTGCAAAAACGGTTCCCTCAAACTCTCTAGTAACCTCTACCGGCGGGAGCCTGAAATCCACGGTCACGCTGCATCATGCAGAAAGTTTGAGAACACCGTCTGAGCTATGTTTTGTTAGTTCCAAATGCATGACGGCCCTGCCACTTTGGACACGCAAGAACTGTCTGCTGGCATGATCGTAACGTACACATGTATGAAGCAAACGAGCTTGGAATATGCTTGAGTCGTGTACCCAGATAATTCTGACGTCATCATCACCTGCAGCGAACACTGGGCCTTTTGTATGATGTACGAGCTGTGTTACTGCGGCTTTAGGATGGTAGCTCGCGAAAAAAAGAAGGCTCGCTGATCGCACACATTTCAAGTATGCATTTTGTTAGCCACATTTTTTTTTACATCCAAAAATCATCGAACAATACCGACAAAAAAGAAAAAAGAAGAGCAGGTTTGCGAGCATTAGGATTGGTCTCGAGTCGTCAGAAAACGGAAACTGTTCGCCTTGGGTCGGGTGCAGTGTTGGTTGTCTGTTGGTTTTCCCAGCGTGACGTGTTCCATGTAAGAGCGCAGTTGAACTGCCATCCTTCGTTAGGAGCGGTGAATCAGTGTGCGGTTCCGGCCAGCTGCGTGCCATATGGTGCGGGCTTAGTCGCTGCTCTCGAAGCGCCCTCGCGAAGGGTTGAGAACGCAACGATCCTTTGTATGCGTGATCCACTGCCTGATCTTTGGATGGCGCAACGTGCTATCTTCCGAAGAGCAGAAGCTCTGACGGAGAATAATCTGTGCGGTGAGTTCATTGTTGTGAACGCGTGGTGACAGGCAAGAACAGAAACAAAAATGAGACAGTAAAAAAAACAAAAAAAGAAACACTTAAAGTATTTTTATCCGACTTACAAGTCTACAGTTGCTACAAACTCGATTCTAATGAATCGTATGAACGTTTTACGCTTCAATGTTGGACGCTGCCTGTAGAATTCTTACATGATTCGGGATTCTTCTTTCTTTATTAAATGACAAAAAAAAAAAAAAAAAAAAGGAATTGGAGATGTTGGCTGCCGTGGAGGCATGGCCGGCTACTCCACATTCAGTTACTTGGTAAGAAAAAAAAAATTAGAACATCCCACATGACCCCGTATACATTCTCCCCCCTCCCCCCTCTCCCCCCCCCCTCCCCCCCACACACACACAAGTGTTTGTCCGCGAACAAAAAACAGTCAATTATTTGGTTAAATTGGATGATCATAGCAAAAAAACAAAAAAAGTCAGTTTGAGGAGGGTATATTTGTTTTTACACTCTCGGCGGACAGAGAAACTCTATTATGTAATCTTACAGCGCGGATTCAGGAAAGCCATAGACATTTAGTAAAGACGCAGCCACAAACACGTGTTCCGTCTAGTATTCAGGGCCAACGTGTTTACACACTCTTGCTACACCGGACACGCGTCATGGCTTAAAAACAGACATGTACACGTTACCGAAAAAAAAAAGTAACTAAATACCGTTACTCGTTACCGATTCTCAAAAGGAACGCGTGAGTTACCTCAAAAGTAACGAGTTGCTTTTCACGTTACTTTGACGTCCAAATGCACAACTGCTTTTGTTTCAGGGTTTATTGTTTTCTTTTTAGTAGTACTCAAGAAGTAGCTGCCTCTCGAAGTTTTCATGAGATATGTTTCCCCGCTTCCCTGAAAATGCATCTCCGGCGACGCTGAAGAGTCGTTCTAGCGACGCGTTCGAAAGAACGGCAGGGTTGTGCTTCAGGAAGAACTGGCGAATCTTCGGGAACTGCCCTTCGTTGAGCACAGCGGTTAACGAGTTTTGTACCTTCCCGTGTTCGCAACCTCCGGGCTTACATGCGGTCTTATTGTGTTCGCTGGGTGAAGGACATTCCCAGCTGTACAGTTGAGTACAGCGATGTTTGTCACTGGGCACATCAGTCGAACTGTTCGACTGACGTATTCAGCGTTAAACGTTGCTCTACTGTCATCCTATCTAGTTGTTTTTCGGGTTGCCCTCCTACCGTTCTCGCAATAGACGCATACTCAGGTTAGAATAAAAACAAGGCCGTTTAAGCGTTGTTGTACACGTTTCTCCTCAAAAGTAACGAGATACCGTTACTCGTTACTGGGTCCTAAAAGTAACTAAGTACGTTACTCGTTCCTTTTCTAAAAAAGTAACTAAGTACGTTACTCGTTCCTTTTCTAAAAAAAGGAACTGAGTACGTTACCCGTTCCTTTTCTAGAAGAGTAACTAAATACGTTACTCGGTACCGAAAATAGTAACTAGGTAGAAGTAACTCGTTACTTGTAACGCGTTACGTACATGTCTGCTTAAAAGTGTCCTCTAAAAATGTTTGAGCTTCTGCGATTTTTAAGTTGTTACCTCATTACTGGATCGGGCTACTCAGGGAACAAGTAGTAGCCACGAAACATTAACGCGTCATATTTTAATTCGATCAAGCAAAAACAGCGCAAGTCCTGTGGCGTTCCAGTGTGTTCAAAACGCGCAGTTAATGACGTTTTATGTTCGATTTTGTGATTGGCAGCGTTGGCAAGAGCCGTCAGAATTTCTTTTATGCAGGCTAAATAAACTGTATCACTTCGTGAAGTATCGTTATTCTCTTAGAAAGTCGCGTTTATTCGGCGAAAAAGTTTAAAAACAACATATCAAATAAAAAAACAACACTTTTAATGAGCTTTTAGTGGCGGTGGCGGTGGGGCTAGCGAATCAGTTTTCCGGTCCTCGCGCGAGCGCCCCACCCGCACTTGGGAACCGCCGTACGGGATGTCGAAACGACGGAACCGGTGGGACGCTTACTTCTGCTATTTGAATCTGCTGCTCTCGCTACTGTCGTGTGCAAGCTGTTCTCACCGCTCAGTTTGGTGCCTTCGTGTTCTTTGTGTTGATTTCCACATCAGTGCGCTCGATGGGACGAGTCCGTGCGTGCTGCTGGCGTTACCCCGAGAAGCTCCGTAGGCCTAACGTACCGGCCGCGCTTGCCTGGAATGCCGGCAAAAGCTGGAAGCTCGACGACGTTCCAAAAGTAGAGTTAATTAGAATTCAGAACCACCTCACGTATAAGCTTTGTATCATCGTGTGCTAGTCGTACGCGCCGGCAGCCGTTCCCGCTCAAATGCCAAGTGTCGATCCGTCCACACAAAATGCCGGCCGGAGGATTCGTGCCGAGCGACTTCGACGGACGCGACATCGTGATCTTTTCCCGTCGACATTTGTTTGACATTCGGGAGAAAACTAATGCTTATCTGAACTCGTTATCCTCATCGTTTTTTTCTTTTTTTGACCTATCCCGGTGCAGCTAACCCCTGACCCGAATCGCTGCATCGATTACGCCGCTCGCATTTGTACCAATTAGCACAAGTAAAAAAAAAAGAGCAAAAAAAAAAAATGGAGCAGAGTGCATTAGACTGCGCTGGACTCAGTTTCTTCGGGCTCTTCTCAGAGCGGTGGGGTCTGCGGGGCCCGGCGTAGTGGATGACGTCGGCACGATCACGTTCGGAGCCCGAATCTTGCACGATGTAAGCGGCTATAGGCAGCCGGCAATGGCCAGGCGCCGCCACGAGAGTACTGCATTCAGCGCCACAAGCGGAGGCGTCTCTGTTAATGGGGCGGCCAGTTTGCCCGTCGGGCCGTTGCGAGCGGCGGCGACTCCGATTTCCGCAGTCCCCGTGTGCACCTGCGTCCCTGCGTGCCATCTTCCTGGTTCTTTTATGCGGTTTTTTAAAGCCATCGGAAGCCTTGATAGGTCCAAGTGTTGAGAGAATATTCTAGAGTCGTCATTTGGACACCAGTTTGAGTTGTCTTCACTACTTGTGGCCGCCCGATCGGTCTGTGCTTCGTTCGTCTCCCAGGAAGCGACACAACACAACGAGAAGGCAGCGCATGGGTTTATTGTACATCCCGGTTGCCCGTCTTCGAGAGCCGGCAGTCCGGACCCGCCGACCCTAGTTGTCGCCCGTTCAGAGCTCACAGTCGGAGCCCGTATCCAGGCTTGCGGATCGCCCTTCCGACGCCAGTGCTGCGTAGGCTAGCTGTTCCGGGCTATCACAGCCAGAGTCTCGCTGCGGAACCAGTCCGCGGGATCGTCATGGACTAGGCCAGTATGGTCGGGATTCGCCGCTTCCGCCGGTCCTGATCCGAACTTTGCTGGTGGAATGCTCCCGGGAATCGCCATGGGCCAGACCAGCCAGAACGGCTCTATCGTTCTTGCCCGGCAGCCTCGTGCAGCACGCTCGTCCTCTTTCCTCGCCGGCTGGCCCCCACTCGTGCCTCGCTCGGCCGTCCTCTCCTCCCGACGCCCACACACACTAGAATAAAATTGGGGTAATTAGAACCAAACTCTGCATGCTACAGAACCGTCCGCACATTGCAAAGCCTGGTGTAAAATGGCGACAGCCAACAACAAAGTGTACGTGTATGAAGCACATTCACGCTTCTCACGAGATTTTTCTAAAGAAAAACTTTAGCATCCTGCTTTCTGCACGCCGTCACATTTGTTACCAGACTCAGCATTAAATTTGGCGGCTGAAACAAACAAAACTTTGTGCTACGAAAATCCACTATTTGAAAACTTGTAGGTTTTGAAGGTTTTGGTTGCGACCACGCGTGCCGAACGGCATTAGGAGTGCCGGAACGGGCTGACGGCCCTTTAGCTTGTAGACCTGATCGCCCGATTCTCGACGTCACAGCGAAGCAACAATCGGCCCGATTGTTCCTATCGTAATTCCCTAATGTGGCTGTCAAAGCGACTCGAAGTACAACTAGTATCAATATGTTATTTTGCCGACCGAGTAGTCTGCAAAATGAGTTCGTCCGACCACTTTCCAAGCCTGCACATATATTTTCGTGCACTTCCGCCCCAACAGTTTCTGTAAAATTCACTTACTTGTTGCGTCGCACTGCAATAATCCACTTCTCTCGGCGTGTCGCTTCCCTAGATCTCGAAGGGAAGCGGTGAAGTTTGACGCTTGAATCACCTTCGCGACTGTGGCCGTCTTTCATGCAGCAGGAGCAACGTTTATTTTTTGGGGGAACTCTAGGAGTAGGCGAGATGTCACAGGAACCCGGTGAGGTTATAGAGACGTGAAGTTGGGACTTTTCTTTTACGAAAAACGGTTCCAAAAAAGCTCACGCCGATCCCAAATGCAAGTTAGAGACTTTTTAGTGTTGTGTCGTTTACCCGCAGTCTCGGGGTTTTTTCAACCATGTGCAACGTTCACACGTGGTTTCTGGATGCGCCCGCCCGCAGCCCCCGCGACCCGCGTAGTCCTGGCCTACCCAGTTTCTTTATTTGCTGCCGCTAGATGGCGCAACGTGTAGCGCCAAACTGCATTGCAGGTTGCCTATGGCGACGATGCTGACCGCACTTCGGTTCGGCAGCCATGAACCTAACTAGCAGCCAATTGGCTATCAGCCGCTTTGCTCCAACCCTCCAATCAATGCATTCTCCATAATACGTCACGGAGCTAAACGTTTTTGCTCGTTTTAATGCTATTGATTTGGTTACAACTCCCAAAATAAATCGAATTTCCAGAAAGGAAAAAGAAAACTTCTCCTTTGTGTTTTTACGTTCGATGCGCTCCGTCTCAGTTAAAATTCTAAGCTAGTCCTAAACGACTAGAGGACCCTTTAAGTTTTTGTACCGAAGCTTTTGGTATCGTCAGCTATGATGACGAACGCCACACGGCGCTCGACGCAAAGCGCGTGAGGAAACAGCCCGATGGCTCGGTCCAGGAGTTGTCCTCTGATGCCGCAAAGGCTAAAAGGTGCGTATTCTTGCCGTGTCTTTTCTGTCGGTTCTTCCCGCGGGTGAGCGTTACGCACCGTACCCCACATTAACTTGGCGCCCGACGTGGAATAGATTAATATGTATTCTTCCATTCTGACAAAGTACGAGATTTAATACCAGAATACTGGAGCCGGTCCATTCGTGATTAATTCCCTAGGGCACGTTAACTCGTGATTGTGCTCTAATATTTTGATCCCGAAGCGAATTAAGGGCGCGTACACGCGCTTTGGCAATGTTGCTAATCCTTCACTCGGCCAACCGAAGTGGCCGGTTTTGTAGGGCATACAACACCCGAACTAGCCCGATTTCGCGCCGAGAAATTACGCGCCGCCCTTCCTCATTAGCCGGCGTAATTAGGAAATGCTTCGGCGAAAACGATTGAGCCCCCGGAATCCGGAAATAATGATAAGGTATTCCACCAAGTACGTTTCAGAAATCTTCGAGTGCGATTATTATTTCGGTCACTTTTTAAGCCGAGATGCAACTTTGAGCCAGACTGGAACCGTCGAGCCGAATCCACACCACTCGATCGATATATATAAATTTGGGTCATCATTCGACCAGAGATCGGACCAAGGCCGTTGTGCTGAAATTTTGACGTCACGTCCAAGAGGCCGACGCGGGGCAGAGATTGGACGCGAGTAACGCGTCAGCATTCGGCTGAGTGTCGGGTCCTCACTGACGCAGCCCGAGTCCAAGCCGAAGGCTGATGCGGTACTCGTGTCACATGACTCACATCTCTACCCTTTGCCGGCCTCTTGTCGGTGACGTCACTGACGCGGAAGATCCGAGCCTACGGCCTTGTGTCAATGAGGTGTTGCCTTGGCACCCTCCCTCCCCCTTCCTCCCTTTCTCGGGACACACCCGTACATACTCCGTGACAACTTTTCTTGGCAATGCTGGGGAAGGTACAGGCGCGTTCCCTCTCCCATTTTGAGCGCTGAATGAAGCTGTATTTACGTGCCTGATTTTGCGAGTCATCCAGCTTAACGAGTGATCCCCTGCGCGTATAATGCCTTGGCCGGTAAAGATTCAGTGTGTTCCGTTATATTCTAAGCTGACAGTGTGTTCGAAGCTACGTGTTCGTTTGTCCAAATCTACGACAATCTTTCGCCACGTGATCACCCTCCCACCCATACCCGTGCGCCAAAAGCGGGGTCAGGTGATGGAAAGGAGGCGGTTTATTGGTCCGCCGAGAAGGTAGCTTCCACTGCACTGTCAGCTTTTGGTGAACGGAGTATGAACCAACTCATGTTTACAAACAAACCGGAGCGCCCCTAGCGGACGCCACTGGTGCCGCGCTTCCGCGATGGAGTGTGGGCAAGAAGCTCGCCGTCGTTCATAAACAAACACTGGAATGTGATGTTGTCGACGCCGGTGTACTCGTTGTAATTGTTGATTCTACGTCTTCTTGGCAATGGCTGACTACTTTAGCGGCTTCAGCGAAATTAACGAGGCTCGTTACACCGCAAAACTTCGCGTGAATAATCTGACATGCGGCGATTCATTCCGCGTGGACGCCGCAGAATTGGCGCTAAAGCCTGATTCGCATGATGAGATACTGCACGCTATTTTCAGTCGCGACAACGCTCTGGCTGCAATATCGTGAACCGTAGCTGAGATGGTCGACGTCGATACAGAAAATCGCAAGCAGAATCGGACCGAGTGAATCGGGCATAACAAGTCGGTGATGGCCACTGGTAGAATGAACAACATCTCCTTGTATCTACAGTTTACACCGAGCCTACTTACCCCAACCAACCTTCAGGCTCAAAAGTCTTTTGAGGCCTGGACTTACTTCTTATCCGAATTACCGGGTAAACGTTCGGTCTAGCTGTGGAAAGCTGTCGTCTGAACGATCAGACGACAACAACCAGAAACGTTTGAAAGAGCAGACTACAGTTCGAACGATCAGGCGGCCGTTTGAACTTGAAGACGCACTTAACGTAGTCCACAGGTGGTCCGTACAACTTAGTGGTTTTCCCGCTTTCATGTTGGAACGAAACGAATAAATCTGATGACAACAAGTATCCGTGAATTCAACCCAAAGTGCTTCCTGCACAAGCAATCGTGGTCCGACGGCGTCTGGTTTTCCTTTTTCACGCCACCTATTCACGTTCTCGGACGAACCGAGCAGGCAGAAAACACACGAAAACTGGCCTTCAAATCTTTCCCGACCCTTTTGGTACAGCCCCAGCCACGGCGTTTTGACCAGAAGGCGGGTTTTTGTCTGGTTTCTTCCAAAAGGACACAGGAGTGCAAGTCCCACATAGTGATTTCTGGTGACTTCCGCCCACAGCCTCAGACCGGAAGTGCGCCCGCCGCGCCACCACCTCGCCGTGACGTAACAGAGCCGAGTTCGTGTATAGTTGCTGCGGTGCTCATGCGGAAGGAAGAAGATCCCGTGCATCCTCTTCCGCCAATCAATCGGAGAGCTTGTCACTCCGACCCAAGGAGACATCTGGACAAGTGATGGCGCCGATAAAAAAGAAAAGAATTATAATGTTGCGTGTGACATGTTTCATGTTGAGTGTCACATCGTAGTTCTCATTTGTGGGTCGGAACTTTTTATTCGGTTTTGTTTTTCGCCTACCTTCCTTGGTAGATCGCAGTGATTGACCCTCTGAGTGCACTTCGAGAATGTAAATGCAAGGGAGCGTTTTAGAGTCTTGCTAGTCCAGGCGTTGTTCTCTCCTGACTAAAATGTTTATTGATGGATAAAATTCGGTTTATCGTCAGTAACAGCAGAATAAAAAAGAGCCTGGCGCTGTTTTCATATGACACACTCAGCAGATGCTTTTCTCGTCTTATTTTTAGCAGCGATCTCCATCTCATTATTTTCGTCAGATAGATTTCCTATCGAACGCAAATATATATATAGATCGCTTTTATAACCCTCATGAGTTTTCCTAGACCGTATTACCAAACAAATATGAGATCAAAATCGTATCATTATGCAAAGAACGTAAACTGTTAAGCCCGGTTCAGACTGAGTGCCTTCATACACACACGCGCTTTTGCTTGAGTGGTGACATCTCAGCCATTTTTCCGCCCAAACTTTTTTTTTGTGCATTTTGAAGCGCGCGCAATCCGGTGTCACTCAGTTCGAGCGCGTAGCCTTGGTTAATGCATAGACGCCATTTTACCGCCCAAGTCACGCACCGAGCGCGCGAGAGGGTCACGCGCTGGCACATTCAGGGCAACAATGGATGTCTTCACCCTGTCAGACAGTTGCGTTTGACTGCGTTGCGGCTGCGAGAAACCAGGACATCCCTCCTGCTTATATTGCGTGCCAAGATGATTCCTTGAATTGGATTCCACGCTTCATACAAAACACCGATGTGCCGGTGACTCGCTTTCCGAGCTCGACGTAACGCAGTCAAACGCACTCAAACGCAGTCAAACGCACCCAAACGCAAGTGTCTGAACCAGGCTTTGCAGACGACACCGCGCTTCTGTCGTTCCGCATACTTTCGTCGTCTGCTGCATCGGTTGCAGCGCAGGCATCTCGAGACGTCCCGAGGACCAGAAGTTGCCGTCGCAAATAGTTCAGAAACTGTAGTTTCGGTGTAAAATCTTGTCGCGGTAAATGTGAAATCTAGGCTTCCTATATCGATTCTTTTGAGACGTTTAAATTCTACGCCCAATTTTTGACGGATCGTTTTTTCGGAGCGAAATCCAGTCCCACGTATTCGTCGATTATAACACCCTTATCAACAGGTTCTTTGGAGAAGTGACGTAACCAAAAGTGTCGCGAACCGGTCGTGGTTCTAGTTCGACCAGGTTCGACTTTTTCGACCTTCTTGTGAAAAGTTCGATAACGGTTCGACTCAAGTTCGACTGCTATGTGCGTGCGCGACAGGCTGGCCAGTTGGCTTCGGATTGGATGGTAATGACTAAGGGATGAATTAAGGGCAGCACTGATTGGTTATTTCAGTTAATACAGTACAAAAATTAAGTTATTAACTTCTTAAGTGATTAGAATTAGTTTCTACTAATTGCAACTGTTCACAAAAATAAAATAACATCTTGCATAAAAAAAAAAAAATCTAAAAACCTAGACATGCTTGTATCAAGGTCTGGCCACACTGTCCACAGGCGCAAACACAAAGTCGGTCGAATCTGGCTAAAAGTTCGAAGGTTCGTCGAACCGGTTTGAACCCGTCGAACCCCGAAAGTGCGACCTAAAAATCCGGTTCGACCAAAGTTCGCGACACCCCTAGACGTAACACCTACGGGGTCAGTGACTTTGGAGCCGACAGCTTTTGGGTATAGTTGGAACGGCTGGGCGCGCGCAGCCTCGGAATTATTTTCCTCTAAGTTAGGGCGGTGGCTGCCGCCATCTATCGTGGACAGCCTTCGAGACAGCGAAGACAGCCGTTTTTGCTGTCTCGGCAAATCTGATATCTCGGTGTGTCGGCGGCAGCCCTCTCCCTCGGTGCAGCACGAAAGCGCGAAAGCGTCCATAGCGCGATGCGCATGCGTTTTCTCGGACGCGGGCTGTCCACGCCGCTAGGGGAGAATTCGGTGCTGTAGGTGCGCTGTTTAACTCAAGCAGCACACATGTCCATGAACGTCCACAGGACATCCTAAAGACAGTTCCAGGACTAGATGTGCTACTAGGGAATGCAAATGAGTGGAGTATAATGCATTCTCCTATGAAGTATTTGCTAAAAACCTTGTCCTTCCCCTCCGTCCTCTCTCCACGCAGACTATTCGACCCGCAGGCATCGATGTAATAATCTCTGCAGCATTCCCATGATTGCCCGTATCCCTAAGTCCTCAACTTCGCTCGCAAAGAAGCGTGCGAGCCACGTTTTAGTCAAGCAGCAGTCAGTTGTAAATCACCTTCAGAGTGTACGTGGTGACAGATCGGACTGCATGCACGAACAATGGGCAAAGTGTGATTACAATTTGCGTGTGGTTCTTACCGTTCCGCTTGTATGCAAATTCCAAGTTCAGCTTTGGCCGTCACGAGTCGCTGGCTGCTGGCCCTTTTCGACTTCGTCAAATCGCCACGCGTACCGCGCCGGGGAGAGGAGGTGGCGATAACGTCGAGCGGCCATCTGGGTGGTTCCGCTTCGACGGTGCATGACGAAGCAGCGAAGCCTCGCACACGAGTCGCTGCGTCAGCTTTCTCCGCGCGCGTGTACGCGTTATGGAACCGTGCTCGATGATAGCGCAAGTGATCGTGATGCTGATCGCGAAAAGCACGCTCCGCCATATTAGCGAGGGAAAAAAAAAAAAAAAGATCCGTTGGTCAGATGTTTTTTTGGCCCTTTTTGCCGTGGCGGGAAGTACCGAGTTACTGGGCTCTGAACGAATGCGCTGTGTACGATGTTTCACAGTAGTGAGCTATTGCGCATGCCCGAGGTCCGGTCCATAGGCCAGTAGGCAAAAATGGTAGATCGAACGATTATAATTTATTTGTGTACTCTATGCGACATGGAAGTCCGTCTGCTTTTCGCGCACTTCGTACGGTTGTTCACCGCGCCCACGTGCGTTTGTTTCGCCCCAACCTGGACCAATGACGGCGCGTGCTTGCCTGCCTCGTCATCGCGTGCGTTCTCTGCGCTTTGTCTATATTGCCCTTTGATAGGCGTACCCTCTCTGCGTTTCGACGCGCTAAAGACGCGTTTTAGAACGCTTGCTCTCCGTATACTGGCCGTACACACCTATCCAGCGCTTATCACTTAGGCCAGGCGTCGGTAACCCGCGGCCCGCGGGGCAGTTACACGCGGCCCTCACCACGACCTCCAGAAACTCCTCCACCTTCCCGCTTCCTCGAACAGACTCAAGGACCACACGGCAGTTTTGACCTCAAATGGGTTTAGAATAGAAACAAGGAGCACTTCTAATTAGCAATATCAGGTAAACTTGGGCAGGGGCCGTCTTCACTTCGTTTTTGTCTTTTCTTCGCCCCCCCCCCCCCCCCCCCCCTCAATTAAAGACGCATTACCAAGTTATAAGTGCGATTTGTTCGAGGAAATCATTACTCGAAATAAATCATTTTGCAGTGCAACGTGGTAATGAGAGGTAAAGCTCTAGATACAAGAACAGCGGAATAAATCATATACGAGTATTCTTCATTTACTTTTGTCTTCTTGTCGGTTTTGATCGCAAACATTATTCCTTTGCATTATGCATCGCAAAGATTATTCCTTTGAATGTTACTGGAACAGTACTCAGTTACTCGGTCCTAGTATTAAAGTAGCAATTACTAGCGTTTTGTTTGTCATATTGCTGGAACAGTACTCACATGCGAGGTTCCACCTTAAAGGTGTACTCCGGCGATTTCTTCACGGTCCCCGATTTGCCTGAAAATTTTCTACACACAAAAACGAACATCGCTGAAAAGTATCCCAAAATGTTAGGTAAAAAAAAAAAAAAAATATATATATATGTATATATATATATATATATATATATATATTTCTAGGTATTGAATTTATAATTTTAGTCCTTTCCTTGTTTTTTTCAAAGTGAAAGTCTCTACTGGCAGCAAGGAAAAAGAGACGCCAGTGGAAGGGGCATGGGTTCACTCTTTGGACTGTAGATTTTGTGACCAACCGATTACAAGCTGTGCATGGTGTCAAATGAGTGCTCTAGAAGCTCGCTGTAGTATCTGCGCACCAGCACGAAACAATGCTTCGCATAGTTTATTTTTAGGCTGCTTGCTCGACTGTCAAGCATGCCTTCCACTGAAGTCACAGCACTGACCGGTGCGGGAATATTTGAACGTTGTTTTTTGTGTTTTTTTTTAGCATTTTCGTTTGCCGATTTCATAACGACTATTTTAAATTTCGCGATACTAAATAGCATACCGGACAGGGTAAACACCGGGGATTCAGAAAATATAGTTAGTTGAGGTAGCTCCAGAAATCGCCGGGGCATTCCTTCACACACTTGCAACCGAGCAGGACCGACCCAGAAAATACCTGTTTTGAAGCCTCTTGCGACGGCGTAGGACCGGTTGCGCTGCTGTGGAGCTGGTCCTACGCCGCCGCATGAAGCTTAAAAGCGTGTCTTGTCTCGGTCGGTCCTACTCGGTTGCAAGTGTGCGAACGGGCCTTTACTCCTTCGAGTCTCGAATGTCGAAGTTGATGGGGAAGAAGAGAGTGAAAGTAGTGAAGAAAGAAAGACACGAAAAAAAAAAAAAGCACAAAAAAGGATTTTTACAAAAAAGGAGCACAAGGCTTGCTTGGGTATCCCCTAACAAAAAAACGAAATGAAAATACCTCCCTTCTTGCCCTCCTCAACACCCCCTCGTAAATTTGGGGCAGCACCCAAATAGAGAGCTACCATGGATTCAGACTGGCGCTCGGTAACCCGGCGGCCAGGCGCCTCTGACTCTGCGGTCGTCTGTCGCTGAAGCTTTTTCGCCTTCTCTGTCGCGTCTGGTGGCGCCTTCGAATTTTGCCGCCTGTTGCAGCCATAGAACAACACATCGCTAATAACATGTAGCTATTGGTTTGTATTTTATGTTCGGTATTTTTTTTACGAGATTTTGGGGCATGTTTTAAAGCGCCTTTGCCCCCGCTCTCGTCAAAAAGAAAAAAAGGCATTTCGCTGCGATCGTTTGTGCGAGTGACAGGACCACTTTTCTTTTTTCGACAGTCTCTTCGTCTTGCTTCAGTTTTCTTTTTGCTTCTTACACCATAATTTTCACAGGTCCGCGCCATCGCCTGTCCGCCATTGCTTGCTCACGTACTCTGATCGAGTATTGGACACGAGGAGTGTGCCAGCGTTCGGCATGAGCTCAGCTCACCTCGTATTGAAAGCAAGTGTTGCGTAAGTGTTCGGCGAGTACTCGTATCCAATCACGTGCTTTCTGCACAATGGATGGATGGTTGCATGAATGGTAATGGCCATACCCTTTGTAACGAGCGGTAGCTTGTGCCTCCTAGCGATCATTAATGTTTCTTGATTGATATATGAAAACAATATCCTTTTTCGCCTTCCTTTTTCTTTTTTTTTTTTTTTTTTTGCGGGGCAGAGCGTTGCAGCGATTGTTGTCGCCGAGAAAGTCTATTGCTACGTATTTTCTGCTGTCTGTGGGCTTGTTTTCTTTTTAATTGCTATTTCTTTTTTCGCCTAGAATTGAGTTTTCCAAAAATGTTTCGTTTAGTAATATATTTGCTAAGTTTTTGCAGTTCATTTTTCTTGTTGATCTTGGAGTAACTGTATAGGCGTACGGAACAGAGTATTGCGTTCCCTTTCCGTGCGTCGCCAACGTTGTATTGGTGGCCACACTTTGTACTGGTCACGTGCGCCGAGCTGAATCCAAACTTCTTGAGCCGAGTTTTGGGCAAAGCACGTTTCTCGCTTTGTGTTTGGGAAATCTACATCATACACAAAAATCGAACGAACTGGAAGGTTCCTTGATTATTGAATATCATGTGTTTTCGCTGGGTACGGTATAATCGCGTTGTTTTGTAATGCGAGCGATGTTTTCAAACATGTTTCCAAAGTCTGGGCAACAGACGACACGGAGGACGATCGTGTTACACGCGTCTAATGCGCTCCCGGATTGATACGCGACCAGCGCATCCGGGCACCTTGGACCAGACAACAATGAGCAGCTACGGCTTGCGAAGGGACGACCTTTTCGTGGGCTACCACGTTCTACCGCTGGCACAGAGAAAAACAGGAGACAAATGACGAGATGACGGCGCCCGCGCTGACTGAGACTATTTTAAAGAAGGGAATGATAAAAAAAAGTGTTTCGTAGCCGTAGCTTGGAATGTCGCCTCTGGCGCACGAGCGGCGTGTCACTGTACTGCATTTCCTCTGTTCCGTACGCCGCAGCACGCTACCTCAAAGCCACGCAATCTGCTCTTCCGGTACTCCTGCGGAAGCGACGGTCGCCTCCCGCAGTGCGGCTTGGATCCAACATGGCCGCCCTGCTCCGCCAGCGGAGCATATACAGTTACTCTAATTGATCTGGCTCGTGGGCGACCTGTCGATATGCGCACTCACCGGCCACGGTCCACATATGAGGCGAGTGTGCAAGATGTCCCCCCCCCCTCTCCCCCCACCCCCCATATTTTTTACAGGGTTTCTCTTTTACCGCAAAAATAAACAGCATCATCGAACGCTCATTCTCCGTCGAAATGTAGTCCTAGCGGTTCGAACCAGAAGTTCCAGAACTAACCGTTATTTCATTCACATTTTACGTGATGTTCTGAAATTTGTAATCGGAAAATGGGGCCCATTTCTGCCCGTTCTCGGTAGCTGGTGCCATAGAGCTCCGTGTATTATATAAGAAATCCATCGGCCGCCATTTTCCCATTAAATATTTCAGGAAATCGCTCATAACTCTGGAATTAGATAACGCTTGGTGCTGAAACTTTGGCATCTGGTTCGGACCTCTAGCGCTACCTTTGGGCGGAAAATGAGCGTTCGGTGATGCATAGTTTATTTTTGCGGCGAACATAACCCCGGAATTCTTTTTCTTTTTTTTTTTATGGTTGTTTTAATGGGGGTGGGGGTGGGGGGCGCACTGCCTTTCCCGAGAAATTTCGGGGAGGGGGGGGGGGGGGGGGACTCAAGTTTAAGAGGCCTCCCCCCCCCCCCCCCCCCCCCCCCCGTGTCGGCTTCGTGACGACTCGGCCCGTCACTGCAAAGGATTGTCGGCACCTGCATCTAGACGAAACATACTGGATCACTGAGCTGTGGATGACATAAATTGTGTTCTGTGTATGCTTACGCAGCGGGAAAGTTAGCCAGTATGGGCGTCTAATGTCTACACTGCAGGTGAAAAATTTAGCCAGTGCAGTGCCATCGCTTCCCTGGGACCTTTAACACACACCATGTAGTAGTGATTACACGAAAGCACGCCAATACAATAATCAAAATGCTCATCCAGATCGAAACGGGCAGGGGTGGGGATTGAAGTACCCAGGACGCTAGGTTCTGCAGCGCGAGCTTTCGCTCCACGTGCGCAGAGCTCCGGTGAGCCCATGCAGAGCGAGGGTGCATTATACGATCGGTATAACTAGGGTGCCTCAATGACCTTCTGTTTAGAGTGATGCCACCCTTTGTAGTGCCCGATGCCGACAGCACGCGCTCACGGGGAAAATACAAAGAAATCGACAAAAACAAAATGTCGCCATAGCACAGTCAGCGCCACAGACACGTGCAGGGACACGCTCTTTCACGTGCCTCTGAACAAAAAATAAATGTAAAAGTGGGAGCAAAATGGCCAGATGTCTCCACCCTAAGCAAAGCGCACATGAAGGCACCCTAGGTATAACCTGAAACACCCCGGCGATCTTGCCTTTTCTTGCGCCTGTGGCCCTCTCAAACTTTCTTTTCTTTCAATTGGTAAAAAAAAAAAAAAAAAAAAAAACGAGGATTGCTTTACTTTAATTTGATATTCTATTCTACAGTTTAAAACACAGCTTTCTTAAACTGGCAGGTAAGGCAGAAAAGAACGAAAAACATTTTCAGCTCATATCGAACGGGATAGTAAAGGCTACATTAAACAGGGCAACTTTGAAGTGACGCTGAGGAGATGACAAACTCGATTTGTTGTGAACATTTTAGGAACCTGGGCCGGCTTGCTAGAACAGCGTCTCAGCTGCGACTGGTGAAAGAAAGCAGCGCAAAGGGGAGGGACGCGCCAGCGTCTCGAGACACGGCTTGAGTCCCGCTGAACTCGTGCGCTGGCTTGGTCAGTGCTCTCTTTCCCCCAGTCTCAGCTCAGACGCTGTTTCTATCAAGTCGACCCAGGTTTGACGGGGCCCTTGGTTTCTGAAAACTCGACAGCACATGTAACAAGAACTGCTCGGCAACGATCTCAGAGATCGTGAGACCAATTCCTTTTAATGCCGGTTTTCACGCGGCCGGTCGTTGTCCCGGCGGCCATTCGTGTAATCGCCGCCACGTGAGCCACCTTTTAGAGATGGGCAAAAAATTACAGTCACGCCTCCAACAGTTCAATTCCGGGGACTAAAAAAAAAAAAAAAAATACTTGTTTTTTGTTGCAGCGTTCCACTGACGCAGTCGTATGGGATACGAGTTCGGCCGGGACTCGTGCTAAATCAGCGAAGCACCGACTAATCACCAGTCCTGTTTGAATGCTGACGTAGCCCTCGTCAGCACTCGTTTCAAATCCGTGCCCCGCGCTTGATCGAAGTAGGTGACGTAAACACCAGAGCACAGGTCGTGCATTGGGTAAACACCGAGCTTTGTGAACAACATGCCGGCAAAAAGCGCGCCCTGCAATTCGACCTCCTAGCCAATCGGGGTGAGCAGAGTTGGGCGGAAAAACCTTCCCAGATTTAAAAAAAAAAAAAATAAAAAAAAAAGAACAGAGACGGTATTTACATTTCTATTGTGAGAAAAACAAAAACAAAATCAATGTTTACTCGTTACACAACAGACACAGGCTGGATATTTAATGTTTACAGTGATTTTTTTTTCTTCGTCGAAGACCTTTATCACTACGCTGAGGCGCTGGCCTGGTAAAATTTATCTGGCCGGCATGCTCAACCAATATCGCATTTTTGTGATTTAAAAAAAAAAAAAAAAATTTTAATGAAGACACTCGAAGGTGGATGTCTTTAAACGTAAGTTGCAGCGATTCGACAAACTAAACAAGCGCCATTCGGCACGGGATGGCAGCACTACCACAGGAAATGACCTGCGAGCGATGCGGAACTTCAGGGTCTTCAAGAGTGTGTAAGGCGTGACGGCAATCATTTGACTGTTATAACTCGCTAAAACAAAATAATAAGACAGTGCTTGGACCGTCCTTTCTGATTGTGCAGTAAAAAAAGGTTAAATAGTAAAGCTGCTCTGCTGCCTTTTTTCCTCGACCTTTCAAAACCGGGAGATTATTCCGCCGGACCCTTTATAAACATCCATACGACTATTTTGGCCTTGACTGCGTGACCATAAAGGGACTTGCCATTTCATCTTCACGGAGATTTGCATCGCGTATTCACCAGGCGTGCTATCAAATGCACGCTCCCCTTACCTTCGCCATCGCACAGCAAACAACTTGTTCCGGGAAGACCCATCACAACTTGCGACGGGTGCCGCATTCGTAACTTATTCTCTGCGTGGTGGTCATCACCGAGTCTCTCGTTGATAAGTACGCGCTGGCTGCGATCTTCCAGGACGCTTGCGCAACGTTCACGGTGCCCATCGTTAGGACTGTCACTCATGGCGGATGGCAAGTATAGGAGCAAAGTTTGAGAGTGCGAAATGAACTAAAACAAAATGACTGCGAGTTACTTTCCCGCAGAACACGAAGACAATCAATGAAGGCAAACTGTTCTCACTGTCCCTGCGCGCGTAGCCTTTGCTCGTCTAATCTGGGCTTCGTCATTCCATGAGATCCCTTCAGACTTGTGCGTATATAACACTCCGTGCGGGAACTATAGGGGGCGCTTTGAAAAACGCGCGTAGCGCCGCTAGCGGAGGAGCTGGCGTTCGACAGTGAGGCGCGCTCAGCAGCCTGCGGCGCCTTTTCGCGTGCGAAGCTGTGGCGGCGGAAGCGCGCAGGGGCGGAACTTTTGCTTTTTGAGCCGATATGTTGAGGGTGACGTTGCATGAGTGCTGGGAGAGATTTAAGAAGGGCATTTAGCTGTTCTCCGCTTTTTATATATTGAGTTTGAGTCGCTATTAGGGGTAATTTTTTTAGTTGTGGTCGAAAAAGGGGTTTGAGCAATTTTCCGAAAAGCAAGACGGCCGCCACCATAATTGCTCTCAGTGGGAAATTTGTTTGGCTCGTCGCTGTGAACGTAGGACTGCTGGAACGATGATATTTGGAGGCGAGTGAGATGTTCACTAAGCTTGTGCACTAAGTGGGCCAAGTTTTATTAAGACAGCAGGTGTGAAAGTTATGATTCTAACGAATAAAGGAATAAAGCTGTCAGGAATATCTAATATTGGATCCAAAATGTTGTGTTATAACCGGGCTGGTGCGCAGTGCAGATTTGGACACACAGGTTCTTGGACATGACCGTAACTTGACACAACAGTTATAATACCAAAAATAGGTGGCATAGGGAAACCAGGTGGAAATTTGGTTTGGGCGGCGTAACTGAATGGGAAACGGTTTTGACCCTGAAAGGGCTGTGAAAAGAATACCACTCGTCGTGGGAGATGGAGACTTTACAGGTAGGAAGGGGCTAGTGCACTGTACTTCCAATTGAAACAACCTTGCGAAAGGTGGCTTCAAAGCCGAGAAACCTAAGTTGCCGGCCGACACACAGGTTGGCCGTCAGAGGCTTTTGCGGTCAGCTGTTGTGTAGTAATCTGGTTGTGCGAGGTGCTGATTTTCGGCTCACAGGCACTTGGACAACCGTAACTTGACAAAACACTTATTATACCTGAAAGAGGTGGCATAGTTTAACCAGGTGGAAATATTTTTTGGGGGCGACACTAAATGGGAACCGGTTTTGACGGTCCAAAGGCTGTCAAGAGAATACCATTCATCATCGCCGGGAGGTGCACACTTTACAGGTATGAAGGGACCAGTGGACGGTACTTCCAGGTCGAACAACTTTGCGATAGGTAGCTCTAAAGCCGAGAAAAAAAATTGTTGTCTCCAAGACTCGGGGTGTCAGCGTTTCCACATACAAGAGGAGGCTGATCAAAAAAGAAAGCACACCACATAAACTTCCATACTCAAACATCGATTCTCCATTGATTCCACGTTTCATTGTAGTTTTCCTTAGATTCATATTTGTCACTTTTTGTACCGTCCGAATCTTTCTTCATGAAGTACAGACTGCGTGAAATACTGTTTCGGAAATATCATCGACACGTACGATGGGGACAAAACTTCCTTGGAAGGCATTTCTTCAACAAAATTCGCACGGCATACCCGCGAGTGTGGGATGGCATTTCAGTTCGAGCTGAGATATGTAGGCGTTAATGGTACGAAAACAAACGCAGAGCGCAAAGCGGCAGTGTAAAAAATGTCAGCCGTGCCGACACAGTGGCAGACATGATCGGGAGACCAAATTTCTCGCGTCGTACGGCACGGCTCCATCGTTGTCGCTGTCCCACAAAACATCGGCGTGGTGAAAAACTGTAAAACTTCGTCCCCACGAGATACGACGCATAACTATTGGAGCACTGAACGACGCAGCAGTTCATGCTGTCAGCCCAGCGCAACCGCACCACTCCGACTTCAACGCGTACCAATGTACGCGGCGTGGTTTCGTTTCGTTGGGGCTCTCACTGACTACCTTCGGTAACGGCCGCGCGGCGGCGCGCCAGTCGCGTCGCACGGAATGTATACACCAACTCAACTCTCCTACGTCACGCCGCGGTGGTGGCGCGCCGGACGTACTTCCGGTCTGTGGCGGTGGGCAGAAGTCGCCGTGCCAGACATGCATTTCTGTGTTCCCTTGATTGATTATTTATTAGGAAGTAATCGCAAGAGTAACTTGATTGGTTTTGGAAGTACTAAAATTACCCTTAACCGTCACTATTTTTCCCTCCCCGCGTCCTTTGGTAGTGATGTTTTCTACCATACCCGTTTTCACCTCAAGAAAAACACAAGTTTTGCGCACTGTTCATACGCGGCGCGAAGTAGTTCTTACGAGATTTGGTTTTGGGAGGAAAAAGCGATGCTTTTGTCGTTTGGAAGTTCCACGTCTTGATAAGATAACCATGTCTAATCTAAAATTCACCTACATATATCTTAACTATCAATATAAAGAGGGAAATCAGTAATCATCCGCGAGGGGCCCGACTTTTTGTTTTACCACGGTCCTTGGTGTGAGAACGGGCATAGGGAATCTTCAAACTATAATCTAAGACGGGCAAATGATTTATCAAAATTGGCGGATTAAGGAGATGCGTGGTTTATAATTTGGATGATTCTAATCCAATAATGGACAGTAGGAGATAATGCCCGTTTTCAGCTCTGCCGAGAAGTTGACGTTTCGAAAATCTGTAGTAGTCGGAAAAGTAACGATTACTTTTTTTTTTTAAATAATGGCCGATTATTTTTTACCTTACCAAGTGATCTACTTGAATACCTTTTTTTTTTTTTTCACGGAGAGTAATTGCAATGTTCGGCAATTAGTATTTTCTAGTAACGCCTACGAGACTAGAATAGTCCCTCTAGTGTTCGCCGTCGTCCGTTGACTCCGTGTTCTGCAAACAAATGAACTCACGGACCTTCCTTTTTTAAGTTACTGACAACTTCAGAAACGCGCCACATGGCGAGTCTCGAGCCTCTAATTATCGCTCCTCAACCAACGGGATTGCGGCATGGACCGCTAAGAACGCGCAGAAGGGCCAATCACGGAGTGAGAAGCGTGAGATCATCTATTTATGAGGTTAACTCAATCAACAAGCTCTAAGCATCTCGCCCTTACTCCTTTTTCCTCCACACTGAACGAACGAACAAACAAACAAACAAACAAACAAACAAACAAACACCCCCCCCCCCCCCGAAATTACATTATTAGACGGACAATTTCTCTATTAAAAATCGAATAAAAGATCGTGACACGCCTCTCTTTCTGCGCCTTGGAGCAGAAACACCAGGGGACGCCGTCAAGCGGCGTTTTCGAACAATAATTCCCGTATTACGTCTCCTACATACACCCCAATATTTGACTGCCTTTTCTTTTTTTTTTTTTAAATCTAATGCGGCTAAAAAGAGAGCACTAATAGCAACGTTCGGAATCTCCACGCAATTAACTTTTTCAATTGGTCAAATTTCACGGAGGTAATAAGATGACGTCCTCCAACTGGTCATTTTTATTGACTAAAGCCCAAGCAACCAAAAATAAACTTCTAAAGACACTAAAGACACGATCTGCATACACGACGACATGATTATCCGCAGAGGGTTTTTGTATGATGAGTATGACAGGACGTTCATACACGTAAATACACGACTCGATTGGACGGCGTCGGCACGCTGTCTTTTTGTACGATGTATCGGCGGCGTGAGTGCGACTTCAAGCTTATATATGGCGCCCAGTGAATGCCACGCAAGCTGTGCCGCCACTTTGTTACGAAATATTTACTTCTCTTTTTTTTT
This sequence comes from Ixodes scapularis, assembly GCF_016920785.2. NCBI lineage: Eukaryota > Metazoa > Arthropoda > Arachnida > Ixodida > Ixodidae > Ixodes > Ixodes scapularis. Next base: position 52,655,141 of record NW_024609880.1, on the reverse strand, counting down.
TTTTTTTTTGTATGCTCGTCATCGCGTGTTTATTTCGCGACTCCAGCAAAACGGACGCCGCCAAGCGGGAAAACCGGGAACCAGCCGGTCCAGGTCGCTCCGCGCCCCTCCGCGTCTCTGGTGGCTTTCGCGGAGACATGTTATCGGCGCGGTGGCGAACAATGTAATTTGGCGAAGGTCCGAATATTTCTTAAGTTTGCCTGAGTGATCATTAGTGTGGTGAAGCCTCAGTAAATTGTTTTTTTCTATTGCGCGTTTGAAAGCCCGTTTACTCCACAGCACACGGTCGCGTGCTTTCGATTTCTTGGATGGGGAGGAATCACGGAAAAACTTTTTGATTTCTTGTCTGTCTCGAATCACATTCAAAGTGACGACTGCTTGGTAACTGATACTGGAGGGAACATCAATGTTGCAGTCAAGTGAATGGGAAGGTTCGATAGCTGCTTTTCTTGAGTTTGGTTGTGTTCGGTTAGCTTCAAGTTTGAGCCACCCACGCCGGTCGGTGCGTTGGCTATTCATCTTGGCTGCTTTTCGCCGAAAAAGCCTCTGGACCACACTGAAGTAGTTGGGCTGATTTCACAATTACTTGATTCAGGAAAACTTGCTCGCTGCAAATGATGAATGAGGGAAATTATCTGTTTTCAAAAGGTGGGAGACAAGTCTCGCAACGTTAGATGCTGCCACAGCATTTTGACCTATCGCGCTTCCAATATTTATATTACCAGGACGTCGAAGCCAGCAGTAATATACATCTACATTGATCAGGTTGACCGGCCACAAAAAAATGCTAATTTTCTCCGTTCAGGATTCGAAGCAAAGTTCAATGCAGAGAGGTTCTGCGTGGATCTTCAATGAAGACTCTCTTCAGTTTGTCTCCGTGCTGCCGGCTATAGAACCATTTGGCTAAATTTAAGTAGTATGTCTTCGTCTGTCAAATATACTTTTATTCAGCAGCTCACCTAATAGCTAGTCAACTAAGCTCATATTTCAACCCGAAGGATATACTAATATCGCTTTAGTGGGACCATAGTACGTAATATAATACATAACCCGCTCGTCAAAATGACTTCTCGATTGCTACTAAAACCTGAATTGAAATGCGAGTATCAGCTGCTTAGTGGGGCGCCGGCGGGTTAACATGGTCTTTGGCTCAAAAAGCAGTTGCTTAATTTTCGTAATTTTCCTGCAGCCTGTGTTGATGGCCGAGCAGACGACTGGAGCTGTTTCGTTAACGCGGATACGCACAAAAGCTCGATTCCGCGGACAGATAAGTCGCATGGTCGAGGCATGCGAGTTAGCTGAAAAGTTACTATCTGTGGAACAATTCTATAGTCATCGCCGCTTTCCTCAGATGATCAAAACTGATTAGTATATCACCGTCTCTCCGGAGCCCATAGTTTCGGTTTTGAACGAAATCTCCGAAACGAAAGTTTGACACGAAAAGAACAAAAAAACACCGGCAAAACAAAACTATGCTTTGCAAGTTTATCTGCACCGGCTACACTTCACCGTCTCAGTTCAAATACCTATAAAATTGGGCATTAAACAAAAGAAAATCTGTTAAATTGAAGGCGCCACCCATTTAGGCGGCCCGGCCGAGCCGCCGCGACCTGGACTCAGCCGCCATGTTTGTTTGGTGGTGGCGCCCCCTATAGGTCGCTGGAGTCGCCATGCGCGCCGGACGCACTTCCGGTCTGGGGCGGTGGGCAGAAGTCGCCGTGCCAGACATGCATTCCTGTGTTCCTTTGGAAGAAACGAGACAAAAAACCTGCCTTTTCGTCAAAATGCTGCGATGAGGGCTTTACCAAGAGAGTTTGGAAAGGTTTGAAGATCAGTTTTCATGTGTTTTTGCCGCCTCCGTTCGTCCGAGAACGTGGATAGTAGCCGTGAAAAGGGCAAACCAGACGCTGTCGAACTACGATTGCGTGTGCGGGCCACACTTTGTGGTCGCCGGATGTATTTCCTTTGTTCCAACATGAACGAGAGAAAACCCCCAAGTTGTCCGGACCACCCACGGGTTCAGTGCGTCTTCAAATTCAGACGGCCGCCTGATCGTTCGAACTTTCGTCTGCTCTTTCAAAGTTGTCTGCTTTTTGTTGTCTGCTCGTTCAAACAAAAGCGGCCGGTAGACCAAACTTTGACCTGGTGATTGCAATAAGAAGTAATTGCAGGCCTCAAAAGACTTAAGTAGGCTCGGTATAAACAGTAGATACAAGATGTTGATTATTGGTACCGGTGGCCATCACCGACTTGTGACGCTCGGTCTGTTCCCCCTTCCGATTTTCAGTATCAACGTCGATCATCGCCGCTACCTTCTACACTTTTGCAGCACGAGCGACGTCGCGACCGAAAATGCTACAAGAATCTCATCATGGTTTTGGCGTCCATTCTGCAGCGTTCATGCGAATGAATCGCCGCACGTCAAATTATTTACGGAAAGTTTAGCGGCGTAACGAGCCTTGACAATTTTGCTTAGGCGATTAAAGTGGTAAGACATTGCGATGAGGACGTAGAATCGACAACTCCAACGCGAAAAAGAGTATGCAGACTCACACAGACGCCGACACGTGACATTTGAATGGTTTGTTGACGCGGGACGCGGTGCTTCTTGCCCGTACTCCATTGCGCATGCGTTCGAACTGTCGTCTGCTCTTTCGAACTTGGCTGTTTTTTGTCGTCAGCTCGTTCAAACGACAGCGGCCCATAAAGCAAACGTTGACCCGGTAATTGCGATAAGAACTAAGTGCAGGCCTCAAAACTCTTTTGAAGGTTGGTTGGGGTAAGTCGGCTAAGTGTAAACAGGTACAAGAAGATGTTTATCACTATTGTTACCAGTGGCCATCACCGACTTGTAATGCCCGATTCTACTTGCGGTTTTCAGTATCTATGTCCACCATCTCAGCTACGGTCCACGCTTTTGCAGTCCGAGCGACGTCGCGACGGAAAATAGCAAGCAGAATCTCATCGTGGAAGTCAGGCTTTAGCGCCCATTCTGCGGCGTCCACTTGAAATGAATCGCCGCACGTCACATTATTCACGCAAAGTTTTGCCTCGATAGTTTTGCTGAAGCCACGCAAGTAGTCAGACATTGTTAGGAGGACGTAGAATCAACAATTCCAACGCGAAAAAGAGCACGGGGACTCCCACCGGCGCCGACAACAACGCAATTCAATGGTTTGTTTATGGGCGACGGCGGGCTTCTTGCCCACCATCCACCGCGCATGCGCGGCGCCGGTGGCGTCCGCTAGGAGCGCTGCGGTTTGTTTGAAAACATGAGTTGGTGTATAGACCCTTTTCACAAGGGCGCCACCATCTTGAGTTGTTGTCACTTCCAGTAGTGGCAAAAAAATTGCTTTGCCGTCGCCACACCAATAGAAGACATTTAGGATGTAAGTGTAACCTTCACAAAGTCTCGTTTTGTCTCCTCTTTATTTTTTACTATTTGCAGGTTGAAACGTTTTATTATTTTCTTGTCGCCCATACGGGATACCCCTACTAGGTGGCTGGGGAAGAGACTACACGAAAAAGGTCTCCATATACAACAGAGAGCGTCACCTTGCTATCACCAACGCTTCGACGACACCCATTTGTGTGAATCTGGAGCATGCGCACTGAGCGTCTAAAGTCACCGACAACTTAAGAAACACGGTGCGTGGCGAGTCATATAGTCATTTCATTATCGATCCTCAGCAATTCAGATTGCGACGCTAGCCGATAAGGACGCCGAGGTACCAACCCCGAAGCAAGATTCGTGAAGGTAACAAGCTGCGACCGGACTCTACGGCGTGCAAGTTCGTCCGGTCCTTGCGCACCTTTAGCGTTTGTTTCCCCCCACCTTCACCAATGGCGGCCGTGCGCGTGGTTGCCTCGTCATCAACTCACTGACGTCACGTCAGTGTGGTGGCGCTGCTCTCGGTACTGCGCCAGTACAGTACAGACTGCGTGCCATACTGTTTCGGAAATATCATCGACACGTACGATGGGGACAAAACTTCCTTGGAAGGCATTTCTTCAACAAAATTCGCACGGCATACCCGCGAGTGTGGGATGGCATTTCAGTTCGAGCTGAGATATGTAGGCGTTAATGGTACGAAAACAAACGCAGAGCGCAAAGCGGCAGTGTAAAAAATGTCAGCCGTGCCGACACAGTGGCAGACATGATCGGGAGACCAAATTTCTCGCGTCGTACGGCACGGCTCCATCGTTGTCGCTGTCCCACAAAACATCGGCGCGGTGAAAAACTGTAAAACTTCGTCCCCACGAGATACGACGCATAACTATTGGAGCACTGAACGACGCAGCAGTTCATGCTGTCAACCCAGCGCAACCGCACCACTCCGACTTCAACGCGTACCAATGTACGCGGCGTGGTTTCGTTTCGCTGGGGCTCTCACTGACTACCTTCGGTAACGGCCGCGCGGCGGCGCGCCAGTCGCGTCGCACGGAATGTATACACCAACTCAACTCTCCTACGTCACGCCGCGGTGGTGGCGCGCCGGACGTACTTCCGGTCTGTGGCGGTGGGCAGAAGTCGCCGTGCCAGACATGCATTTCTGTGTTCCCTTGATTGATTACATTTATTAGGAAGTAGTCGCAAGAGTAACTTGATTGGTTTTGGAAGTACTAAAATTACCCTTAACCGTCACTATTTTTCCCTCCCCGCGTCCTTTGGTAGTGATGTTTTCTACCATACCCGTTTTCACCTCAAGAAAAACACAAGTTTTGCGCACTGTTCATACGCGGCGCGAAGTAGTTCTTACGAGATTTGGTTGTGGGAGGAAAAAGCGATGCTTTTGTCGTTTGGAAGTTCCACGTCTTGATAAGATAACCATGTCTAATCTAAAATTCACCTACATATATCTTAACTATCAATATAAAGAGGGAAATCAGTAATCATCCGCGAGGGGCCCGACTTTTTGTTTTACCACGGTCCTTGGTGTGAGAACGGGCATAGGGAATCTTCAAACTATAATCTAAGACGGGCAAATGATTTATCAAAATTGGCGGATTAAGGAGATGCGTGGTTTATAATTTGGATGATTCTAATCCAATAATGGACAGTAGGAGATAATGCCCGTTTTCAGCTCTGCCGAGAAGTTGACGTTTCGAAAATCTGTAGTAGTCGGAAAAGTAACGATTACTTTTTTTTTTAAATAATGGCCGATTATTTTTTACCTTACCAAGTGATCTACTTGAATACCTTTTTTTTTTTTTCACGGAGAGTAATTGCAATGTTCGGCAATTAGTATTTTCTAGTAACGCCTACGAGACTAGAATAGTCCCTCTAGTGTTCGCCGTCGTCCGTTGACTCCGTGTTCTGCAAACAAATGAACTCACGGACCTTCCTTTTTTAAGTTACTGACAACTTCAGAAACGCGCCACATGGCGAGTCTCGAGCCTCTAATTATCGCTCCTCAACCAACGGGATTGCGGCATGGACCGCTAAGAACGCGCAGAAGGGCCCATCACGGAGTGAGAAGCGTGAGATCATCTATTTATGAGGTTAACTCAATCAACAAGCTCTAAGCATCTCGCCCTTACTCCTTTTTCCTCCACACTGAACGAACGAACAAACAAACAAACAAACAAACAAACAAACAAACACCCCCCCCCCCCCCCCCCCGAAATTACATTATTAGACGGACAATTTCTCTATTAAAAATCGAATAAAAGATCGTGACACGCCTCTCTTTCTGCGCCTTGGAGCAGAAACACCAGGGGACGCCGTCAAGCGGCGTTTTCGAACAATAATTCCCGTATTACGTCTCCTACATACACCCCAATATTTGACTGCCTTTTCTTTTTTTTTTTTAAATCTAATGCGGCTAAAAAGAGAGCACTAATAGCAACGTTCGGAATCTCCACGCAATTAACTTTTTCAATTGGTCAAATTTCACGGAGGTAATAAGATGACGTCCTCCAACTGGTCATTTTTATTGACTAAAGCCCAAGAAAGAATATATGCAACCAAAAATAAACTTCTAAAGACACTAAAGACACGATCTGCATACACGACGACATGATTATCCGCAGAGGGTTTTTGTATGATGAGTATGACAGGACGTTCATACACGTAAATACACGACTCGATTGGACGGCGTCGGCACGCTGTCTTTTTGTACGATGTATCGGCGGCGTGAGTGCGACTTCAAGCTTATATATGGCGCCCAGTGAATGCCACGCAAGCTGTGCCGCCACTTTGTTACGAAATATTTACTTCTCTTTTTTTTTTTTTTTTTTTTTGTATGCTCGTCATCGCGTGTTTATTTGGCACTATATAACACCAACTCAACTCTCCTACGTCACGCCGCGGTGGTGGCGCGCCGGACGCACTTCCGGTCTGGGGCGGTGGGCAGAAGTCGTCGTGCCAGACATGCATTCCTGTGTTCCTTTGGAAGAAACGAGACAAAAAACCTTCCTTTTCGTCAAAATGCTGCGATGAGGGCTTTACCAAGAGAGTTTGGAAAGGTTTGAAGATCAGTTTTCATGTGTTTTTGCCGCCTCCGTTCGTCCGAGAACGTGGATAGTAGCCGTGAAAAGGGCAAACCAGACGCTGTCGAACTACGATTGCGTGTGCGGGCCACACTTTGTGGTCGCCGGATGTATTTCCTTTGTTCCAACATGAACGAGAGAAAACCCCCAAGTTGTCCGGACCACCCACGGGTTCAGTGCGTCTTCAAATTCAGACGGCCGCCTGATCGTTCGAACTTTCGTCTGCTCTTTCAAAGTTGTCTGCTTTTTGTTGTCTGCTCGTTCAAACAAAAGCGGCCGGTAGACCAAACTTTGACCTGGTGATTGCAATAAGAAGTAATTGCAGGCCTCAAAAGACTTAATTAGGCTCGGTATAAACAGTAGATACAAGATGTTGATTATTGGTACCGGTGGCCATCACCGACTTGTGACGCTCGGTCTGTTCCCCCTTCCGATTTTCAGTATCAACGTCGATCATCGCCGCTACCTTCTACACTTTTGCAGCACGAGCGACGTCGCGACCGAAAATGCTACAAGAATCTCATCATGGTTTTGGCGTCCATTCTGCAGCGTTCATGCGAATGAATCGCCGCACGTCAAATTATTAGCGAGTTTTAGTAGACCGTGTTTTCCGCTCCGCTCAGCCACTCCGCTACCCGGAACTCTACAGCCAAGGCCATCGGCGCGCAGGCGCAGTGGCGGTTTCTCCGCAGCGGAGGGTTAGCGGAGGGGAAAACACGGTCTACTAAAACTCCCTATTTACGGAAAGTTTAGCGGCGTAACGAGCCTTGATAATTTTGCTTAGGCGATTAAAGTGGTAAGACATTGCGATGAGGACGTAGAATCGACAACTCCAACGCGAAAAAGAGTATGCAGACTCACACAGACGCCGACACGTGACATTTGAATGGTTTGTTGACGCGGGACGCGGTGCTTCTTGCCCGTACTCCATTGCGCATGCGTTCGAACTGTCGTCTGCTCTTTCGAACTTGGCTGTTTTTTGTCGTCAGCTCGTTCAAACGACAGCGGCCCATAAAGCAAACGTTGACCCGGTAATTGCGATAAGAACTAAGTGCAGGCCTCAAAACTCTTTTGAAGGTTGGTTGGGGTAAGTCGGCTAAGTGTAAACAGGTACAAGAAGATGTTTATCACTATTGTTACCAGTGGCCATCACCGACTTGTAATGCCCGATTCTACTTGCGGTTTTCAGTATCTATGTCCACCATCTCAGCTACGGTCCACGCTTTTGCAGTCCGAGCGACGTCGCGACGGAAAATAGCAAGCAGAATCTCATCGTGGAAGTCAGGCTTTAGCGCCCATTCTGCGGCGTCCACTTGAAATGAATCGCCGCACGTCACATTATTCACGCAAAGTTTTGCCTCGATAGTTTTGCTGAAGCCACGCAAGTAGTCAGACATTGTTAGGAGGACGTAGAATCAACAATTCCAACGCGAAAAAGAGCACGGGGACTCCCACCGGCGCCGACAACAACGCAATTCAATGGTTTGTTTATGGGCGACGGCGGGCTTCTTGCCCACCATCCACCGCGCATGCGCGGCGCCGGTGGCGTCCGCTAGGAGCGCTGCGGTTTGTTTGAAAAATGAGTTGGTGTATAGACCCTTTTCACAAGGGCGCCACCATCTTGAGTTGTTGTCACTTCCAGTAGTGGCAAAAAAATTGCTTTGCCGTCGCCACACCAATAGAAGACATTTAGGATGTAAGTGTAACCTTCACAAAGTCTCGTTTTGTCTCCTCTTTATTTTTTACTATTTGCAGGTTGAAACGTTTTATTATTTTCTTGTCGCCCATACGGGATACCCCTACTAGGTGGCTGGGGAAGAGACTACACGGAAAAGGTCTCCATATACAACAGAGAGCGTCACCTTGCTATCACCAACGCTTCGACGACACCCATTTGTGTGAATCTGGAGCATGCGCACTGAGCGTCTAAAGTCACCGACAACTTAAGAAACACGGTGTGTGGCGAGTCATATAGTCATTTCATTATCGATCCTCAGCAATTCAGATTGCGACGCTAGCCGATAAGGACGCCGAGGTACCAACCCCGAAGCAAGATTCGTGAAGGTAACAAGCTGCGACCGGACTCTACGGCGTGCAAGTTCGTCCGGTCCTTGCGCACCTTTAGCGTTTGTTTCCCCCCACCTTCACCAATGGCGGCCGTGCGCGTGGTTGCCTCGTCATCAACTCACTGACGTCACGTCAGTGTGGTGGCGCTGCTCTCGGTACTGCGCGTGCAAGCGTTTCACTCCTCCCGAATTTGGTTTCTGCGCATGCGCAGTGCCCACACCTGGCGTGGGGGACAAAGCGGCCCTCTTTGTGAACACGGTGTTGGTGTATAGATCTACGCGTTCCCTATGTTGCCCTTTGATTAACTTGCCCCTCTTTTGCGTTCCGGTGTGCCAAAGACGCATTTTGGAACGCTTGCTCGCCTTATATGCAATCTAAGAAAAAAAGTCTGCGAGTTCACGCAGAACACGGAGAAAGCGAATCGCTGCAAACATAGAAGGACCCAAGCGAGTGATCAAGTTCAGCGTACGATTAGACCAAAAAGAATTGACCCTTTTCAAAAGTCCGCGCCAACGTCTGTCCGCCATTGCTTTCTGAAACACTCGGAGCCTGGATTGGACACGTGCTGACGTCAGCATTCGGCGAGGACTAGGTTCCAATTAAGCGCCAGGCGACTGCCAGTGTTGCTCGATAGACTTTTCAAAAGGGTATATTTCAGAGTGTGCAGGCAGAATGTGCATGGCGTCTTACTTACGTACTCATGGTCAATTCGCGCACATTGCATTTTTTTTTTATCTCGTCGTATGCTGAGTTTTGTCACTCGCTGTTTTTTTTTTCTTCTTCTATTCTTTGCTGCGATTGACTGCCTCGTGTGCAGCAGGAAAGTGAACACAGACTTTATTATAATTTCTTCACCTAAGGGTTATTCCATGCCAAAGGAGACGTGATAATTTTCTCATGTCTGGGATGTGTAGTAAAAACTTAATTTGAATAAAATAAAAAAGCCTATAAACTTAAAAAAAAAAGTTTTTGCTACTATTTTTTTTTTGTTGATATTATATTTTAACTATCTGGAATTTGCATAAAATTCATGTAGTTCAGACAAATATTGTGACCGAACGGTTCCGTACCACACTGCAAATATAGGTGGGTGCTTAATTTCTTAATATTATTCCCTATCTTACACTAAAATACAAATATTTAAAGACGCCATTTTGGGTCCCAATAGGAGCTCCAAAAACAAGAGACTTTATGAGATTTCTTTATTATTTTTAGCCAACATGAATCTGCGTGTTAGCTACAATACTTTTTTTCATTTGTTCTCATGGAACTGATAATTGAATTGCATCTGTTAAAATTTCGAAGTGTCGTTAGGTTGCGATTTAATTAAATGACAAATGTCAAGTTTATGCAGAAACGGCCATATTGAGAACCCGAAAAAAACAATGTGGGCAACACTGCCCGAAACTTTTGAAATAGCCAAAAGTTCAATCGATCTCATGTGTTCAAAATATAAAAAAAAAAACAAGAAAAGTGTTTTTTGTTGTTGCTAAGAAATTATTATTATTATTATTCTTTTTTTCTTAAGTGGGGCCTCTCCGGCCATTCGCGCCCACCTCGTAGACGACTCATCTGTTCAAAATATAAAAAAAACAAGAAAAGTGTTTTTTGTTGTTGCTAAGAAATTATTATTATTATTTTTTTTTTTTTCTTTCTTAAGTGGGGCCTCTCCGACCATTCCTCTAGGCGCCCACCTCGTAGACGACGCACGATGGCCTTCGCCAGCGAAGCGTCAACGGTTTGAGACGCCGCCGCAAGGTCTCCAACGCTCTCCTAAACACACGTTTTATTCAATTTAAGTGGATGCTATTCTGACTTCGATTCATCCGTATCCTTTTTACGTTACGTAGTGATTCTCGAGTCTCAATTTCACTCTACTGCTCACGGTAACTGCTGACGAGCGCAGGACTGCATCGTCCGCTTCCCGACTTTCGGAATGCACACTGCGCGTCGACCTCGTCTGTCGTATGTCCAGATAAAAAAAAAAAAAAACAATTCAAACCGGATAGCTCTTCACCGATGTGCGCAATATTGAAATCGGGAGTAGAAACGTGAAAGCTGACCGATGAATATCTAAGAAACCCTTTTTCGCAAAATCTGTAAATGGGTCAAGGCTGTGATAGAAGTTGGCGTCAATAAGCCGATTGCAACATGAGCCATAACTTTATTAATTAAAATGTTAATTAAGAATATGCTTCATAAACCGACTTACCATGAGGATCATTACTTAATCTAAAGTCCGCCGAGATTGACACTCATATTGCGAAGACGGCACCCGTGTTACCTCCCACGTCTTATCAAACACACTTCCTCTAAGAATACTAGTGAGTTCAGAATTCAATACATGTTCTGCTGGCCTCCAGTGTGTTCCAGAGTCTAAACGCTTGCACAGGTACGAAACCTCAAGGGTGCGAGACGTCCGCCGCAAAGAGTGGAATGCTCTTCCCATCATTACACTGCTTTTGGTAGCACTACATATTGTCACGAATGACAAGTGATGAGGCGATAATAACTGAAGAAATTAAGCGTTTAATGGGGGCAAACTTGTGCCCAAAAGTAAAAAGGAAACAGAAGATAATAACAGAGCGTCGCGGGCGTCGAAGTCGGCGAAAGAGCACAGTCGAACGCTGGGGCGAAAACTGACTCCGCTCTCCTTGCGGATCCCCTCATGTACCCTCGTTGGTTTCTGGATTATTCGGCGTAGAACTTTCGGTGCGTATAGCAATCGGAACACGATCAAGCGAGAATGTTCTCGAACTTACGAGAAGCCCAAGTTGAAAGAATAAATAAAAGGACAGTCCGCCTGACTGGAATCGAACCTATACCTTCCACGTGAAAGTCAAGCGCGGTAACCACTGGGCCACGCGCGCGCTTGCTCGCCCACGCGCGTGGCAATATTCTATCAAAATACATCTAAGTTAAATGGAGAAGAGACATCGCCATTACCGTTTCGTATCGTTGAAGAGCTATCCGGTCTGAATTGTTTTTATATCTGGACATATGGTTAGTCGAGGCCGACGCGCAGTATGCAGTCCCAAACTCGGGAAACAGACGGCTCAGGCCTGCGTTCGTCGGCACTTACCTGGGCAGCAGTTAAGTAAAATGAAGACGCCAGTATCATTATGTAGCGTAAAGAGGACACGGATGCATGGAAGTCACGATAACGTCCACTTCAAATGAATCAAACGTGTTTTCAGGAGAGCTTTGAAGACCTTTTCAGCGTTAAAGACCTTTTCAGCAACAACAGAAAGTACTTTTTCAATTTTTTGATATGTTAAGCAGATAAAGTGAATTGAACTTTGGCTATTTCGAAAGTTATGGGTACCGCTGCCCACATCGCTTTTTTTTTTTTTTTTTTTTGGCTTTCAGTATGGACGTTTCTGCATAAACGGGAGATTTTGTCATTTAATTAAAGCGCAACCAAATGAGACTTTGAAAATGTAATAATGCAATTCAAGTATCAGTTGCATGAGAACAAACGAAAAAAGTATTGTGGCTAACACACAAAGTCAAGTCGAGTAAAAATAATAAAGGCATTCCGCAAAGTCTCTTGTTTTCAGAACTCCTATTTGGACCTTAAATGGCGTCTTTTAATATTTGTATTTCAATCTAAGATGGATAAAGCAATTAGGCGCCCATTTAAATGTGTTGGGTACGCTACAGTTATTTTTTTATGTTTTTCTTAACTACTTGGGTTTTAAGCAAAACCAGAAATTTAAAACAATATCAACAAATATTTTTTTCACGAAAACATTTTTCTTGGGTGTCCAAAGGCGTCTTTATTCAATTTTTTTTTTTTTTTTTGTATCAGAGCCATGAAATAATGGCCGCGTTTTCTTTAGCTTGGAAGGACCCTTAAGAAATTAACTACGCATGGCCGACCGATCAATTTTTGGCCAAATGTAACCCTAGCGGTACGATCCAGATGGCAAAGCAACAAAACTTAACGTAATTCAAAAGTTATAAGTAAATTTTCTGAATTGTTCGATGAGAAAATGGCGATCCACGGAGCTCTCAAACACATGGAGCTGAACGGCGCCAGTTCCCGTTGAATGGCCCAAAACAGGCCATACTGAAAATTTCTGAAAATCGTTTACGACTTTTAAATGAGATAACGGCCCAGTTCTGAAACTTCGACACCTGGTACGGACCGCTGGCGCTCGGCAAAACGTAATTTAGTCTCGCACAAAAAAAAAAAAAAAAAAAAAAAAAAAAAAAAACATTGGACATTTTTTGCACGCTGTACTTTAATAGGAAGCCCTTCCACAGTCGAAGACACGTCCCCATACAACCACAAGCACATACACAAAAAGCGCAAGTCACTGGGCCTTCCCCCTACATGATTGGTTTAGCGACCATAGTACGCGTACAGAAACACGGCGAACACCATAACGTCGCAATTCTGACGCTGTGTGATTAGTCCTATTAGCTGATGGCGTCGGCTGCGTAACGAACTATACGGCCTGCAAGTTCGCCTGTTCTCTGCGCACATCGTGCGTGCCACGTGCTTTTGTTTGCCCCCGACCTCAACCAACGACGTCGCGTACTTGGATGCCTCCTCATCGCGCGGTTCCTACACCTTCTCTAAGTTGCCCTCTGATTGGAATGCGCCTCCTTGCGTTCCGATGCGCGAAAGACGCATTTCAGGAGACTTGCTCGCCGTATAGCGAACGCGTTCGCGCGTTCGCGCTTCTTGTCGACGCCGTACTTCGTGCCGTTCTCTCTTGGACTTCGCGGACCACCACACGCGTGGCTCGTGCCCCTGCAGCCTGCATCGCGTTGACGGGCCACGACCCGTTGCGGGGGGGAGGAAGAACCCTGGCTGTAAAAATAGGCGGTGCCTGAAAGCAAAGGCTCCTTTCCACCGCGTGGCTCCGATAGCGCCAGCCGCGGCTCTTCGTCTCGGTGTGTGGGAGGACGTCGGAAGGCAGCATCGCGTCCGTGTTGTTGTTGTTTTATTTCTTAATCGTCCTTCTCTCGACGGTACCGCGCGGGGAAAAAAAAAAAAAAAAAGGAAAGAAGAAAAAATGCTACCAGGTCTCTAAACCGAGCGTGAACCTCAGCGCGTCGCGCCTAACTCCGCGGAGGCGTCTGCTCCGTTTTCACGTCGTCTGCGTCATCGAACGTCGACTCTGTTTCTTGTTTTCAAGGGCAAAACAACAAAAAGTGAATTTTTGTTACGTGTGATGACGTCGACTGGGTTAAAAGACAGTCGTTTTGTGTGTTTGTTCACGAGGGTGATGATCCAGGGTCCTGTGCTGAATCTATACTGGGGTTTATGGCCAACATTGCGAGATATTCGGTCTCAACTTCATTGCGAGGCCCCACGTGGTGTCTAAACGGTAATGGTGCTACAAACGTCTCATATCTTCGATGTTTTGAGTATGGGCATTTGTAAAGGTCGTTTGGGCCTCAGTGTACCGGTGTAACACGGCAATGGTGACTTTACAGGGGTTATCACAAAAGCCAATGTATAGAATTCCCGAGCGAGAACACACACACGCACACACGCACGAACGCACGCACGAACGCACGCACGCACGCACGCACGCACGCGCGCGCGTGCACACACACACATACAGGGTGTCACAAACGAAGATTTACACGGTCTTTTTCAGCTCAAAAATAAACTAGGCATCGCCAAACGCTCATTCTCTGCCCAAAGGTAGCGCTAGAGGTCACAACCAGATGCCAAAGTTTCAGCCCGATCCGATAACTTAATCAAAAGTTATGACATTTTCTGAAAATTTCAATGGGAAAATAGCGGCCGACTTAAAAATATTCCAGAAAATATGAAAATTGATACAATTGTTCAGCCGGAATACTTTTTTTTTTTCTTTACTTTTGCAGCAAACTTTTGAGAGAAGACCGCAGGGGCGGATGTCCCCGGATGTTGGGAGATCCGGAAATCGGTGTCGATGGTGTGTCAGGCCTGCATTTAAATGGCGACGAACTCACTGCATTGAGGATTCATGACTTCCGTGCGAACGATATAACAAGATTGAATAGCCTTGGGCCGTGTCCATTGCACTGCAGACTTGTCCCCCTTTTCGTGCGGGGTAGCCCCCGAAAGATTTCTTCTAGAACAAAATAAAATAAAAAAAAAATAAAAATTACACGACTACACTTAAGACTGCTTGCTTGTAGGAAGGCGAAAGCCAGTCAAGGACGTCGTCGAAGACGACGTCTAGGGCCACTTCTAGGCTGTCCTCTAGGACTACGTCTGGGACGACGTAGAGAACGACGCCTAGAGGACGACGTCTATGACGACCTCTAGGACGACGTCAAGAACGACGTCTAGGATGACTTCTTGGACGACCTTATGACGACGTCAAGAAAGGACACCTAGGGCGGCCACGTTTGCCTGCGGAAGCCACCGTGAATGTAGACGCGCTGCTAGCGATGTCGAGGCCGTAGATGTAGACGCGGTCGCCTCACAGTCCGTCGCACGAAGCACTCAACGAGCACAGATGAAGTCCGAATCGCACATTTTGCACACGGCGCTTCGGCGGTGACATCACGCTGATGACGTACGGTGACGCTTGATGACATTACACTGATAACACTTGATGACGTATTTTTGTAGCCATCTTTCGGGCAACACGCCGACACCGACGCTTGTTTTTCACGTACTGTGACAAGTGAGGTCGTCCTAGAGGTCTAGGACGACTTCTAGAGCGACCGCAAGGACGACGCTAAGAACAGCGTCGTCCTTGAGCATACGATTGAGCAGCGCGTGCCGTGCAATCGCGTTTTTAGGCCATTTACTCAGATTTTTCGCTCAATGGGACAAATAAGGAACTCGCCATAAAAACTATTCCGACGTTTTGTGCATATTTTTTAGAATTTATCTATTTCAAGCTCAGGAGCAAGGGCTTCAAAGCCTGCCATTCGCTTTGAAGCCCTTGGCTTCAACGTATTTTCCTGAACGTGTTTCGCTCGCGCAAACGTGCTGCTTAGCAAGCTCCAACAAAGCTCTTCGTCGCCTCATTCGCGGCGTCGATGGCGTCGCTTGGAGAGATAGCAGTGGAATAGATTGGGGGGGGGGGGGGGGGGGGGGGGGGAGGGGGGGGGGGGGGGCGTTTTGAAACCTGGAACCGAAGCGTCGGCCGCACTCTGACCCTAAGGTGCGCACATCGTCGAATCGCTATCGCATCAAAGCCACCGCGTCCTCTCCCCTCTCTATCATGCTTTGGCTCCGCTTTTGTTGACCGTCTGCGAATCGACTATAGTAGTTTCACCTTAAAATGTACCCGCAGCGGATGCCCCGGGCCAATCCCAGCCATCCAATACTGGGAACATATTACGCCACGCACTACACAACTCGCGCGTCCGTGCGAACGACGTAATGGGGCTTAGAGCGATTAACTGGCAGCTGAAGCCTGGAAGTGACCGCCACCCGGCCTCCGACATGTTTGTTGCACATTTTTGACCACTAGACACGTGACCTTATAGTTTTACGTTTAGATCTTAACGAAGTACCGCGCTCAAATAGTTGCTTATTGACCTTTAATAACAGTACCGACGAGATAAGTTATGTTTCGTTTGTTTTAAGTTCAAAATGTGCTTTTACGACAAAAACTTTGGCAGCTTCGCGCAATAGCTTTGATAAGATGTCGTCAGCCGCGGTGCTATCGTTTGGGTTTGTATCGGAGCTAGACACTGATCTCTGGGGCTAACAGTATTGATCAATAGTTTATCATGTTTATTTATTTTTATTTTTTACAGCGATCGCAGTGCAAATCTCGGCTCAGTTTCGCGCAAAAGCCTCAGGATTTGGTACGGTCACGTGTCTAGTGCTCAAAACTGCACAACATGGCGGCAGCCCTGGGGGTGGAGGGGGAAAGAGGGGGGGGAGGGGGGCACGTTTGCGTGGTCGCTCTTTTTTTGCTCTAAGCCCCTCTATGTCGTTGCTCCCTGCGAACCTCCCAAAGGTCGTATGGTATGTGCACGGCATTGAATCGACTTAGATAACTCATACCGCCCTCCGTTGTCTATCCTAAGGTGAAACGGAGTTTAGACGATAGGGAAAGAAGCAGAGAGAGAGAGAGAGAGGTCGGAGAGGAGTGTGCGCTATAAATCGCGCCCTTGCAGTTGACAGGTCAAATAGCACTTGAGTGACTCCTTCGATCCTTCTGATAAGATATCATAGGCGACAGAACATTTCTCGCAGACTGGTAACCAGTGTTGTACAGGTTCCTCAAATAAAGGAACGAAAGCTCGTTCCTCGTTCCTTTCGATTTTTGGAACGCGTTCCCGTTATAAGTTCCATCCGTGAGAAAGGAACTCGTTTTCCTTACAGTTACAAAAAAGGGAACGTATCGTTACATATACGCTACATTTATTTGTATTTTGCTGATTATTAAAGGTTAGGTCAAGCAAAGGTTTTTTTTAATCTATCTTATCAAATGGGACCTTACGAATTTGAATTTCGTGATAGAAGGGCACCAGGAGAAGAAAACAAGCGGAAGCAAAGTTTCATTTGTTGATATATTCAAGTTTAAAAATCTCAGCTTTTAGCCATATTCATGCTTGTGGTGGACGATTCAGACGAGCCAAATGTACTGTTACCCCTCATTGCACGAACATTTTGCAACCTTCTCACACGTTTCAACCTAACAAAGTCCCTTATTCGAACTAAGAAGAGTTTCTCCTCGATGTTGCTGTCCGCAAGACGACCAAGGGAAAAAGGGGGTAGGGGTTTCGGAAGGTCGGTCTTAAAAACTACAGGTCCTTCTTCGTGAAGGTTGGATTCGTTCGAAGGTCGGTGACAAAGTGAGAAGAAATAAAGGTTAATTTTTGTGTATGTTTTAAAGGGATGCTGAACCAAACATTCCAGTGTCCATAATAATTGGCGTACGATCTTTCCAGGAGCCAGCAGCCGCCGGTGTGCGCGAAGTGAAATGTGTGGGCTTGGGGGAGAGGAGAATAAATACAGGCTTTTCATCTCCGCAGTGAGGTCTAGTGTAAAAAGTAGGCGATTAACTGGTATAACAAGCACGTAGCCTTCACTTGTGGGGTTGAAAAGCCTGTCTTTATTCTCATTTTGCCCGTAGCTCATACACTTCACTGTCATCTTGAGTGTGAATGGAGAACTTTGACGTCAATTTCGTTGCGTGCGCTGGCACGAACACCGGCGGCTGCTGGCTCCTTTGGTTGCCCTACCTTTATTTGCTCCTCCGCTATACCCTCGCCGTTCGCGAGAGGAGCATGGTAATTGTCTACACTCTACAGAAAAAAGGGTATTACCTTACACCCTTTTGTCCTATATACGGCACCCCAAAACTTCAGTTCTACGTACAGCGCGCTGACATCGAAAAGACGGCCCCAACTTTTACGAGGGGCTTGAGAACGGTGCGATGTAACTGAAGTACGTATCAAAGACCACAGAAAGAAAGCACTGAGGTTTTGAAGCAGGGCCAAGAAAACCACGATTATTATTATTATTATTTTTCTTTTTCTAGCCAGTAACGCGTACATTAGCTATTTTAATAAGTTGTACCCCACGGCTCTCAAGCCTGTCGCGAAAGTTAGTAACGTCAGATCGACGTCAGTGCGCTGTACGTCCAACTGAAGTTTTGGGGTGTCGTATATGGGACAAACGGTATAAGAATACACCCTTTTTTTTTTTTGTTTAGAGTGTAGTTAGTCCAGCACCTTTAAAGGGATACTGAAACGAAATTTGGAGCTCAAAAATCAAAACTAAAGCGAGGCAAAACGCTGCCCCCCCCCCCCCTTTAAAAAAAAAAAAAAAAAAATACTTATGTAGCAGTTGTTCTAACAAATAACCGTATTTTTTTTTATTATTATTTTTTTTTAAGTGCGCGATTGAACACTGTTGACGGGACCATTTCACGTCACAACTCTCATTCTTTCTCCTCATCGCTTCGTCCTCCCGAGCTGGTGAACTGAAGCGAAGAGGGGGGAAGCGACACCGCTTCCCCTCATTCTCATCTGTTCCAGAAGGATCGTGACGTCATAGTCCTGACTTAATTACGCCCTTCTTTTCCAAAAACATTGCCATCCGTTTGAGATATCGATGCATGAGTGATGTTTTGGAGTTCGTAGCGTCCCGTTCAACGCTTCTGCGGCCTCATTTTCCGAAATACAAATTTTGGTTCAGTGTCCCTTTAACCCTAGTAAAGTCGCCCTTAACTGCAGTTACGTTTAACTACAGTTACCACACTATACCCTGGGGCAGCTATTTCAGAAGAAGCGAAGCGTACTCGTGCTGCCGTGCAGCAGTTTTTATGGGCGCTGAAGATATGGAAGCGCATATACGCCCATAGGTTTGACTGCACAGCCACATAAAGTTGCCCAAAAGCATGGTAGCTGTGGTTCAACGTAATCCCGTGTAACTAAGGTGTAAGTTGATTGCTTTAGGAGAAACGGAAAATGCATAGTTAATGTTCTCGCGAGAAATCCTAAGATGTTTCTGTCGTTAGCGTAGCAGTGCTCTAGGAGTAAGTTGGAAGAGCCTAAATTGATCTGGTATACCGTCCAGCCCTAAAATATGCACCGCGAAAAACATTTTCTTTTTTGCGATGCGTTGAAACAGATTGACTGTCTCAACTTTCCAAATGGGGAAATATAAAGTGTCACGTCAAATGACTGCGTGCCATCCCTCTACTTCTAGCACCAACAAAAGGAGGCATTGAGACTGTGACGAGATCATCCCATCCATGTTTCTTTCAGGTGTAAACACCATTATTGTTATTTTTTGTTTTTTACGAAAGTTTACGATGCTAGGATAAAAGACGGTGGACAGGACAAACACGAACTCTCAAACACATTGCTAGAAATGGCCAGCTGAACTGAGCAAAATAGAATTAAAAAAGAGACAGAGACAGGCATACTGTTGGTACCTTTCTTTCTCTTTCTATTTTCCTCAGTTCAGCTGGCCATTTCTAGCAACATGCACCAACAAGCTCAACTACAGCCTGTTTCTCAAACACAGATGAAAAATTTATTTGACAAGTAACCTTTTGGGTCTGGACACAAAGGCAGAAAAGAAAGAGAGGAAAAAAAAAACGATCAGTATACTTCACCATTTACTTTGCACACGTACGCAGCCGTAACAAAAAGTATAAAACAGATTCTTATTTCTATCTCTCCACCGACACACTTAAAAAAAAAAAAAAAATTAGATCAGCTCGAAGCCAGCGTGTGTGGAAACGAAGTTAGGAAGAAAGATGGCGGCTACTCATCGAACAGAGCAACGGCATGTAAAACAATTGAGGCCAGTTAACACCAGGTCCATCAGATCCGTAGCGAACGCTATCGCCTCGGTGCCCGAACTGACTCCCCCAATCACTGAAAAAAAACTGAACGAAAGAAACGAGCTCGTCAAGCGCGGCGACCGAAACGACTGCGTCCATGAAACCGCTAGCTCAAAATAAAACGAAATGTACTGCGAGGCGCCGACTTTCGCTGCGGAATAGAATATCAACCAGAAGCCGAGGAGAGGTGCCATTGGAAAAGTGGCGTCATCTTTCGTCTGCCAGAGCAATCATAACTTAGATCTCGCGTCGGCAGACGACGAAAGCCGAGAAACGAAGTTTTGTTTTTCTACTGTCAGCTGTGGTACATTGTGCTGTTTAGCTTTGACCTAATTTATGATGGGTTGGGTAATGTTCAGTTGGTGCTAGAACCTAGTGCGTTAGAGATATTGCAATTTGTGACAGGAAACAGGCTTTATCGGTTCCGCTAAAAGGTCAAGTAAAATAGGACTGAAAATTTCATTTTCGGTGCGTTCGCTGTTGATGAGATATTCATCGTTATTTATTGAGCAACAAAAGAACCGGCCGCTTTGACGTCATTGCTGAGTGGGCATTACGGAAGGGAATTCACGTACGATTTATGGCCAAAAGAATACCTCGCATCTTTCACGTATTATCTGGAAAAAGTAAATGTGAAGGGGACATTCGCTGATGCTTTAGTAGTGCGACTTTGCAGTTAAGGATAAATATTCTCAATTTAATTTTAAAAAAATACACCAATGTAAAACAAAAAAAAAGTGAGAGTGGGCGTTTTTTTTTTGGCTGCTAATTTGACGTGACATTACAGATTTCTGCTCCTCAATCAATAAGGAATGTTTTGCCCGTTCGCGGTTCCAGGGGCGGGCAGTATTTTACTGAGAACTTCTTGCCAGGACAAACTGCGAGAGAGGTCTCGCGGTCTCTGATGTTCTAGTTCTGTGTGCTCCTTCATCCACTAGTTGATATCAGCTCGTGCACGGCAGAAAAACAACTCAATGTTTGTAAAGGAAGCAAGGTCTGTCCATCAGTTCTAACGTGGAATAGCTGACAATCACAATTTCAGCCGATACGGGCTTTTCTTGTTTTATTTTCTTCTGCAAATGACGCTTCGTAGTAGATAAATATCGTACTTCGCTCGTCTTGGCAGAGGAACCGTTTGAGAGCGATGTTTACAAGTACAGCTAATTTCCACGCAATGTTGCATATTGGAACAAACTTTCTGGAGAGATAGTAAACACAGACTCCCTCGACACGTTTAGTTTCTGCGTTCATAGGCTTTTCAGTGAGAACATGTGTTAGAAAAAATGGCGTCTCTATCATCCACATTCTACAAACTTCCACGACCGGTATCCTGGTGTGATAGTATTTTTTTCTTGATTGTTATTGCCTTCTTTGTCAGCTTTTATGTTGCGTCCCACTGCGTGGTTGTAGTTGCCTTGGCCTTTGTATAAGCGGCAGGCAAGTACGTCGAGCTATAAAAACAATAAATAAGAAACCGAATTGCAAAGAACTGGCGTCTGCGGCTCCCGTGTCAATACTTTCACTCGGAATGTAAACTATGGAATGCGAGGAGGTAAGCAACGAAAGGGCGCGCAGCAACATGTTTTATTTTCATTATTTACCGCTTTCCTTTTTTTTGTAGCTAAGCAGCAATAAGGTGTCACGCAAACGTGGCTTATCCTTTTTGTCTTGCTTTTGTTTTTGTTAGCATCCGTTGTGTCAGAAGCGGAAGGAAATTGCAGTTTATGCGAGAGCTGTAGAAAAGGCAGGAATGCGAAACGGAGTTTATCTCTCTCTCACCGTCTACAACTGACGGATGAGACAGTTCTGAGAGTGAGCTGTTTGCGCCCCGAGCACGCTCCGGCGCTGTCTATTCAACAAAACCTACAATGCTTCCTCCCTCCCCGCATCCTTTCCTCGCACGTTAGTCTTTCGGTTTTAATATTGTGCCGACGTCACGAAAACGTTGAAAACAGAACGCTCTTGTCTGTTTACTTCCTTGTCCTTGTACTTTTTGTGGTGTATTTACAAGAAAAACGGGTTACAGAAATCAGCCCGGTTAGAACACGGCTGCATGCTGTCGCTCGGGTAGGCAGTCAGTCAGTTCACGCGATAGTCTCGCGCGCACGCTGCACGTCAAGGCACGAGCACTGCCACAGATATAACATTTCCCCCGGCGTAATTGAAGAAACCAAAGGAAAACACACACTGCACACAATGCCGAAAACGTTATGCGTCGTATCTGTCTGGAGGACGACGATGTCTTGTGGGGTAGCGCTGTTGCACAGCGGGATTGTCGGTTGCCCTCTGTGGGGTGGTTGCAAACTCACTGACCACAGGCTCGTCGACGCAGTTCTCTGGATCCCTCAGGTCGGGCAGGAATCCGTCTGATGTGGCTTGCATCGAGTTTTCACGATGATGAAGCATCTGGTCTTGGTGACGGCGCCAGATATATATGCCCCGAGCAGTCGTGACTCGAACCTGGAACGACACTGGGCCAGATTGCTTCAGAATTGAGCCGGGAATCCACTTCTGGGAGCCTCTATAGTTCCTCACGAGAACATTGTCGTTCACACTAAAAATCCTTGTTCGCGCCTTTCGCTGCGAGGTCTGGACGAACTGTTGATGTCCTACTCGTCCCCCAACGGAAGGCTTAATGGCATCGAGTCTTGTGCGAAGTCTTCTGCCTAAGAACAAACTGGCAGGTGTTTTTTTTTGTCGTCGTGTGAGGGGTATTGCGGTACGTCAGAAGAAACGTTTGTACCGTCAACTCCAGGGAGTCTTGCGGTCGTCCTTTTCGGAGAGCAGACTTCAATGTCTGGACAAACCTCTCCGCGAGGCCATTAGTACTCGGGTGATAGGCCGCGCTCAAGATGTGACGGCCTCCTAGATTCTTAATAAAAGACGAATTCTGTTGAGACGAACTGAGGACCGTTGTCCGTAACAATGGCCTCAGGTACACCAAAACGACAAAACAAGTCCTGAAGACGTTGGATCGTGTGCTGTGATTTCGTCTTCTCCATCACATAGACCTCGGGCCACTTTGAGTGTGCATCTACGGCGACCAAAAACATCTTCCCCTTGACTGGACCCGCGAAATCTAAATGCACCCTTTGCCAGGGCGATGTCGGCCATGCCCAAGGGTGGAGGGGCGCGGGGACTGGCTCGTTCCGCTGTTGATAGCATTCTTGACATGCTTTCACTTGCTCTTCCAGGTCATTGTCAATTGAAGGCCACCAGATGTAGCTCCTGGCTAATTCCTTGCTTCTGACAATACCTGGATGACCCAGATGTATCTCTTCAAGCAGGAGATTGCGCAGTTTTGGTGGTACGACTACCCGCATGCCATACATCAGACACCCTTGATGCACAGTGAGCTCCAGGCGTCTGTCAAAGAAAGGCTTCATTTCCTTGTCAGTGATGGACGATGGCCAGCCCACGTGTGTCAAGTCGAGTACTTTGCTTAACAAAGGGTCGTGGCGTGTGGCACGAGCAATGTCACGGCTGGTGACAAGTAGCGTATCTAGACGCAGAGAATAGAAAGTTTCATTTCCTTCGGTAGATTCATCTGCCACAATGTCAAGTGGCAATCTTGACAAGCAGTCTGCTTCAGCGTTGTCACTTGATTTCTTGAACTGGAGCGAGTAGCTGTACGTAGACAGCGTCACTGCCCAGCGCTGCATCCGCGCAGCAGCCATTGCTGGAATACCTGTTTTCGGGCCGAAAATGGTTTGCAAAGGCTTATGGTCTGTAATCAAGGTGAAGAAACGGCCGTAAATATACACGTGGAATTTTTTAACTCCGAAAATCAGTGCCAGTGCTTCTTTCTCAATCTGGCTGTAGTTCTTTTCAGCCTCCGATAAGGTACGAGACGCGTAAGCCACAGGTTGAACTTTTCCGTCCGGAGAAACTTGAGAAAGAACGGCGCCTATGCCGTATTGCGATGCGTCACAGACGTGCTGCAGGGGTCTTTTGGGATCATAATGAACTAAGATCGGTGGGGAAGTCATCGCAGCTTTGATTTTCTGAAAAGCGGACTGGCAAACTTCGTCCCACGTCCATTCTTCTCCTTGTCTCAGCATCTTGTACAAGGGGTGTGCCAGCGTAGAAAGTTGCGGAACGAACTTTCCGTAGTAGTTCACCATCCCAAGGAACGACTGCAGTTGCTGCTTGTTTTTCGGAGCAGGAGCATTCAGTAGTGCAGACACTTTCTCAGGGGATGCGCAAACACCTTCAGCGTTGATGACGTGGCCGAGATAACGTAGTTCGTGCTGAAAAAACGAACACTTGTCACGCCGCACTCGCACACCACGTTCTTGTAATCTCGACAAGACGGCTTCGAGATTGCTGAGGTGTTCTTGCTTCGACTTTCCGGTGATCAGGATGTCATCGAGATAGCAGCTGACACCCTTCAGGCGCTTCAGCATATTATCCATTATCCTCTGGAAGATGCCTGGTGCTGATGAGATGCCAAAAGCAAGACGGTTCATGGCGTACAGCCCTTTGTGCGTGTTCAGCGTTAGCAACTTTTTTGAGTTGTCCGCCATAACCACCTGTTGGTAAGCCCTGCTGAGGTCGATCTTTGAGAATTCTTGTCCGCCAGCTAAGGCCGCCAACAGCTCATCAATACGTGGTATGGGGTACCTGTCCACCTCCAGGCAGGGATTGAGCGTAGCCTTGAAATCTCCGCAGAGGCGTATACTGCCATCCTTTTTTACTACAGGTACAAGGGGTGTCCCATACTCGCTGGTAGCCACGGGCGTGATGACTCCCAACTTTTCCATTTTTGCCAATTCTGTTTCGACTGCTGCTTACAGTGCGAATGGAATGCTTCTAGCCTTCAGAAACTTCGGCTGTGAACCTTCACGAAGAAAAAGTTCGGCTTGTTCTCCAGAAATGGTGCCAAGCTCATCTTTGAACAGGTCGCTGTGGTTCTCCAACAAGGCGTCCAACTTTTGTTTGAGACTCTCCGACGTGTCGAGCCTGTTGACAGTGACCAGGTTCTTCCAGTCTAGCCGAATTTCTCGCAGCCATTCTCTGCCAAGCAATGCCGGTCCCTTGGTTTCCACGACGTACAGTGGAAGCTCCTTACCTTGGTCGTTGTGCTGCACAAAGACCAAGGCCCGACCCTTCGGCTTCACAAAGTCTCCTCTATACGTGCGAAGTGTCAGCGTTGTAGGTTGTAGCTGCTTTCTTGGGAACAGCTTCCGAAATTCAGCCAAGGAGACAACGGACACAGCTGCGCCTGTGTCAAGTTCCATTGTAAGCTTCACACCGTCAACGTTTATGGGTACGGTGATCGGTTCCAAGCCCGCAGCCTTGACCGCTTGCAGAGATACCGCGTCGTGAACGGACGTCAGCGTTTTCACCTGCCTTTGTCGTTTCGATTTTGTCGGCTTCTTGTTACCCGAACGGCAGGCGCGCTGAATGTGCCCTTTCCGGTTGCACTTGAAACATGTGTCACCGACGTGGGGGCACGCATCACTGCGGTGGTTGGTCGAGCCACAACGGAAACAACTTGACTGCTCTGGTACTCGCTTGTCGATCCGCGCTTTGTGGTCGACCCGAACCTTGTGGACGTCAGGGACCGATGCACCGCTGGTGTGCGTTAACGCTGCACGTTTAGTTGCTATTTCCATCGCAAGAGCCCTCTCTACGGCTTTCTGGAAAGTCAGCTTTTTGTCTTCTGTGAAGAGGACGCGCTGCACATCTTCTCGGCGGAGGCCGCACATAAAACGGTCGCGTAGCGCCTCATCAAGAAAGCCTCCAAAATCGCAGCTCTGCGCTAGATCTCGAAGTACCGCTACAAATTCGGCGATGGACTCACTTTCTTCTTGCGAACGCTTGTAGAACTTCGTCCTTTCCGCTATGACGGATGGCTGCGGCGCAAGGTGATCGCCCAGAAGCTTGAGTAACGCGGTAAACGACTTTTCGGACGGTGACTGCGGGGCCGCAAGCGACTTCAACAAAGCGTACGTCTTCGGACATATGAGACTCAAGAAGGCATGGACCTTCTTACCTTCGGGAACCTCGTTTACCAGGAGGTATGACGCCAGTCTTTCTTCGTAGGAGCGCCAGTCGCTCGTCGTATCGTCGAAAAACTCGATGTGCCCGATGCGACTCATCGTCTTCGCTGAGGGGTTGCCGCTTGATGGCCGCTCCAGGATTCCGAGGCTGGACAATCCTTGGCTCCAGTCAAGCCCCCAGCAGTCAGACGAAGATCCAACCCGTGGACCCGAACATCCTCGTCGCCAATAAATGTGGTGTATTTACAAGAAAAACGGGTTACAGAAATCAGCCCGGTTAGAACACGGCTGCATGCTGTCGCTCGGGTAGGCAGTCAGTCAGTTCACGCGATAGTCTCGCGCGCACGCTGCACGTCAAGGCACGAGCACTGCCACAGATATTAGAGAGTTTTAGTAAATCGTACCGATACTTCCGATAGCCCCGATAACGATACTATGCATGCACAAGGGAGGCGGTGGCGGAGTATCGGGTATCGTTATCGGAGTCATGGGAACGATCTACTAAAACTCTCTATTGGCGACGTGCGCGACCGAAAGCGTCGCTGTGGTCGGCCTTTCACGATTGGCCCAAAAGCTGACTATGACGTCGGAAAGGGTATACCATCGACGGAAATAAGAATAATGAAGGAACTTTAATTTCGACGGTGTTGGCAGTGTTCCTTTGAGAGCGCAATGATTTCAGGCTTCCACCATGCTATTTACAAACACCATCGAACTTGTTGTTCGCAAGGTAATGACGTCACAAGGGGGAACCATAGGAGGGCGCCACCAAAACATCTCGCCGCTAATAACACTTTTTGCGCTTCTTTAGGTGACGTTGGAAACATTTAGCTTGTCTTAGTGGTGCCACTTGCGTGTTGCAGTGTTACCAGATAATGAAATTCACCACGAGATGTTGGAAAGCTGTTGGAAGTTGTGAGCCTCGGGTTGGTAAAAAAAAACTAGACTATAGAAATCTAGTGAAATCCGAGAGAAAATTCCAAAACTGGAGTGCTCACTTAGCGCTTCATAAGCGCTAGAAGCAGCGCTCATGTGGCACCGACTTGTGCGTGACGTAGCGCTCGGTTAGCGCTTCAGAAGCGCTCCAGTAGGCGCTCAGTTAGCGCTCCAGAAGCACTTCAATGGGCGCTGGGTTAGCGCTTCAGCAGCGCAGTGTAAGCGCTCTCACGCTCCTTGTGCCGTGCTTGCAGCTGCCAAAACAACGCGTGCACGGCGATTACGTTGTTGTTGTTTTTCTTTTGGCATTAGAACAATAGGAAGTAAGAGAGCCGCTCTCCAAGCAAAGTCAGGCAGACGATCCAGAGTCATGGACTCCGAGCGACTAATTGATAGGGTATCCTCATCGCTTTCTATTCGATATGCGTGACCCTGGTTTCAAAGACACGCAGTTAAAAAATAATCACCTTCGAAAGAGCTGTGTCTCGGTCCCTCAGCCTGGGAACAAGGTTCACCGGATACACGTCGGCATCTCGATGGCGAAAGATTTCGCGATCTATATAGAAGGCTCTTCTGGGCGTTAAGTCGTCCACACGCAGATGCACTAATTGCGTATGTAAGAGCATTTGTCGCGTTTCTATTTCAGCGTCCCACATGTCCGCCATGGTATACTGTTGATGCACGCGCCCAACCACAGGAACTGGAATCGCGGCGCACGCGCTAATCCGCAGCACCGCGGTACAAGAAGCGCTAACAAGGCGTTACTGAAGCGCTAGCAAGGCGCTACTGGAGCGCTTACAAGGCGCTACTAATACGATAACCACGTGCTATATTAGAACGAAGTCACGCGCTAGGAAGCGCCACATGAGCGCTCCTTTAAGCGCTCCCATAGCGCTACTTTAGCGCTCCGCTGTATGTGGGAACAGGCCTTAATTTTGGGGAGTGGAGAATGTATTTTTAGTAAATTGACCTGTTAAATTAAGCTGGGAAATTAAAGGAGGGGTGGGGTCGACGTCACGCGACGGATTGGCATCACGTGATACCACGATGACACTAACATCATTTTGCGGGGGAATTAGCCCCACGTAATTCAACGTCATCCGACGTGGTCCCGGGACGTGAGGTCATGGTGTGAAGCAGTTGTGCCACGTTATACCATGGCCTCACGTGACGTCAACTTTCCCGATAAATTTAGCAGTGAAATACACGGACTGAGGGAGAAATACCTACGACAGGGGGCACCCGAACACAGCGATAGGGGACACACACACACACATACACACAAACAAGCGCACACACAAACACAAGCACACACAGAAACACACACAGAAACACACAAACACACACAAACAAACAAGCACACAAACGAAGAAAAAAACACACACACACACGCGCGCGCGCACGCACGCACGCCCGCCCGCCCGCCCGCCCGCACGCGCACGCGCACGCACACGCACACGCACACGCACATATACGCGCGTTTAGAAAAAAAGTTTTGAATAATCTCCTGACTAAGAGCACCTGTAAGGTATTTACTGGCAGAGCACTCAAAATAAGAGGCAACTGATTCGTTGTTTGAGGATGTCGGAGGGCAATCTAATCTTCTTTCTGATTGATTCAATATTTTGAGAAAAATGGAAACACTTTTTTACCACTTGAGTCTTGGGGTTTCATTCCTGCGACAAGTTTTGATATAAAAATGATAAAATCAATAATCGAAATTGCATTTCTAGAAGGCTAAACAAAACCTGCTAAACGTTTCTTTTTTTCTTTTTTTGTCGTAGATTTGGACACAGTCGGTTGCCAGTTCTACTGCGTTTTGATACTCTTGATAAAATGGACCTTTCTCAGCAAGTAAAATACTGGAACTGTGACCCAATCGAACATGCAAACACGCGCTCTTACCATAAAAGAAATTGTAAAAGAGACAGACGAGCCAATAACTCTCTATTGCTAGTTTCATGTTGCGGTGAAGTGGCAGTGAACACAACATGGAATTTTGTAAATCCCCTTTTTCGTAAACTTTAATATTTTTGTTTTGCAGCCAGTAATATTTTTTTTTTAACATGACGTAAAGACAATTTCGGACCGCGCAGTCAGCTTTATGGTACTCATGATAACGTCTACAAAAGGCATGTTCGAGCACGCTGCGCATGGGCGAGCCTCATACTTATTGCCCGAGCATACGAAATCTCATAATTATTGCCCGAGCGGGCTTCACGGGATGGTACTGTACCTAAAAACGATATTCAATCAGACGGATGGGGCCCGAATTATTGTATTTCTTTGAAGTAAGAGCGAATTATCGGCCGGAAGCCGCCGGCGCGAGCGAGCCCTTCTGAGAGCAGGCGTAGCGGAACTGACGTGCGCGTTCTCGGCGCCCTCAGCGCCCCTGGTGCCTGCGCGCATTCTCCTGGTTCGTTGGTGCTCGCCTTGACTCTTCGCTCGGCGGCTGTTCTCAAAGCGGCTGGTACTAGTACGAACAATAACAAACGCCACCCGGCTTAGCGCCTGGCTCGGCTTGGCTCCGTCTGTCTTTTGAGGCGAATGAGAATGCGCACGTCACGAAGCGAGCTTTCCACAACGCTCACCAGGGGTCGCGTAAAATTGCAATTTTCGTGTTTATTCAATTTTATACGCCTTCTCGCTCAAAACAACGTTTTCCACCCAAAATTTCGGTTGAGCATCCTTTTAATGACTGACTTTTACCATCGCTGTATATGACTGAAGTAATCAAGTTTCTTTCTAAGTTTGAGGGCCCGAAGGGTGAGATGCGGCGTTATGACTTAAGGGCTTTAATTGAGCTAGTTGGTACACACTTAGAATATTAATACGACCTCTAAAGATTAAAAAAAAAAAAAAAAACCTAAAAAGACAAAAAAATACGATGTTTTTTATTAGGGCAAGCAGATAGTCAGCTAGTTTTTTCTCTTCCCCTCTCTACACAAGTTCAAGCTAACCAATACGGCGTTTAGGACTGCTCGTAAACATGGGTGCATGTCGAGTATGTTGCATTTTACTATAATAATACCTCCCTTACAGATGGTATAATGTACATTTTGTCGTAATTAAATTCACCAATTTTCTTTTTTTTTTTGTTCATAAAAAAAGAAGAAAAAAACCTTACGATTTTTTCTCTTTTCTTTTCTCCAGGAGATGCGTTTTCAGGAGATGGCGCCAGCTGCGCCACCATTTTCCAGGGTGCTTAGAATTAAGAGAAGGAGCAACTCATACCATGGAGAGCGTTTGCAATTTAATGGCGGACGTTTCCTGGGCAGAATAAGAGAAACTGCGCATGCGCGAGTGGTCGCCAGGCGAAAAGGATAACTTGCGAAGGGGCAGAGGAAAGCTTAAAGTGCTTGCAGACGACAGACGCTTCCCCCTCCTCCCCCTCCCCCTCCTTTCCGCGCGGTGCATCATGGGAAATGTCCCATAATGCACCACGCGGAACCCTCGTGACGACATACGTGACGTCACGAGGGACCCGTGCGGTGCATTATGGAACATTTCCCAAAATGCACCGCGCGGTTACGCCTACGGCGACGGCGTCGCCGGTCAAGCCGGAAACTGGCGCCTAAGAGCTGCACTCTAAAAAACAGAGCACTCCTGTGTTAATCTACAGTAAAGTCACGGCTATAACTGCGACACGTCACGGCAAAGTCGTTGGGCATCGGCATCGCGTTCACAACAAATGCGTTGGGAACAAAATAGACATCCGACCATTTTGTTCCTAACGCTTTGGTTTCTTTTTTTTTTTTCTTGTTTTTTTTCCGGAGCGCATGGAAGCCCGTTTCCCGGCAGAAGCTCTTAATATTGACATTCCTACAACGGCATTTCGTCATCGGCTATTTTTATTTTTCCAGAGAGCAAGCGCAGTTGTGATCGGGTACTACGAAAACCCTAAGTATAAAACGGGTTGTTAAAACTATGGCATAGCTCGGAGTTCGAAAGGAAACGCCGTTCGAAACGGCCACGTCGAACATAATTTCTGCTGGAAACAGCGCATCGGCCACTGTCCGAGTCCCGTATCTTCTGGCAACAGTACTTCTGACTACAATATAATTCTTCCACGTTTTCCAACCGGCAACCTGATATTGAACTTTGGTTTTCTCCACGCCGACTTCAGCTGCGCTACACGGCCCTAGAGTTTCGAGACGCCGTCAAAGAGGTTATGGACCTCCGCGATGTGAAGGCAACAGGGCAATTAGTCACGTTTGGACTATCACATTCACAAACGCGCTCGCGACGGGGAAGCTGTGTCAGCGAGGCGAGCTTCTCGTGAAAGGCATCGTAATTGACCCAGATATCCGTGACATCAAAATGAAGCTTCATTGGCTGCCGGATCATATGGGTGACCGACGCATCTTTAAGGCTCTGCAGGCCTTCGGAACCGTGCGAAACGTCGGCCGCGAGAAACGGCTGTGTCCTGGAATGGAGTATTTGGAGACTGAACCGAGAAGTGAACATCACACTTTACGAAGGCTCGATAACCTTTAATGAAATAAAAGCCGCTGTAGACTCGCTTACAAACGGTAAGGCACCTGGGCCTAAAGGCTAATGACATAATGCAGCATTTTACAAAAAAAAAAGCATATTGAAATAAATTATGTTCTCTACCACTTGAAGTTTTTCGAAGTCCAAAGAACCCTCCCTCTTTTTTCATCTTGGGCATACCGTTTCAGTGTCAACATCAAAACACACGGGAAAATGCTTAAAAAGGTGGAACATCTACCTCTGCAACGTGGGTTACAAAATATTTCTAAAGTATTAAACAAAATGTTAGAGCTAATTATGGAGGAACTAATCGGTGGACATCAAGCGTTTCAACGCGCCGTCATTTGACCTTCTTGATGAGGAATTTGTATTTTTGCCGAAAGAGTAGGGGCTAGGGTAATGACGTGGGTGTCTTACGAACCGTGTAGAAGTGTGTTTTTCAAATTAAACTTTCAGTTGCGAGTACGCTAACGTGTTGTCTCTTCTTCCTCTCGCGCTTGTTTTTTAAGCGTTCAGTTAAGATGGAAAACCAACTAGCCCAACTTATTATTTTGATTCCCTCCTCTCCCGGCCCGCCTTCCTAGTGTTCGGCCTTTCCCTGTTCACCTGGCGTCACCTCCGCCTGCACTGCGCACAACTAGTGACACGGAATCGTCACATATCCGTAATAGAATATCTTACTGAACACCAACGACAACCACTTAAAAAAAATCAGATGCGTGGAAAGGAAATGACATTTTTATTTTTAGAAAACCACCATTTGCAACATATTCCTCGCTTCGAAACTTATGCATGTGGTGTTTTATTGTGCTCCGACAAATATACAAAAACTATTTTCTTTTTTGCCACATTCTTATAGTTTTTAACTTTGGAATTACTGAGAAGGGATAATCTTTTCCTTCCTCTTGGACAAGGGGGTTTTGGAATAAATAATATTTTTTTTCCGCCGACTAGTACTCCGATTTTCTTTTTCTTTAGAAATGTGAACCATGCTTTTCTGAAAAGTGCACAATTACACCTTGCTGAACGTTTACACTATTTGATTGTTTCAAGTGGCCAGACGTTTCAAGACAGACCTCGAGGCTTTCCGAGGGAGGCGGCTGATACGTTCGCCTTTCTCAAGCACGCTTTTCATTAAAATATTTGTTTAGTGCCTCGCAAAAAGCATCCTCAGTAGGTGTTACGGATAGCCATTTTCCAATACCGATTTATCGCACTCTCTTTACCCTTGACCCAATGAGTGATGTGTTTAAGATAGTAAAAAGAATGGGCGTACCTCCGTCAACGAAGACAGTCTTTAAATTTCACAGGTCCACGTTACCTGTTAAAACAGATGTATCTAAAAGAAGAAATATTTTTCCCATGGACTGTAAACTGTCAATTATGTAATAAACCGGAAACCATCGAGCATTGTTTCATATGTTGCAATGACACTTATTTATTCTGGCATGTGCAACACGTACCCTTAGGAACAACCTTATTCTTATGGATAACAGCCCTCGGTTTCTTCCGTAATAGCTCCGTGCGATATGTACCCGCTAATTGGCCTTCATTGTTTATGGAAATGCAGAATGATTGACCGACATGCAGAAAAACCTCGCATAACAAAGACCCTATTATTAGAACAAGTAGCAAAAGTAAGAGGTGTGTATGCATTTAAATTTCAACCAGCCAGATTGGTTCTCTATGTTCGATTCATGTCTCGGGCCCCCAGATTCCTGAGAAAGGTAAACCGACCGTGAGTGTGTGATCTAAGATGCTAATGCAAACTAAACACCCACAAAAAACACACACACACAC
Organism: Ixodes scapularis; assembly: GCF_016920785.2. Taxonomy (NCBI): domain Eukaryota; kingdom Metazoa; phylum Arthropoda; class Arachnida; order Ixodida; family Ixodidae; genus Ixodes; species Ixodes scapularis. Next base: position 52,622,068 of record NW_024609880.1, on the reverse strand, counting down.
ACAAAAAAAACACAATGATTATTGAAAATTTTGGCCAACCAAAAACAAAGATTTGTTCAAAACGAAATCAAAGTAATGTATGCACAATCTAAATATATTTTTCACTTCGTGCATTTGTATACATAAGGGACCGATTGCCCACACTGATGTACTCATTTTCTATATGTATACATAATTTCTATGTATTAAATAAATAAAAGCTGTAGCGTAGCGCTGTGGTAACTCCTCAGCTTCACACGCTGGGGACTCAGGTTCAATTACGCCCTACACGAGAGCAACTACAACATCAAGAACAGACGTCATTTCCAGAGGTGGGAAGAGTCCTTAACAGCTATCGCTGTAAAAATTTCCGCGATCCTGGTCTATTGTGAAGTCCCCTTCGTGCCACCCATTGTGATTGCAAGAAGCCACGCGAATTGGGGGGGGGGGGGGGGGGGGGGGGTCATTACGAGAATTTGTTTCGGGCAATGCGAAGTTGCTTCCACACTGAGCATGAACAACACTATGCAGCGCTCCAGCGCTAATCGCGCGAATATTAAATGGCCCGGCTCAAATAAATCGCAATGATCACATTATTTCGGGGATCATGCAGCAGGCACGGCAGCCCTTTCTGGTTTTAGTGGCGTCCTCCCCGCGACAAGTCTCCGGCGTCCACTTTTCGCGTCACCGTCGGGCCACTCGTGGAACCAGGAATGCGCACCCTCGCAGGCGACGTGTCCGCGCTCAGCATTCGTGTCACGCAGTTCCCCGAATGAACGGAGGGAGCGAGAGAGAAGTAGAGCACGGTCAATTCTGCGATCACGTGACGCACGTGTCTACTCTCGGGTCCAGTGTGGCATAACTCACGCGCCGCCATTCGTGGACCCACCCCGCGCGGTAAGGCCTCTGCGGGCGCTCTATAAATAATCGGTGAGGCCTTTGTGTCGCTTTTCCTTTGTGGCGTTCGCGACGACGTTGATGTTGCCCTGACGCGTATTTATGTTAGGCGCCGGAGATGTCACGGTCTTCGTCTCGGTCGGCGGTAAGTGTTTTTTTTTTCTCGGTTATTGCCTTCTTCTTCTTCCTGTACTCTGCTTTCTTTCTTTCTTGCGCCTACTCTGTGCTCTTTTATCATCCAGCGGGCCACAGAGGACTCTACGTGACAATCAAAGTCAATCTAGTTCCATGTTTGTGTCACGTGACCTTCCTGAGGGGCGCGGCGACGCTAGGGGGTGCGTAGTCACGTGATGAAGGTTCACAGCGCTGGATTGGCCGGATGGCTCGTACAGCGTCCGCAGCGGTCCATCGTGGGGTGAAGCGGAGTGCAGTGCTGCGGGCGGCGGGGGTGTTTCGTGATTTGTCGCGAGATACGGCGAGATCTGTCGCCGCCGCTGGTTGGTTAGGGCGGGGTGGTGGGGGCCCGAAGTTAGAGGGCGGCATAAAAGAGCTGCCTTGTTCTCGACCGGCGCCGAGAAGGATCAGCCGCCAAGAGCACATTCGTTAGACGCCTCGGGAAGAGCGATCGCTTGCGATGCCGACAGAGGTAGGTGGCGGCCCCTGGTGACCGTCCCTGGTGACCGTTTCGTTGCTCCCTTTTGAGACGGCAAGAGTGCGACCTCGCTGCGGTCACCGTATACAGGGGAGGCACTGTTTAAAAACACGAGGCGTGGCGTTGTTTTCACGTGTCTTGCTCCCGTGATTCGTTCTTCGGCGAAGTTATAAGCTAATTTCACTGACTCCAGAGTGATAATAGGATGATCGAAAGATTCCGTGCCCGGTGCCGCCCTGTGATTCTTAAGGTGCCAGTGACTACAGCTAAAGTGGCCATCGACAGCAAAATCCCCTCCCCCTTCCCCCGCCCCAAAGATAAGTAAATATATATGCATATATTTGTATATGTCGATATCATATCGAAATTTGTTCCTATAGTACTCTTAAAGGGCAACTCCGCTTCTTTTTTAGTAGTGCAAAACGATACAGTTCTCTTTGTTATCATCTACAAAACCCCCATGGCAAATATTACGACGGAATTCCGCCTAGAAGTTCATTAAAATCGCTGTCAAAGTTTGACAAGCACGAATCCGCTGGTTTTGGATGAGACGTGCGGACCAGACAACACTGCCCGGCTGCATTTCCGCTTCCTCCAAATTCCTTCTCCCGGCACGTCCGCGACGTCATCAAACATGTACAGCTTCTTCTTCTTTTTTTTTAATTTTGTTTTTTTTCTTGGGGAGAGCACGGGTGGCGCCAGCGCCGTGAAAGACGTGAGTGACGCGCTCGGCCGGCCCGGCGCTCGACTATTGATACTACTGATAAGCCGATCGCCTCGTTGAGCGCGGCTTGTGTTACATCGCATACTTTTGAACACCAAGTAAAAAGGAGGAGAGGGAAGCTGCTTTTGTAAGAATTTTGAGTGACAGGTTAATCTTCTATAATCTTCTGGGAGGAGAATAGCGACGCCTGTGCTAATCCAGGAGGCACAAAGGAGGATCCTGATAAGAGGGGAGCTCCTTCTTCCCCTTGTATATCACGTGGGTGTACATGCTTAGTGATGCCGAATATACAATGTTGTCCGGCTTTGCCACCGTTTCGGTTTCGTTTTGTGATCATGGCTAAAGTAAAATTACACGAAAAATATTTTATTTTTCGCGAAACAAAGGATTGGGGATTGTTTTTGAGTGCTTCAAAAAGCAAAATCGGCCACTATCTCTAAATTTTTTAAATTAAGCGGAGTTGCCCTTTAAGGTATGGAAATTCACAAATTGGCTCAAAAGACTGTTGGTAGAGACCAATAGGGAGCGTTAGATGATCACGTGTTTTTTTTATAGAAAAAAATCGGTAATGGGAACTCGCGCTGCCATTTCGAAACACAATTTGGAAAAGCGCAACCGAAGCGGCATCGGGCCTTTAAAAACGATTAGCTAAAACTCGTTATTGGTATAGACCAGCCTTCAGAGACTACCAACAGAAAACTAGGACCGGAGGCTGACCCAGAAGGGTACCTATAAAAACACGGGTATCGGAGCATTTCAGTTCCACTCAAACTGCGCCGACTCGAAGCCCTTCCTTACCTTTTTTTTGCGTTTTTTTTTTGTTCTCACGTTGTTTAGAGGATCAAAACCAAACACAAAAACCCCGTCTGAAGAATCTCGAGTTGCTTTAATTATAATCTAATGTACAAGTACACATTGTTGAAGCCGCCCGGGAGTTCGAACCAAGGAGCGACGCTCATTTGCTGGATGCACCACGTGTGACGTGTACCACTCCAGTGCTTTGTTCGAGTTAGCGTTATGTCCATAGACACTGGGCTTGCGACGATCACCATTTTTGATTCGGGCTCAGTTCGACAACGTTATGCCACTTTGTACCGTCACTTGTTGGAGTGCGCTCAACGCAGCTCTTTCAATCAGCTTTGAGACACTTAACTTACGCGTTCAGTCTACTTTCATCTATGGTACATGCACTCCGGACAGTTTGGTCACGAGGTCACAATATACATATATTCTGGTTTAGATTAGTGATTACTTGTATCTGTCAGACCGGTGCTCCCACGTGCGTCACGGTGCCTCCCTCTATGCCCGAGTCCCCCCAACTCGGCAGACCGAGATACCAACCGACACCGACCAACCTAAGCACGTGATTGCAGCATGCTCGCGAAGGTATCTTGGGCAGGTTTGCAGTCACTCGATGCTAGTAAAATAAGCACGAGTGACTACAATCCTGCCAAAGATACATTCGCGGGCATGCGGCACGTGCTTGAGGTTGCTCGGTGTCGGTTTTTTCCGTTTGTTGCTCTAGTGGGAATCGAGCACAAGCAAAGCATAGTTGTCCCATACACCCGTGACACGACCACACATATGTTCGCTGGAATTCCTTTGTGTTCCTCGGCGCTTCCCAACATTAGGAACTTCGGGAACGTGTAGCTTTCATGCCCAGCAGTCACTCCACGCATGTGGTTGCTGTAGTCGCCGGCTTTGAGTGACATTCACTCGTCGACGAAGCAGTTCACTTGCTCTGTGCGAGAGCACACTTGGTGCACCTGCTGTGTCTCTGCTGCTGCCTCGGAGTCAGCTTTAGCGTCCGAAGCGGCTGCTGTTGCTGCTGAGGCTGGGACGGTGCCTGTCTCGTCTCGACCGCTGCCTTGCGCTCTTTGTTGCCAAGGGCGGAACCGGACTTGCATCTGGAAGAAGAGTCAAGAAAAATAGACATCGAAATTAAAACTAATCTTGTCATTTGTGTGTGCGTAACGCTAACTCGTATTGCGGTAGGTGTTTTCTTATAGTGACTCTTTTATCTTTCAAACACAAATTGACGTCCGCCGCGCCTCACACTATCCTGTGCAAACTTGTATTTGGCAGGGCTAAGCCACGAGATTTATTAACAGTCGTGTGGATAACAGAATTTGATCTTTTAAAATAATGAATACAGCTCGGACCGGAATTAGCTACATCATTAGTACATCGTTAGACATATAATATTACTTTGTTTTTAATTAGGGCTAACTATCAATCCAATCTGAAACGTTTATGCGTGCATTTAAAAAAAGAAATTTTGTGCACTACAATATTTTACAGAACGAAATAAGTGATGACATTAAAGGGAACCTGATGGTAGCAATTATACAAAACTGAAAAAAATGAACACAGGGAAGGACAATTCACGACACGAAAAATGGGTCCGTTTGACCGTCCCTGTGCTTATTCCCTCAGCATCGCCAAATTAGTGCTGACGTAAGTGTCTCAAATGTGAGGTAAAAGGGTCAGGTGATGGATAGTCCCTTGGTAAAGGGCATGTCTTTGTCTTGTTGGAAAGGATAACCATAAAGCGAAAGAACGTTTAGAGGCTTTTGAAAGTAGTATAAAAATTGTACAAGCGTCCAAACGTTGCTCAAATCGAACACTAGGACACTTCGTATTTTCGCATTTATTCCCTTCCCGCTAGGAAAATAAGGGAAGAAGTGTGGGCTATATCTTTGTAATGAAGATGTGCGCTTTTTTTCTGCGAAGATCGCGCGGGACAGGAAGCTACAGTTGGAAGTACTAATAATTAAGCAACTCAAACGGGTATTCATTTAAAATACTGAGGAGGACGTGAACTCACCTGGAGATGATCTTGCCGATGAGTTTCTCGGCCTCCCTGGTAGGGGACATGTTCCTCAGCTTGGAGAACTGCCCTTCCCTGCGGATCACGACGCCCGAACCGTTGGACGTCTGAACCGACTCTAGCGGGGACCTGGCCCTTCCTCCGAGGACGTCAGGCTTGGTCACGCTGGACGAGATCTTGCGCGTGCGAACGTTGTACACGTTGTAGCAGTCCGTCGACACGTCGCTCACCGACGACGGGGGCTCGAACGTCTTGCTCATCACGCTGAACGATGACGACTTGACCATGTGTTCCTTGTCCAGTTGTCCCAGTTGCGTCCTTCTGTTAATGCCACTGTCCTTTGTCTTGCTTTCCTTGTTCGCGTCCTTACTGTCGATCCTCCCGTTGGTGCCGAGCCCCCCGTAGCTAGGTGGCGACGAAGATCCGTTTCGAATGGCCGGGTTCAGCTTGGTTGATTTGCCAACGGACGCTGACCGATGAGGCCTGGTGAAGAAGGTGTCCTCTGGCGTCGTGTCGGTGTCATCTGGTTGGAGAGGCTCTTGAACCGCGGGAGGTTCTAGTGGAGAAACAATCTGGAAGGTGACCCTCTTGGTGGTGGGTGAAGAGGAGAACTGTGGTTTCCTGTTGACATCTTCCTTGGCTTTTCGCGGCGGCAGTGGCGGTGGCGAGAAGTCTTCCCAGGTTCTCCGCGGCCGATCGCAGTTGGAAATGTCTTCGTGGTGGTTGCGTTGACCCCGGAGGCTTCGACTTCGGGTTAGTCCCGAACTTTGGACGTTCCCTGTCCCGTTTTCTCCGGAAGTAGTGACGGTACCTCCCCCGCCCTTCCCGTTGCACGAGTGACCGTCGCGAACGCTAAAGTCGACGTGGATGGAATTTCTTGATTCGGACTTCCGCCGGAAGCTGCCCATCTCCGGCACTGTGCGGATGGTAACGGTCATTTTAAGGTTGTCGCTACTGTTGCCCGAGCCGTCATCTTCATCTTCATGGTGACAACCGTTTCCGTTCCGCACAGTATGACCTTTCCTGAACTGGGAATCTTGGACGCTTTGCAGAGCGCTCTGCTGGCCGTGTTTCGGAAAAGCGTCTCGATCCTGTTGTAAGTCGGATGTTTGCTTAAACAGCGGGTCCTCTTCGTCACTCGGTTCTTGGTCTTCGAAACAGACCTTCGAAATGTTCGAGAGGCGGTTGTCGACGGAACCCGTAGTGAAAGACTGAGGTGCCTTCTGGAAGCTTAGCTCCTTCAAGAAACTGTCTCGAGCGTCCTGAAGCGTGGCGGGACTCCTTCTGAAGTCGCGAATTCCGTTGCTACCGGCGGCGTTGCCGTTGACAATGTTGCCACTGGCGATGTGACCATTGACGATGCTGCCATTGGCGACGCTGCCGTTAGGGGCCTTGTTGCCGTTGTTGAGCTGCAGGGCACGACGTCGGCGCTCCGGGCTGAGGTAGCGTCTCCGTGGTGGCGGGCTCACGGGGTACTCCCGCGACGTCATGCAACCGGCCGAGGAAGAGCGTGGCAAAGGGGGTAGCCTCTTCGGCACTGGAGGCGGAGGGGGCTCCGGTGCCGGGTCACCCGCAAGCGGCTGTTCTTCCTCCTGCACATGATGAAGGGTCAGATCTTAGTGACGAACACATAAGGCCGGTTCTCACATGCAGCGAAGCGCTGATGTAGCGCTCCTCACGTGCCATCAGCTACTTATCGTAAGCCATGAGCAACAGTTTTGACGGTGCGACACAAAGCTGGTGAACGCTGCCGTCAGCACGGGCTTAGGGCGGGGTTAGCGCTATGCTTGCAGCGCTCCGCTGCATGTGTGAACGGGCCTATTAGCGGCGAGATGTTTTGGTGGCGCCCTCCTATGGTTCCCCCTTGTGACGTCGTTACCTTGCGAACAACAAGTTCGATGGTGTTTGTAAATAGCATGGTGGAAGCATGAAATCATTGCGCTCTCAAAGCAACACTACCAACACCGTCGAAATTAAAGTTCTTTCATTCCTCTTATTTCCGGCGATGGTATACCCTTTCCGACGTCATAGTCAGCTTTTGGGCCAATCGTGGAAGGCCGACCACAGCGACGCTTTCGGTCGCGCACGTCGTGTACGGCGACTGTTTAACTTTTGCCGTGGCGCGCGAAACTTTGAAGCTTAGTGTGCTCGTCGTTTTTGTAAACTAACTATCAACGGCAAAAAAAAAAAAAAAAAAAAATCACGCACAAAAAAAAAAAAAAAAAAAAAAAAAAAGAAGAGCAGGGTCGCGGCGAATTTACGGCGCGTGATTGCAAACGCAAAGAGGGGATGAGCGCCGGGACGATGCGCTTTTCGCGTTGCTTGATTGGCTCCATGGGGTCGTATATGCCTCTTTCTCTCGACTAGGGGGCGCTGTAGAGTCCCCGAGACACAACCACAAAAGAGGTGCCTCCAGTAGCGCTCGCAAAACGCGACCACTTCGTGCTCATGTGAAGCGGCATCCGTCCCATCGTGCACGATCCATGGGCATAAACTAGCGTCTGTCGGCGCCCCTCGGCGTCTGTCCATGGGCACTTCCAAAATGCCTGTGGTGTAGGGTTGGGCGGTTTTATGGAACTTTTGAAATTTTACCTGCAGTCCACCTTCATTCTTTTTGAGGGCAGTTATTATGTGCAAAAAGCAGGTATTTGTATAGGATCTTGCATCGCCAATGTCCTTCGTGACATTTTCCTAGCCAAGTTCGACCGAAATGTTCAGATTGGCTTGGAAGGAAAATAAGTGTGTAAGGTTGCCCGGTATGTGGACGACTATTTGGCGCTATGGTAACGTTCTGACAACCTTTTGACGCGCCAGGTTGTTGAAAGTGTGTTAGAAGTGTTTCATGACCACTCAAATGGCTTAAATTTCACTCACGAACTCCCGGACGGCCAGTTTCTCCAAGTTCTAGAATTGAGACTGCAGTTCACGGGAAACCATGTGAGTTGGAGTTACCACCCGCGCTCCAAAAAGGAAATCCTCGCCTATGATTTGGCACATTCTAAATTAGTAGAAAGGGGTATTGCTGAGTCTTGTTTCCAGGCGGCACTTCAGAAGTAATGCCACCATGTTATGCGTGACAGCTTCAGCCGGCAGGTTAGTCGACTTAGAGATGCCGGCTATCCAACATCACTTTTGCTTGGAGTTGCCGAGACGCTGCTGAAGAAGATCAAGGGCAAGTTTAAGAGTAAAAAAGAAAAAAGAAAAAAAAAAAAAACGAGACCTCAGGTCGTCCCCTACTTGCACAAAATTTCACATAACTTGAAAAAGGTGGCAGAAAGATTTGATGTGCCGCTTGTCTTTTCGGCGCCATGTAAGTTGGCCCAATTATGCCCACGGATTCAGGAAAAAAAGAAGGACGCGCGCTTATGCACCGTCAATCATGCCAAAAGATTTGTAGATTGTAACGTGGGCGTGGTGTACAGAATACCGCTGACATGCGGTAGGCTGTATATCGGCCAAACAGGACGGTGCGTAAATGAGAGGATGCGCGAGCATGACCTGGCTTTGCTCTCAACACCTGGAGGACACTTCCCTCTTCATTGCAGAGACTGTCTGTGCCAGCCCAACTTTCAAAATACCACGATCGTGGGGAGGTCTCGTGAAAAAGCTGCGAGGGAAGTGCTTGAAGCGCACGCTATAAAGAAGGAGGGCACTGAAGGCTGCGTCAGCCAGCCGTCAATTTTTCTGCACCAAAAAGAGAGTGATTTTATGGACGCGTGGTGATGACTGACGCCACTGAGTGATTCAGTGTATTTTTTGTCGCAGGTTGTTTGCTTTAGCTGTTTTTAAATAAATGTTCAGTTGAGAGTAAGCGCTCGTCCTGTTCGCCTTCCTTTTTGTCCTCGTCTTTGTTAGCGCTTTTAAATTTCATATTTCTCTATGAGCCGGCGTCCACCTAGGCCTAATATCGTTAAAATACGGAATGACACGGGGGAGGGGGAAGCATGTAACATCTATTTTAATAAAAAAAATTCTCAACAAGAAAGAGGATAGTTTCTTTCTTGCTGACACCTTTCTTTTTCTCACTGAAATAGATGCTATAGGCACCCACAGTATCATCTCTCGTTTTGACAATATTAGGCTTAGCTGGACCTCGGCTCATAGAGAAATTTTGTTTTTCTCGATTATCTTTTGATCCAGGCCACGTCATATTCTAAACTTTCGCGTTTTATCCCAAACGCTAGCGTCACATTTTCACAGAGTTCGGCCTTTCTGCGATGCTTAGTTAATCTACCCGAGCCGAAGAACACTGGGCAGTTTGATACTTTAGACCCATGTTCCGGATAAAAAAAAAGACAGGACGCGGGATGGCCAAAAAAACATGATTTTCGTGCAAGGCTCGTCAAATTATGAGGCGCTGGAGAAATGCAGCCTTCTGCGTTAAGTCCTTATTTCGAACTCTTTTTGTTCGCCTTCCGCCCATTGAAAAGCATGCGGCAAGGGCCTTAGAACGCACCTGGTATCGCTGCGCCGCAGCGTTCTTCTGCATCAAAAAGTTCGTCTGCTTTCCTCGCCGTCACCATGGCAACGAACGCCGAATGAATAAGCACGCACGGTACCGCCGCGTGAAGCCAGAACACTGTTCTCGTTTCTCGGAAACTCCCTGTACTTCCTGTGATCTGTGAAACGTTTTATTTCTTCTTCTTTTCAATCAACGTATTTGCAACTTTTTTGAAACCGGCCAATTCTCCCCCGGCGGTTTTTGGGCGGAAGGAAAACGAATCTTGAGCCGCAAATTGTGTTCTGGGTTTTTATAATTCATGCTCCAATAAAAACCTCAGCGAGCATAAATAGCCTGTCAGTGTCCCTTTAATGCATTTTCATAGCACGTTTTTTTTTTCTTTTTTTTAGCGGGTTGAGATGACGATGAAACCCCGGCTGCAACGAAAACACCCTATAGACGCTTTGCAGCAGCTGTGAATGGACGCCGCCATAACTGACCTTCAGTTTTTGTTTCCTCTTATTTCGTTTATTTCACTTCATCATTACCGTAGCAGGCCAGGTTACTGCCATTTTAGATTCAACTGTGTCCTTTTCTAAAGCATCGGCCTTTGTAGAGGACCGTCAATTACCGTTTCAGTTGCTCGGCATCTCGGTAAGACAAGAGAAGGTCAGCAATGGCGGCTGTAATTTGGCGCGTGTGTAAAGCGTCTATAGCGAAAACCTTTCCATAAATTTCCAGCAAATCTTTTTTTTTTTTTTTTTTGTCGGGGGAGGGGGGATATTTACGGTTTAAAAAGTGGCTATTCACTGAACTTTAGATGCACTATTTCTGGTTCTAAACTAAGTCCCGGTAATGTCTATGCGTGCCACCAGTTGTAATCCAAACCCGTGACGAGCCCCTATACGGTTATCGCTGTTACTTTTGTTGTCATCCCCGCCGCACCGTGCGAGGGCATTAGAGTCGGCCATTTTCCCATCTTCGCGACAGCTAATCGATCGCATGTTTCCATATTTACGTCTTAACAAAAATTTAAAAAAAAGCGCGATGGGTAAAAAACACTACTAATTTCCATGCCATTAGCAGGCTTCAGACGACAGTAAGGGTAAGGTTATTGAGCGGAGGAAGCGTAGCGGTTTGCTTTTACAGCGTGGTGGATGTAGTCAGGTTTCTTCTGCCTAATGAGTCTTCAGATGCTCAGTCCGGTTGTGTTCAGCGCTCGTCTTGTGTAATCCTTTCGCTTGACTTAGTGTTTTTGTGCGCTGTTTTGTTGGTTATGATTTATTTTCTTATTTCTCTCGTCTTTAAACCTCTCCTTTAGCCTTCCCATCCCCCACTCCCTACACAAAGTCGTCAATCGGGACAGTTCCCCCCCAGGTTAATCTCCCTGTCTTCCTGTTCTGCTCTTCCTCCCTTTCTTACGGACATGAACCGACTTGCCCATATCGCCACTTCAATTAATTTAGCTCAGTAATGTTCTGACCTATTTCAAGTATTATTACGTTTTTTTCCGGCAGCCATTGGCTAAGTTTGATTAGCAGACTGTTCTGGTGGCTACAGGCCGCCATTGGTCGCACTAATTCTACGAGGATGAAACTGTAATGCAAACTTAGAACTTCATATATTTCGTTCTCTTTCAAAGGAAGCAGCTGGGGCGATCATGTCGCTTCCGTGTCCTTGCGTGTGCGGACAGACGTACTTTGGGCTATTTATTTATCTACTAGGTATGAACTGCATTATATAGAAGGGCGAACAGCTACACACACACGCACACACACACACACACACACGCACACACATTTTCTCTTTCATTCTCTGATGATGAAATCAACGCCATTACAATCTGTCATAGCCAGAAGGATCCCGGCCATTCGGTACAAAAATTATTCCGCAACGCTTGTAGTTGCAACTAATTGCTCACCCGAAAACGTGACAGCTGCCAGAACTCCAGTTTGCATGCATGGCAAGGAAAGCAGCCGCGTCAGTAATCTGTGAATAGGGGGTATTCACTAGCGGCCATAGCTGTGTGCGCGACTGCTGAGCGCGTGCTGACTGCGGGCTTCCACAGTTATTTTACAACGTGCATGCCGCACCATCAAGATAGCCAGTGTTAGCAGTCCATTAAAGTAAGCTCGTTCTGAACATGTGCTCTAGACATCGATCTGAAATATGGCATCCAGAGAATAACCCCCTAGAGAGAGATGCGTGGCAGAACCATGCTTCAGCATTTCGGTGCGTAACCTTTTTTTTTTTTTTTTTTTTCCAGCAAACAGGGTTTCAACGCCATGTTTGAAGCCCGCGCTCGTGTCAAGTGCCAATTTCAGACATTGTTTATCTCACGATTGCATCAGGATGAAAATGTTGGACGGGATCGGTTCACACGCGGGTTTCGCACACGCCAAACACGTCGAAGATATATCGAAACATGTGTGTGGATCTGTGCGTGCGTGTGGTGTGTCCAATCGACTTTGTATTGGTTCATAGCTCGAACACAAATGCGTAAATGAGTAGCCTATACACACATGTTCGTCCATATATGTGCAAAGAAAGAAGCACTGCCCAGAGGTCACGGCGACCTATAGCACACCTCAGGAGCCGAAAAAACGAAAACAGAACAGAATATGAGTTAGGCCTCGTAGAAGGGTGGGTGATCGTTTGTAGAACACAATAAGCATAAAAAGAGAACACTATAAAAAAAAAAATAGCGACACGTTGGCTGTTGTATTCTAACGTAGGAAGCAACAGCCATAGTAGAACGGTAGAATGCACAAAGACTTCCCGCCAATCCACCCGGTTCAGGCCATCCTCTTCAGGGCAAGAATGACGCGCTCCAGAATATTCGCAGACGCGTGCACTGCAAGCGGCATCGTGGCTAATTATCGTGTCGGCAACGCTCTCGGTTGTTCCTTACTCGTAGGGGTGGGCGTGGCCTCGTGCATCATTAAGTGGAATTGATTAAAGCGTCTGCCGACTCGTTACCCCCGCGAGCACACCACCGAGTCCCTCGGCGGAGGCAGGTGCACGCAGCGTCGCGGCAGCGCGTACTGTGACGTCACGCCTACAAAGCATGCGCAGGTGTTTTTGTTGTATCGCTTTTTGCGCACGCGCTTTGTTTACTGCTGCTGTGGGGAAGTACTCCGAGACCGAGGTGTTCGTGGATCGTCCACTTCTTGGTAGTTGTCTTTTGCCATCCTCTTCATTAATCCTTTTCCATCATCATCCCAAGCCGTCGCAGTGGCCAGGTCATGGCATGACGGCAAGAAGTAATATAAACGTAGAGTACAGAAAAAGTTACGCCCAACATCGAAAAAAAAATATTTGATGAGATGCGCGAAGGAGCACCAATCGCGTGTTTTAGCATATAGTAGTGCATCGTATGCCCCTAAAGGTAATATAACTTCTCGGCATGAGTCAGCTCTTCAAAATAAAAAAACGTATGGTGACACATATTTTCACATGAGTACAAACAACGTTCGTTAAATAGACCGAGCTTATCAGTTTTGTTGCGCCACCGCTGCCGACATGCATTGTGATGTCAGAACGCCAAGCTCTTATTGGCTGATACAAAAATAAGAAAATAGTGGGTAGACCTAAAGGCATCTAGCATTGAGCTGTACCCACTATCCTTGCGATCAAAGCCAATCAGAACTCGGCCTGGGTCTGACGTTACCGCAACACTTGCGCAAGAAGCATACGACGCGAGCTGTCTCGTGCCCTGGAACTTGGCTCCCGTGAACAAGTTATGGCGGCGTCACGCATGCGTAGAACGCTTGGTGAGATCGCCCTATTACGATACATTTGGCATGCCCTTTTTTTTTACATTTTAAGTAGTTTTGATGTATTTTAAAGTGGTTTTTGAGGTTGTATATTTATGGTCGTAACTGAATCTACGCGTGCTCTAAGCGTTATACATATAAAAAAATTAAAATTAGGCTGATGTTTGCGTTGAATTTTCCTAAAAAAAAGAGATGCAAGATCGCCGCGCGCCCGTTTTTCTGCGATTTGGTGCAGAAATCAGAGGGCGCCGTGGGCAAGGGAGCCGACCAAACAACGCCGAGCTATGAGCCTGCACCCGCGGTGGCCTCTGTTTCCTCTTCTAACCACATCGCCTGCAACAACATCCAACCAACGCAGCACTGTTTTTTGAATGTGTGCGACTCGCGCGCGGGAAGCGATCGCTCGCGGTTGACTGTCGCGCGTCCGACGGCGCCCTCCGGTTTCTGCCCCGAATCACAGAAAAACAAACTTGGCGCCATCGTTTATCTTTTTTTTATTTTTTTAGTAGGGAAATTGGGCGCGTATCAATCTAATCTTATGTTTTTTCTTTTAGAATGCTTAGAGGCCGTAGACTTATGACAAGAATATAAAGACGTTCTCAGAAACCAGTGTAGTGCCCCTTTAACTATAGGTAAATTCGGTCTCGTTTACGGTCGATTAGTCGCGGCCAAATCTTTAATCCCCCAGATTCGCGGCATCGTAATAAACAACTCGACGCAATTTATTTATTATTATATTTTATTTATTTGTTGCACAGCGTTATCATGCAGATTCTGGGTTGTGTCGACCGTCAAGTAGGAGCGGATATGGTGACACCTCTTGTTGACAAACTGGATCGTACGTATATTACGCGCATTGGCGTTCGACGAGATCCTGCGCAGCTAATCTCGTAAATATGCACGCGCGTCCAGTCGCATCCTGAGTTGGGCTGATGCCAGTTTCGATAACGCGGAGGGGTGCTGTTCAATGGCAGCTATGGAGCCCGGTTCTACTGAGCATACGAAAACAGTGCCCCCCATTCTTTGCTTCCTCATTTCTGTGCCACCGCTGCATACCTTCTACAGCAAGCAGTTAATTTCCCTAAACATTGAACTGACTTGCAATGGCAAGGAGCTGAGCTAGTTGGTTGTACATGCTTAGATTGTGGAAACCAGCTGAACTTACAGAAAAGGGTGAGGAGAGAAAGGAGAAAAGGCATCCAGCAATCGGATGCCTTTTCTCCTTTCTCTCCTCACCTTTTTCTGCAAGTTCAGCTGGTTTCCACAATCTAAGTATTGAACTGACTGAATACGTGTTTTTTTTTTCTTTTCGTGTTTCGTTTTTTTCTTATTTTTTTTTTCTTTTTTACATCAGGTATAGCAACGAGGCTGTTGCGACGAACCCGTCATTTTTGTTTATAAAATTTCAAATTGCAGCAACTGGTTTTGAAAAAAAGCTCATTGGTTGATGCCGCAAGCATGGGCATAGGTAAATAGTAACTTTAGGTAAAAATAAAATATAAAAACGTTTTTACAAAAAAAAAGACAAGGAAAAGAGTTGGGATGACATACTTTTAGTACCAAAGTGAATTGGAGTTACCTTAATTAATCATTGAAAGGAGACGAAATAAAAATCTGCACACAAATGGTGTTTTGCATCTAGACAACGTTCTATGACGATACCAAATCAACGTTCGGGTGATAAAAATGATTCATCTAATAAAAAATCCAGCTGGACACTGGGGACTACCAGTAAGGGGATTTCTAGATCTTCTCAACTATGTGTAGTTTGCTTGCACTATAGGCTTAATAATTATGTGATATTCCTCACTTGCCTACCACCTCTAGGCCTTCAACTTATCTAGGACGCAGTTAAGACATAATGAGACCAAATTATACTTTAAAAGAGCTTTAGCAGTGAATATTTGAGATCATGAAACTACCCTTAAAACTCAAACTTGAAAAAAAAATAATTGACCGATGACGCATGTACATTGCCAGAATACCACAGTAGTACTTACGTAATAGTCACGTTGTTATTTCTAAAAGAATTTACAGTAAGGTAAAATTGTCACAATAAATGTAACAAAATATATTTCACCGCGCGCGTGTGTATCATCTCGCTCTGAAGTTGCGTTTTTTCCTAAGCAGGCTGCCGCCCTGCGGCGAAGCGAGATACACAAGTCCGCGAAGGGTCTCGCTTCTCCTAAGGGTCTCGTTTCTCCGCAGTGCAGGAGTGTCTGATCACAATCGCACTCAACGGAACTTGCCAACCCGCCCAAACAGAAGCCTCCAACGTGAGAAATATTGCGAAAATCCCGAATACTGTCCATGTTCGGCATCAATTTCTAATCGAATAGTACGTTATTCGAATCGATAATCCAACATTTCGAATATTTGTAATAGCCAGACAGTGTAGCGGGGCCCGAGTTATCAGCTGCACTATCGTGAGAAAGAGGAATTAACTTTTGACGAAATGCTGGCTCAACTTTCCCAAACAATAGCGTGAATTTGTCAAAATGTAGCGAGGTGATTATAATCGATGCACTTTGCACAGACTGTGCAATAATTTCATCACTGCGATCCTCTCCACGCTGCTGGTGAGCTTGTGCCTTCGACCAACATGGTGGAAGGCACAGATCAAAAACCCTGCAAAAAGGCCCCCCTCCCCCCCCCCCCCCCCCCCCCCCCCCCCTACGGAGGGGGCCTTCTTGCAGGGCTCTAGATCTGTTGATCACACGAATTTTTTTTATATATCGACGGACCAGCGTACGTCGACCGGGAGTCGAAATCGCGAATCGATTCACAAATTTTCTGAAGGAGTTCATTCTGAACGTTTTTTAAGTGCCTGTAAACGGGGGGTATTAATCACTGCGTGATTTCCTAAAATGGCGTCGGAGCGTAGTGATATATTCAATTACAAAGAAAACTTCCGATTGCCAAACAGTAGCCAAGTATGATGACGCAATCCCTATCTGCGCTCGCATCAGGACCTATAACGGAAACGTAGCGCGGTAACCTCATTGTTCGCAGCACGTTCACCATATCTTTATGCGCACATGTCTCGCTGTTTGCGAAACGATAATCAGGCTGAACACCCAGAGAGAGAGATACACAAAGACCGGAGAGAAGAACGATGATCCCGAAGGGCAGATAAACGACCCTTCGTAATCGTACGCGAAAATAGCGATTACGCACGCTTACCCGGATGACTAAACCTGTATCGTCGCATTTCCTGACTCGGGTATTGATGTCTTCTTGTGTGTTTTGAGAATGAATCAGACACGGCCTTGCGACACCTTGTTCCGACATTCGCGGTCTGTCGTAACTATAGTCTGGCTGCGTCCGCGCTCGTTCGTGTTGTAAATGTTTCGCGGAAAACGTTCGCGCCACGCGAACGCCGCGGCAGTAGGCTGCAAGGCTAACATCTCCTACACTTCGTTTAAGTCCAGACACACCCGACGCAACGAGCTGATGATACAGCGTCAAAAGAGCACCATCATGCGTATTCGTCACGTTTCTCTGCACGTGTTCTATCGTTGCGGAACCAAACATGAACAGAAGAGGCCTTGTGACTCGGTGAACAGGACAGCGCACAAAAAGACAAGGACAGAGAGGAGGAACGTGCACAACACACAAAGCGACTTGCGCTTTTGGCGCTGCTTGAGTGGCCCCATTACCTCGTAGCATTAGCTGGGCCTGGACTTAAGCTGAAGTACACACAGCATGTAGTGCACTACACATGCCGTTTATAGGTGACGCAGAAAATTCAGCATGCTGAATTTTCTGTGTGTACCTAAAGAAGCCCGCCGAGAGGGCGGCACTTGAACATGCGTCAACGTTCAGCTGAGGACTCGTGTTCAATCAGCGAGAACTTCAGTCCCACCTGAATGTTGAGGCAGCACTTGCGTCCAATTTATGCTCCGCGTTTGCCTTCCTTGGGGTGCGTTGAGAATTCACGAATTTGTTTTAACAGAGCGAACGCTGAAGAAGAGGCGAAATCTCCTTTGCCTCCTCTTCGGCATTCGCTCTACTAAATGTGGAAAGAGTGGAGGGTTCTTAGGGAATACGCTGTCCTGCACTCTTAAAGGGACACTGACACCTCCTAATTTTTTTTTTTTTTGCCAAGCGATTTAATATGGCGTCAGGAAACTCCCCAATAAACATTCTCGCTGCAGTCACGTATATTTCTTTATAAAGCCAAAAAGACTCAGCTGCTCGAAAACGAAACGGAAACACGAGTACGGAGGCTTATGGCCGGAAGTCAAGTGACTACACCCAACCACGTTTTCTCTTGTTTTCCTCCGATTCTCCGGCGCGTCAAAGCAGACGACGACGAAGTATTTGCGCGCACCGTTTGTCGTGCGGCAGGTTTCGCAGATTCCGCTCGATGTTCTGCGCTTGAAGATCGACTGACCGGTACCACGAACGACAGTTCCGAAGTAGCGGCACCACATCGTCGTACGCCGCCATCGCGTCGTCCAGCCCGCGGTACGTCGCCATATTGAGAATGACGTGTACATGTACTTCCTGTGATCTGTGCAATCTTTTTTTCTTTTTTTTCTTCGATGAACGTATTTGCAGTTTTTTGGAGGCCAGAAATTGGGATTCGTATTATTTTCTATTTTTAATATCGAATGTTTGTCTTAGATGACTAATGACTTTGAATATATATGGTATACATAGTTTGAACACCACGTGATCATAGAAAAGAAACTGAACGCGACTGAAACCGGCCAGTTCTCGACCGGCTGTTTTCGGGCGGAAAGAGAACAAATTTCGAGCCTTAAAGGGGCGATGCATCGATTTTTGTATTTTGCGCAAATACCGCTTAGAACGGATCCCTGACGTTAATGACCTGTGAAATACCCGTTCGTTTTTCACCACACGCAATCGAAGTCGCATAAAAAAAATTAAGAAAAACGAGCAGAGTTCACCCCCTCAACTCGTAGCCAGAACAAGCGGCCACGTGATCTGAAGCCGATTATATTCCGCCAATGTTGATCATAGCCACGAGCTAGGGTTGGCAAGGCACAGGACACGTGCTGAGTTCCAGACATTATTATGGTTCGGCTGTTGTCGTCATTGCAGCGATTGGGCACAGGACACTACCCGAATGCTTCTCGAGCTATCGATTATCACGAGACCAAATCGAGTGTTCACGCAATGCTCGGGTCCAATCTGCGAGCCGCATTCAAATATCGTCACTGGGCGGTACTGCTACCACCCAGCTACGTCATCAGGTTTTGCGAAGGAGAGATAGAATGAAAACACTCGGTTTTGTCGTTAAAATTACAGAAAAACAAAAGAGTTTCTTGGCCAGTGGCGTTGCGTGCGAGTATCCTTGAGTCCCACTAGGGCCAGTAAGCTCACATAAAGTGAAAAACATTACAATTGAATATCGTTGCACCGCCCCTTTAAAGTGTGTTCTGGGTAGTTCGGCTCCTATAGGTCATCCTAAAATGGAAACCTCGGCGAGCATAAATACTCTGTCATTGTACGTTTAACCAGCCACCGACTATAGGAGGTTATGGCAAGGCACGCAACGCTCAAGTGAACGCGACGAGTCGGTACACATTTGTAAGACATTGATATTTTCGGCGAGGAGGAGTGCGACGAGGATCAAAGTAGGTTTTATCACGTGGAGCCACTGGAGCGGTATAAGTTGCCACCTTGCTGGCAACGTTTGTGGAAATAGACGAGGCCACCAGAAACACACTCGAAAAGTGGTTTTAGGATTCGTTCAGGTACTTTACACACTGAACTCCCCAAAACCTTTTTATTTATTTATACTTTTTTTTGGGTGCTTTGATTGGACACGTGTAACTCAAATTAAAGATTCCTTAAAAAAAAAAAAAAAAAAGTGCGTTTGTTTTTTTGCGGTACGTATCTAAATTTAGTGTACTTAATTAGGATATACGTAGGTGCATTTTAGATCATTTCACGTTATTTTATCAAGACGTTCACATTTCAAACGTCGAAGGCATCGTTTCTTCTAGAGCCACTGAATGAGCTGCGCTTAGAGTATCGGCACTCCGTTCCCCGGCATTCTTGTGGGCGCCGCCATTTTGGCTCGTATGCAGAGCAGACGCAACTGCCGATCGTCATGATTCAAAAGTGCGGCTTCCTCAGCATTAGATTCGGTGTTAGGAACCTCATGCAATATTGCTTTGCTTTGTCACGAACTGTTGAAACATTCGTAGAGAGCGGAAAAGTGTTTCCTGTGATTTCAGATAAAGCTTCAGATAACTGGCAACCATGATTTTACGACACAAAATGGCCAAGTGTCGTTACTCTGAAGCGTAGCTTATTTAGTGGGACTAGTTTCTTCCTCCGACAACCGAATCAGGTAACTAGTACATCGCGCAGCGCATGAAGAATGCGCGACTTAATTTTTCCTTAGTGTGACAACGAGTAGGAAGACACTGAAGCCCTCCCCCTCCCCTCCCCCCTAATAGAATGTTGCGTACCTTGTTGGTTCCACAGCGTTCTGGGAATACTGGTGTCTTATTACAGCCACGATGATTTTCTTCCGTATTTCCTAAACCGGTAAACAAATGCACGCATGCGTGCGGAGCTCGAGAGACTCTACCCAGCGCCAACTATTTTGCGCCACGTTGTCAAGGCTGTGCGGAGAGCAAGTCGTCTGCGTCTTGCGCATGGGTTGCGGTGACGTCAGAGAGACGCCGAGCTCTGATTGGCTTTGATTGAGAGGATGGTGGGTGGACCTCAATGCTTGATGCCCTGAGGTCTATTCACTTTTTTTTTTTTTTTCGATCAGCCAGTAAAAGCTTGGCGTTCTGACATCATCGCAACCCTTTTGCAAAGCAGACGAAGTTGAGCTCCGCATAGCGTAACTTCTGCAGTGTTTCATTCCAACGCTGCCAAAGCCAGGGAAAGCTGCTACATACAGATGGCTCTAGCCAAAGCTATAGGCGCTTTCCAGCAGCTGTTCATGGGCACAGCCATAACCGACCTTTTGTTTTTGTTTCCTCGTAATTGGATCAATTTGCTCCATCCTTACCACAGCGGCGCAGGTTAGTGCCATTTTAGATTCGACTGTGTCCTTCTCCCCAGCATTGATCCTTGTGGAGGCTCGTCAAAGCTCGCTTCAGTGGCTTGGTATCTCGGTGAGACAAGAGAAGATCAGCATAGGCGGCTGTAATCTGGCGCGTGTGCAAAGCGCTCATACTTGCACGAGCGCGTGCCAGCGAGACGCAAGAGGAAGTCACGCTCTCGCAGCAGTGCGGGGCTAGAACATTTTGTTGAAGCTACATTAGCCTTGACAACGTAACACAAAATAGTTGCCACCGAGTAGAAAGTTCTCTGGATGCATCGCGGCAGCAACAGACTAGCCGAACTCGCTGGTGAGATTGCGGTCTACTTCCTCGAGGACTGGTCCCACTACCTGTCCACTACTTGTCCTCGTGGGCAGGTATAGTGGAACCAAAACTCCTTCTCCAAGCGCGACAGGCTCTCTCTGACCGGGCTCCGACAGCCGTTCACAGCTCGGCGGTCGGGTCGATCGGTCGCTCAGCGTATATACTTTTGTTTTTGTCTGTCTTTCTCATTCCAGGCCACGGCAGTTTCTCGCCCCTGGAGGGGAGCGACCGGCAAGCCGAGACACTCACACCGGCGGACGCGCGAGCGACCGATCCGCGCTCGGCGGCTGAGCCCCCGAAGCTGACCGACCCGTCTAGCCGCTTTTTTTTTCTTTCTTTTTCGTCAAAGTACCCGGCGGATTGCGTTCACCAAAAACAATGAGTAAAACGGCTCTGTCGGTCGCCCATCTCTCCCGCGCTCTGATCGAGTGGATGTCTATACAGTTGTAACAAATTAGTACTCAATTTAGAGCGCGCTTGAAGAACGGGATTTTTTACTACGTTGCCGATTTTTGCAGCCCGTGCAGAGTTGAATTGTGAATCAGTAAGGTGAAGAAACAAAAATTGTAAAATTTATTGTTGAGAGGTTGGGACAGCGGGAAGTTAATTTTTTTTTTTTCCCTCAAACGTGGCAGCTGGTATCTCCGCTTGTGAGGAGTGCATGTTTGCCCGTGCGGTATACGGCTGCTGAACTAGAAGTAGTTAAATTCACGCACATTTCACAGTCGCGAGTACACGAATGTGCACCGGTACAGCTCCTGGCCAATCCACGTCGACCGGCCGCAGCGCTATTTCAACTCCATATTATACGAGCAGTACTCACGTTCGAAATTCAAGAATGTTCCACGCAACAATTTTACGATTAAAAAGGGTGTATTATTAAAATATAACAGAGCTGAAAGGTTGTAGCCATCGGTTTAGGTCTCTGTAACGTCTTTTCTACATCTTGAAGGGTGTAACATATTTTTTCCCCTCTTTTTGGACGAGGATGGTCTGATGCAGTGGTAGGTCAAACGGAAGCTTCACTCGGATGTTGTTTTCCTGGCAGTGACCTCACAATCTGATAAATGCCGGTGCGCTTATCACAATCGCACGCGGGGTACATACGAATGGTATATCTTGTATTTTTTACCATGCTTACTCATGGACCAGATAGTCACCGTATATACGCCTGTTGCAACGGCCATTTTATGGTCATCTTAATCGTCTGCAGGATGTTTGGTTTAGATATATTCTCCCTATGCGTCGTATTTAAAGTTCGTAGATAAGAGGTTCCTACAAGTAGCGACATTCTTCCAAGCACCGACTGCGTGACGGTGCAGATTTTAGGAAGCGAAAGGCGCCGCAAAGTGAAGATGACTGAATAGCGCCATTTTGTTCCTACGGAATGTGCTTCGTCATTCGTATTAGTTAGTACTTGTAAAAAGAAGCATCAAGCGACTTTAGTCGTATAGCCGTAGTGGCAATTGCTCCCGACATTTGTGGAGCTGTTAAATTATACGGCAAAAGTATAAAAATTCGGAATTACAGCGTGAACAGTCACTATACTCGAGTTATATAGTAAGAGCCGCAACATTACGAGCAAGAAAAAAAAAAATGTGACAAAGAGAAAGGCGAAAGGAGAACGACCGCATACTTTTCAACGTGATATACACCTTAGAGTTATAATCTACGCTAGCGTTTCAACTGGTGCTAGTGTGATGCGGCAAATTGAAGCAGACAGCAACCAGCCGAAAGCTAACTTCCGGTAATGCATTTCTATGGGAAAAGTCAATGCATTTTCTCCTTGCGCTAGATTATAAGAGCAAATATTCCGAATAATCCGTACGTGCTAGGTATACCTTGGAACATTTCTCAGTCACGCAGACGAAATGATGGGTCAGTTACGGCGTTTTTATTTAAAATTCGTGGCATGAAAAGCGGTGCTAAAACCGTTTCGTACATGTATTTTCGTGCACTGTAGGACACTGTTAGCGCGAACAGGACGTCAGCGCTTTTCAGCATGAGGAATATACGTGCCAAACGAACAAAGGACACCTGGAAAACTAATAAAGAAGGCAAGAACTACGCAGTAACACCTGGATCAGTAACTATCCGTGCATGTACGATCAAAATAATTTGAAGGCCACGTAATATAGTCCGATTTTCAACAAGGACTGCTTTATTTTTTCTGCTATCCGCGAATATGCTTCCACCACCCGCACGCTCGAAATCTTCGATAACAAGGGCCCAATGAAGGCCGCCCGGCAAACAAAATAATAAAAAGAGACACCGTTCATAGCCCGCGAACTTTATTCTTTACATTTGGTATGTTTTTAACCGCTTGTACAGGTGCAAGACGGGGTAATTTTCATATAGTAATAAGATTGGCATATTAGCAATATATAAGCGTCGCCGGAATGCTGGCGAGTATTGAACACACTTCATATTCCTTTCGATTGTTATTTTACTTCGAATCGTCGCTTGTTTTTACACACCTGCTGCGGAACACATGTTTGGGACTGAAATGTAGCGAAGTCAAACATCGTTTTCTGGTGAAGAAAAATGCGCCAGATAAAGCAGTTGCACTTTTACAACGTTAATCAAGGTACATACAATTCAGTACGACCCGAATAACAAAAGCGTTCCATGTTATTTTCCGGCGAAAGAGCACCACAAAAGCAGACTGGATGCTGCCTGCTTCAATGCGCCTCCCGGAAGTCGCATAGACACGAGCGTCAGTTGAACCTCTAGCGTACATCATAGATATGCACCAAGAAATGCTGTACCATACGCCTGCCTGCCCCCCCCCCCCCCCCCCCCCCCCCCTCAAAAAAGAAAAAGAAAATGTAACGCACAACTTTTAAGATACTAAATTGCTTCGTCATGCGTGTTGGGTATCGCTCACAAGAGGAGAACGACTGAGCGCCTTTCTCAAACGTCCGGCCTCCAGCACGTGCTGGTTAGCCTCTGGCTGCGCATGGGCGTTCGAGGCTCGCAAGACGGTGAAGCGTTGTCAAAGCTAAGGAAGGCTCGTGCTGGAGGCGGAACAACCGATTGACTTCCCCGTCGTTCTCATTCTGGCAGTGACGACAGTAAAATATAGGACGCCTATATTCCACCTTAGCGTTATCAAGGGAGCGGCACTCTGCAGCCATAAGGACGATTGCATAACTGATACGAGCAACTGTTGAAGCTGGAAGACAGGAAAATAATCGAATAATTTACCTGAAATTAAGAAAAAGCAGAAAAAAAAAGAAGAAAAAACCGGACCGAACTGAATAAATAGTTGGAAAGAGCTTCACCGTCGATCAACCCTGTTGTATAAGTGCATCGAATTTTATTCGGAGCCACTTCAATTTTAGACACGCCTAATTTATCATCCTGCTCTTGCTTCTTTTTTTTCTTTTTTTGCCTTTTTTTGTTTTTACATATGTTCGTCCTCGTTATTCGAGAAATTCGGCCTTCAAAACCGGCCACGTGCGGTTCACCTTTTTTTTTTTTTTTTTTTCTTTCTCACGATGTTTTGGCCCGTATGTGGCGCAGGGAGAAAAACAAACAAAAAGCACGCACGCACACACACGCGCGCACGCACACAAACCCACACATATACATGTAATATAACCGTCACTATTACCATACTAATTAACTAAAATGTGAGAATTGACTGTTCCATTGCTGTAATTAGGATATATGTTTATATTACAAGCGTTGAAGCGGTCGTATGCCAAAACCGTTCCTTTTTTTTTTTTTTTTTACGATTTGCGTAATCAGCCCGTATCTGCCCCCGAAAGTTCTCTACTTAATCCGACTTCTTTTCTACTCAGTCCGGCAAACCCCCAAAAGTGGGCGCCATAGCCGGACTTCGCTACACTAGCCGGATACAAGTGCAAAAATCGGGGACGAATATTGTGAAAGACCGGGCAGATCACGCGAATTCTACAAAATCGAACGGTCTTGTCATACGACCGCCTCAAAATTTGTTATATGCACATACATCCTAATTATAGTTTAAAAAATAATTAACGAGTTTTATGTAATTAGCCTAATAATAGTGATGGTTATTTTGCAAACTAATGTTCGCCGACCCGTATTACCAAAGAGTGAAAACCACGTTCGTATAACTTCTATCCCCCTTAATTTTAAAATTTGGTGCAGCTAACAAAAAACACCATATATATATATACCATAACTTTGAGAAATTTAGGTGATCTTCGATAACAGTCTAAATAGGGAAGGCCAAAATGCTACAATATTTGAAACACGTCGACTTGATGGAAGGAATTACGAACTTATTAGCGCCACCCAGATCCTTCCCAGCGTAGGGTATACCAGCGTGAGGCATGATTTATAAGGTGTACCCCCCCCCCCCCCCCCCGATATGAACTTCAAACACAAATAAAAAGAACCCGTAAAACATATCTATAGGAATAAATTTACTTTTATCTGAAATGATCGCGCCCTCTATGGGCGACTAGTGGTGCGCGTATGAAAAAATCCGCCTGGTCCGGACGTCGATACTTGGACTTGAGGAACTCTCGATCAGCTGAGCTAACCAGGAGCTAGCTGTCAGTAGTGCAAACGGATGTTAACGGTTGCTACCGGTTTTAATCGTACATGCTAGAAGGGTGATTATTTAACGTTTCATTGTTAGATGTAAATGACTAAGGGGAACTTCCCATGGGTAGAGAAGGTGTACGCAAGAAGAAAATGGCTTCGCAAAACTTGCGTGTCACCTAAAATAAAAAGCAAATTCCAGCTGAAAGTCAATTTTTTTTAGGTTCCATTTCAACCTGTAGCTGCCATATGTTTTTACCCCATGCTTGGAGACGGCCAAACTCCCTACAATGCAGAAAGCAAAGGATGTGGTGCTTTACAAAAAAGGCGATAAAATGGTAACAACTGCAGGCCACTGTCCCTTCTTCCAGTGTTTTCAAAGGGTATGGAAAATATTATTTATAGTAGTCGTTTTATCTCCTTTACGGAATAAACCTATTTGCAGATTTTACTACATCGCTTGGTTACATTAACCACCGGTTACTTCTTCGGAAACTTGAGATTGTGGCATTAGAGATCATGCTGAGCTCCCGATCAGATACGTAACTAACCGACATCGATATTTTAATATTAACAATCACTTTCCTAATATATATATATATATATATATATAAAATGAGTATTGCGAAGAAGTGCTGGGGTCTTTCCTCTCACATATAGCGTTCTTCGTTTTCCGGTTCTATATTTTTTTCAAAAAGAGGAGGCTAAAAATCGGGCGCCTTTTTTCAGGCTGATAATTGGGAAGAAATCGGATATTTCTGAAGTCAATTGGAAATCGTGTTTTCTCGGGTCTGGTTTATGAAGGGCAAGTATCCGGAATGTTTAATTTACACGAACAAAAGTCAAGAAAGTATATGATATAGCAGGTGCTCGATCCTACAGTATATTTCCGCCTTCTGGCTCATTCTAAAGCGAATATATGCAAAGGTAACGCAAATCGAAGAAGTTTGTTTCCGTCACACGAGTGACCGAGCAAGCAGTTCTGAAGCAGATCCAGAATTGTTATTATTTTCCATAAATTAAGCTGATTTCAAAACCAGTGTTCGGGGAGAAATCGGGTTTAACCCGATTTTCATAAAAAAAGAAACTGTTTGGGGTGCAAAAATCGGGTAATATCGGGTTTTACCCGAAAATGAAGAACCCTACATATACATCAACAATATTTTTAACATTAAACCTAAGGTAAAATTTATTATCTACACGGACGACACCAGCCTTTTCTCTCTGCTAGTAATTGCAATGAAGTTGTACGTAAAGCTAGTGACACCATAAGAAATCTAGAATCTGAGTGTTAGTTCAAATAGTCGAAAAACAAATCATAAAAAACGACAGCTATATCTTCTTTCTCCCAAAAGATAATAATCTCAACCTTCCACGCGATATTAGACTCCTCTGTCGAAGTAGTAAGCACCTTTAGGACGTTGGGAGTACGCGTTATCTTCGAAGCACATGTCGTGGACTGAACACGTAGATAAAATCAACTCATATACACAAACAACAGATGATGGTCCTAAAGATTGCTTCTATCAGATGTGGTTGGCGTGATGGGAAAGAGTCTTCACGCATGTGTGCTGGGTGGTTTGCCTTCATTCAATCAGTTGAAAGTTAGCGCCAGTCCGTGTTGTATGTGTCTCTTCTTCGTCCGTGTTTTTTCGCGCTTTTTAATCCTCTGTATATGCCTTCCTGCCAAGTCAGTCCGCCGACCGGCCTCGTCTGCTAAAGGTTTAGCGGCGAGTTGTATTTTAATGCGAAAGCATTAACTGTCCCATGGAGCGAACTGACGTCATCAGTTTGAAGCGCGAAACGGCTCCTGGTTTCCGCGATCCCAATAGGAGCGATTCGCCTTCGGTTCATTGGCTGGCGCGCGTCGACGGGGCTCTCATTGGCCGCTGCGCCATGGCCTCTGAAATCCCGAAGCGCGCGCGCGCTAGTACGCAGCAGACGACAAAGAGCGGACGAGCAGACGACAAAGGGAGCGGACGAGCGGCTTGCATGCTTTCGCATTCACAGCTCATAAGAAATGTCTAGGTGTACCTCAAGGTTTATTTTTTTTTTTTTCCAAGCGCTTCAAAGTCATTCCTCGTTGTTTGCAATGTCTGATTTGAAGGAACAGCGAGCGGCCATGATATTCTGTTTTCGTTTAGAGAAAATGGCGGCGGAAACTCTTGTCATGCTTCAGACAACTTACGAAGATGATGCTATGAAGAAATCGCAGGTCTACGTGTGGGTTTTTTGCTGCAAGGTTGGAAAATTATTGATCGTTGACCAACCTCGTTCAGGCCGACCCTCAACCTCCTCCACTGATGAAACCATCGAAAAAATTCGGGCATTGTTCACTCCGAGTTTTGTTCATCCTGGTGAAACTGTGTTTTACCTGGGAGTTTTGAGACGCTTGCCCAACTCATTGAGGCCCCGATTTGTGGGAAAGGGGGAAGTGGTGCTTCCATCTCGACAATGCTCCAGCAAACACTGCCCTGTCAGCGCAACAATTCTTGAGCAAAAATGGCACGACACAGATTCTTCACCTTTTCACCAGACCTATCGCACTGTGCTTTTCTGTTTGCCCGTATTTAAAGAAGTCCTTAAAAAAAAAAAAAAAAAAAAAAAAAAAAAAGAAATTAATTTGAAGCTTTTGGGGGAAAAATCACAACGTGGCGCTAGAACTTTAGCAGACGACGCCGGTCGACAGACTGACTAGGAAGAAGCGCTGCTTAGCGGCGGAAGCAAGTACTACGAACGGCCCGACCTCCAGAATTTCCTTCTGGGTACTTTCGAGTTCCGCCTCGTATGACTCATTCTTTTTGTCTAATTTGAACTACTGTCTAACCTGCAGAAACATTTTTTTTTGGACAGTACTAAGAATCGCATGTAACGCGTCCCATGTTTTGCATACAGACCCAGTCTTTGAGAGATTAGGGACATTAGACTGAGCGCGAAC
Source organism: Ixodes scapularis (assembly GCF_016920785.2). Taxonomy (NCBI): domain Eukaryota; kingdom Metazoa; phylum Arthropoda; class Arachnida; order Ixodida; family Ixodidae; genus Ixodes; species Ixodes scapularis. The sequence goes on along the minus strand of NW_024609880.1, from coordinate 52,593,934 downwards.
TGCAAAAGAAAAAAGTACCATCTGGTCACTGGTGGATTATTAACCTTAAAATTGCTAAAAAGATAAAAGCTGTAATCTATTTTATTTGCCACTCAGACTTTTGGCTAGCACACACGTCATGTACAGATTATGGCCTTCAAATGATTCAAATAATTTTTTCCTACACTATTAGACACTTTTGGGCATTCAGATATTGATTGAGATCCTTGCAACATTGATGAGCTTCACGATTATTTTCTTTCAATCTAAACAACTGGCGCGGTAGTTTATTGCCTCGCTGATGTTTTTTCTTTCTCGTTTTTATGAGCGAAGTATATTGTATTATATAATATCGTATGCTCAATCTCGGGATGGCTATACAGTTCTTTTTCTTTTTTTCAATGTATAATGCAATTCTCAGCGCTGCGCATTGCTTTGTTTATGTTTTCTTGTCTTTTCCCTTTTTAACGAAGGAAGTATTTCGAATAGTATAACTGCTTGAGTACAGTATTTTCTCATTTATTTATTCTTGTTCGCTTTATCACTGCTGTGTACATGCAACAAAATAAAAAAAAAAAAAAAGAAAAGGGGGGAGGGGGAAGGGGTGTCACGAGTCACGAGCGGCTTGACGGGGCCTCCTTGAGGACCTGTCCAGCTGCTTGGACAGCTTTTTTTTCTATCATGCTTATGCATAGTGAAAAAAAAAAATACTATGGAAGAAGACAGACAGGAAAGTGCGTAAGCCCGAAAATAAAAGGGGAGGGAGAGAGATCGGAGACAAAAGAAACAAGAAGAGGGGAGAGAGCACGAGAGGGAGAGAGAGAGAGAGTGAAAGGGACATGTGGACGAATCGTTCCCGTCTTCGCAAACAGATGGCGCCACCGCGTTGCGCGCCGGTTTCGCAAAACACGACAGTCCGGTGGTGGCGGGACCCGTTTCGCCATCTATCGGCAGAGGCCAGAACTGAAGCCATTCATTTTTATTCGCTGATTTTGCCGCCACGACTGATGCTGCTGCTGTACTACTCGGTTTAGAGTGCCTCAATGTTGCTTGCCGGCTGTGCCTTGCGGCAGCCAACAACATTGAGGCACTCTAACTCGGTTCACAGGAGGACTCAACCAAGCACGTGGTTGTGGTAGCCACTACATTCGGTTTACTTCAGGTTACAATATGCTCTTACGGCGATTCAAATGCAAGTGTTAATTTTTTATAAGGGGAATAGAAGGTAGGGCGAGGGAAAGGAAGGCTGGGGACGAAGAAGCAGATGGAACGCTAGAGAGGAGAGGGGGAAACCTCCTCCTCTTTCTAGCGTTCCGTCTGCTTCCCCCTCCCCGGCCTGCCTTTCCCTCGCCCTACCTTCTTGAGTTGCATCGGACTATTAGCCCCGAGAAGTTCTCGTGGCGCCCCCTTACGGCGAACCGGGGTAACGTCACGGCGAGGAGAGAATTTTTCCCCGACTCGCCCCGCTCGGCCTGTGGAGGCTGTGACGACGTTAGCTGTCGACGCGCTCGTTTCTATTGTTTTTTTTTTGGCGTGTTTTTCGTAGGAAGTGTAAATTTTTATAGGTGCCTTTATTGAGGTTTGGCCTATAGCTACTGGTGAAACTTCAACCAACATTTTAAGCATGGTTGACAGGGCAGGCAACGCATGAATCGCAGCTGGTATATGAAAATAAAGAAATATGGCCACAATTGCAGGAGCATCATTATAGATTTACATCTCGCACAATAAATGCTGTTGATGGTCTGAATGAATCGGCAAGTTTTGTATACTTTTTTTTTGTATCTCAGCTTTTAAACAAGATCGCCGAAGCAGAAAAACTGCATGCTCCTCGAGCAACATGCTAAATACAGTCTGGGCCATGGGGAGAGAATCACAAGTAAGACAGCCCAAGTGCAGGAGCAAAGTAAAAAAACAAGGAACATTTATTATATAGATTGCTCGCATTTAACCTTTGCTGGATTCGGATAGTATTTCAAAGGACTACACGGGTGGTATTTGTAAACTTGTTTATATCAACCCTCAAGAAATGTATAACAAACGCAAGCGAAGATGTCTAGCTCGTTATTAGCCCCTTAAGCCCTAAAATTGAGACTTTACTTAAATCGAACTGCCCTGAAGCTAAAATACCAGAAGCTTTTCTTATGCAGACTGTCGCCCTTCACAGGTTCCGCATTTTCTGCTACTAGTGCTTCATCTACCACTGGACAGACGTTCGAATGCTTTTTTTTTTACTCCTGCTTTCCTCTGTTGTCAGAGAGTCCAGCTGTAGGGAGTTTGGAGGCTGAGGAAGCTTTTGGGGACCTGCTGCCGTGTCTGTTTTAATTGGAAATGACAATTCAGACTAAACGGTGTATTTTTTTTTTAATACCCAAGGCTGGAATAAAGAATGTCAGGAAGGAGTATAAACATTCCATATTACGGCACCATTGCTGTGCATATTTTGGGCAGTTCAATACATATCATACAGGCAACTGGGGGCAATCGGCCGGTTTTGCTGCTACCATAAAAAACTAATTTTCAGTAATGTTGCATCTTTAAGAAATATGCTTGCATACGTGTATACACTATATAATTAATTCACGAAGAAGCTACATTTACTTAAAACAGCCCTGTTCCACGAGGACTTCAAAGATCATCAGATGCAGGGTCTTTAAAACATCTGCGAACCAGCGCATGCAGAGTGGAAGCGCAGAGTCGGGGTCGCGAGCTAATTTGCCGACCACCCAAAGGCCCTTGATATAAATGCCACTTCAAATGCATTGAAAACGGGATGTAATATCGTCCTAAATCATGAACAGGCAAGGAACAAAATTGCAGCGTCTGAAACACTTGCGCCACCGCTTCACCGACCTTTCGCAAGATTGCCTTGTGTCGTGTGGACGGACGGGGAGGTTCATCGGCGGAATTGCCTCCTCCGAAAGCTTTCGGGATTTGTAACCCAATTTTAAAGGTAAAAAGGGCAAGCAGGCTTATAAATGTACGGAAGCACGTCAATACAGGCCTTACTCAACGTCTTGTTCACCGGGTAAACGAAGTCCAGCTCCCCGAAGAGCTTCCGGGACACAACGCCAAACCGGGAAACCGCTGCTGGGAAGCGAGCCGATGCGAGGTCGCGGAGCGGAGTACTCTCCCTGACGTCACGGCACACCTCACCCAATCAGGGCGCTGCGACCGCAGCGACGTTTGTGTTCGCTCTCGGGGCTGTATTGGCTTGCACACAAAGTGCAACACCGCGTTAACGTTAGAAGTTTCAAGAAAAACATGAAAGCTATTTTGCGTTAATTTGGGTTCAAAGGGACTTCTTTTGTACGCACTGTCTTTTTTCTCACTCCTGCAGTAATACATAAATAAGTAAATAAATAAATAAAGTATTCCATAATACATTTTTTAAGCTATACTGTAACTTAACATTGACGGAAACCCGTTTTAATGAAGACTCTAACACCAATACCCCTGTGTGTTCCGGTTGTTTCAGTAAATGTTTCATTGTCCTGGTGAAAAATTAAGTGAATTGTTTTCGTTCTCCTGGAGCAATAAAAATATTAGCCACGTTTACTTCTCCCCAGCATTCAAATAAAATCATTCCTCTTTTCACGTCCTTTCATCGCCATATTTTCTGAAAATGTTAAATGAGAAAATGTCGGGCTACCGAAGTCCTCAAATACATGGAGATGAGTGATGTCTGCTACCGAACACAGGCTTAATTTGAAACACAATTGAAAATCTCCGAATATAGCGTATAACCAAGGTTCGGGTTTTCGGACTTCATATTTGGCTGAACTTAGGGGTTTATCGAATTTTATGTTGGCTAAGATTCCCAATTCTCTCAATTTTGAGTTTATTTTACTCTGTTCCAATTTTTTTTTAAATTCACGAACAAAATAAATAATATCCGGGTACAATGACCCGTTGTCCTTAAGGGACCTTGACGATCTCGAAGGCAAACTCCTTCTGTCATTAGTTCGAGATTTCAAAAGAAACTGAAGTTGCATCTTCTCAGGGCCTTGTTCTCTTTTTAAGTTTATTTCTTCTTGAAATTCTGAGTTTTTCGGATAAAGCCGAATTGACGGAAAATTTACAGGCGAGTGTTTTTCGGATTTATCCGAAAACACGGAAGGCCTACTTATAATGACTTTTGAATAAGAAAACGGAGAGTTCTATAACTTGGGCTTGTGTTCCTTGCCACTAACGCTACATTCTTGCACAAAAAAAAAAAAAAAAAGCGTTCGGAAATGCTTAGCTTAATTAGTTTTTGCGGTGAAAAAAAACAGAGTTATATTTCCTCCCAAACACCCGGTATACATGTAACATGTGATATGACAAATATCCCTTACTCTTCAGTGTCAAATTAACTGCGATTTCGAATCCCTAAAAATAAGATTTGAACTGTTTGTTTTTTTCGCTCGCCAGTGTTGGTATTTATATTGAGATGTGTAACTGTGTAACTCTAGGGGGGAGATTTACAATTGGTGAGTAGTACATATGGGAGCGTGTGTAGACCAAGAACATATTTTAAGGTCTTCTCTCAAGAGGGAGAAAACTTCATGCATTAATAGCAGACAAGCCTCATATAAATTGTTTGGCATGTCTGACGTTTGAACATTGCCAGGTGTTCACAAACAAGGTTCTCGAACAGCAACAAACAATTATATATAACGGTTTGGTTACAATAATTGGTTCAAACCGATAACCGGAATCGCCATAAAATCAGTTTCTTTCCGTTTTTTTCTGTTGGTTTTGGTTTTTAGGTTTCCCGTTTTCGTAATTTCAGTTACCCGCTTGACATTCCCTCCGTAATCAGTTTATTTCGTTTGTTTCACTAACAAAAATAATACCAGTTTATAACAAATTTTGAAGTCAAACTTTATGTGGTTTACACAATGCGTTTTGTTCAAAAGATATACAGCGTTAATATTTTAATTCGAACTAGTAAAAAAGAAAAGAAAAAAAAAAAGAAGAGAGTGAGGGTCAGACGAGTTTCGTCTTTCCCATGTGGTTATCAGGCTCGGCGGACATTAGATGAGGGGGTAATCGTTATGGTAAGTAGACTAATTAACCAACATAGGTTAATTACCTTAATTATTGGTTCTAGGGGTCATGTTGCGACTGAAATGTTGTCGACAAGGAATTTGCGAATATGTTATGGCTTTTAAAACTTTAATCGATTAACTTTCACGTTTTTTCGCCCGATTTAAAAATTGCGCTAGCGTCCCAAGCTCTGCCGACAATGATGCTTGAGAGAGTGACGTAGTCATTTCAGTAACGTCGTCACTTCTGTCCTCGGAGCACCCACCAAGGACGCCCTGCCGAGATGGTGAAGACGTGATTGAAAGGACTACGTCACTCTTCCAAACATTTAGTTTGGAAGAGTTAGTCCAAGCAAACGTTTAGTGCACTGGCAAAGCCAAGCTTTGCCAGTACACTAACTGTGTCGCGAATCTTTCTCATGTGTACACTTAAGGGGGGACACTACCTTGAATTGCACTTTTTTCCCAAAAATATTCATATTCAGAACTGCAGAGTTTTAGCATGTATATATAACAAGGAACACTCTCACAAAGTTTTGTCAATGTGCACTGACAAATAATGTCAAAAATAATTATCCTTTGTATGTTGGTGAGGTGTGCTGCACTGCGTAGCACTTGTCATCCACAAGTGAAAATAACTGAAATCAATATAAGTATATCAGAAGAAGTTTGAGGAAGACATCACGTACACTGCTGGAAAGAATTTCTGACATTTAACATGCAAAAAGAAATTTTTAAAATGTTATCTTGAAACTTCAAGGGCATTTATCTCAGCTTCACTTCTTAGTGTCAAATATCAGTTCAGGGAAGCTATCATTTCATAATCAAATTATGCGTGCAGATATATTTTGGTTTTTCTATATTGAAATTTTCTGGAGAACACGACTGTGAACTTACTTTCTGCATTTGTTTGCTCTTTTGTTATGAAAAGTTTATATTTCTTTTAATCAAATGTACACAAAAAAAACTTTTTTCCATATTTTGTTTTGTGAATAAATTTTATATTTTGAAATTTCTTTTCATAGTCGTCTGAAACAAGTATTCTGCTGTATGTTCCAGCAAAACAACTGGCCATTTTCATTACCCTTTCTAAACGATAGCTTTCCTCAGCAGATACACTTTTTTTATGAACTTTTATGTAACTCATCGTGGGATAAATTTATAGGGTTGAAAATTTCCATGGCATCCTTGTCCAGTGCTATGAGTACACCCTGCAAATTTCATGCAAATAAAACAAACGGTTCAAAAGTTAGCCTTCCGGAGTAGTGTTGCGGTATCTTTTGAGTTATTTTGGCGGCAAATCCCATCTGAGTGTATAAATGGGTGTTGACGTTGTGACGTACCGAATACGAGTCGGAAGGTTCCCGTCCTGCTCGAAAAGAAAGGCTCACCGGTTATCACCAAAACGGTTCAACATTTTTGGTTTGGGAACGCTTAGTAATTTCAAACTGCTCGCTGTCCTGGCTGTACCTTTTCTGCTACTTTCATCAGCAAGTAACGTTGAGCTAAACCCAGGTCCAACCAAAGCTGAAAGAAATAGATAAACTGCACGAATCCATTGATAATTTGATAGCAAGTAGCAATCAAAACCAGAGGGAAAACGCGTCCAAACTAAACGAAATCAACAAATGTATAGCAGACCTGGGCACTCGTGTGTCCAGCCTGGAAGTCAGAGCTGCATTCGGTCAAATAAAGGAGAACCTCTCTTTGGATAACATGATTGGGCAGATGCGCAGAAACAGTAGTACTTTTGGCGGTTCGCCGGAACGTGAAAGCGAAACCTGGAGTGACAAAACAGTGGTATCTAGGTTTATCAAAGAAAAACTGATGCCTATCCTTGGCGAAATAGAAAGAGCACACCGACTGGGGCCGAAGCGCCTAGGTTCAAGCCGTCTAATAACTGTAAGGTTTCTCATCTTCAAAGGCAAAAATACCATTCTCCAAAATGCTGCAAAAAAAAAAAAGTGTCACCAAGGGTACTGGTTTTGGAGGATTTCTTACCGAGAGTACGTTTCGAAAGAAAAAAGTTGCCAGATTTTGCCGCTTGGTTTAGGGATCAGCAAATTAGGTACAAACTTTCGTTTGATAAATTTCATATTAATAATGAAACGTATGTGCATGGATATGATACTGAAACTGTCACACCTGTTCAAACGCCACCTGAAGTTAACCCTGTAGACGACTGACGAAACCGGAATGTACGTCAACGTTCTGTTAATCCGGCATGGCCCTTTTTTGTTGTAAATTTTCGTAGCTTACTTTCAAAGCAAGATGAATTTGAATACATTACCGCCTCTTACAAACCTGACAAATTCATTGCAACTGAAACTTGGTTCATGTCACGCGTAGACAACAAAGAGTTAACACTGAACAAATCATATATAACCTATATCGTAAAGACCGTCCAAACGCAAGGGGCGGTGGTGTACTCATTGTAGTTGAAGCTAACTTCAAAAGTACGTTAATAACCTATGACACGTTTCTTGAAACGTTGTAAATACGTTTGCAGTTGTGTTTTCGTAAAGTTTTAATCGGTGCTTGTTATTGTGCGCCAAACACAAACCCCAGTGAATTTCATGATGGCGTGTATAGTTGTCTGGGGCACCTAACGGAAGCGTACCCAAACGGCGACGTAATATTAGCAGACGACTTCAATTTTACGGGTATAGACTGGGCGACGCTTGGTCTTTCATTTCAGTGTGCAAATCCGGGTCACTGCAATGATTTTCTTAACTGGTCTTAGTTGTCTAGCTGCTTCGGGCTGCACCAACTAGCAGCCACCCCTACCCAGGGCAACGGGTTTTTCGACCTATTTTTTTTGTCAGCAACCCTGACGAAGTAAGCACAATAAACGTTCTTGATTTCATCAGTGATCATGCGATTTTTCACGTTGAAACTGCATTTGCCTCTGAAAACCGAGCAAACAATCGCAAGACAATATATAACTACGCTCGGGCAAATATGGAAGCTATGAATATCTCGCTAAATGTATTTTTAGAATAATGGTTAGCTCATTATCAAGATCGCTCCATCGAAGAAGGTTGGACTCTATTTAAACACGCAATTCAAAATTTGGTGTCAACCAACATTCCTAAAATCAATATCGCATCTGACTATCTCTCACCCTGGTTCACAAATTGCCTAAAACGTATGTTGAATGAAAAGAAGAGGTAGTTCCAAAAAGCAAGAAGAACTAACAGAGTCGATGATTGGTTCGCACATAGTCTTTGGTCAAAAAGCAAAAAAAAAAAAATTATAAAAGCAAAAAAAAAAAAAAAAGTTTTCGGAGACAAACAGTTACATATCATCAAAACCGATCCTCGTATCGTAAGATCTGGAAAATCTTAAATTCCAGTGAAACTCGAAGTAATTTGTTGTTCACCAACCAAGAGGGTGACTGCCTGTCCGATAGCGATGCGGGATATATGTTGAATATATTTTTCTCGACTGCATTCACTCAAAAATCATTCCCGCTTCTTTAGCCACCGGAGTTTCAATTTGAGCCCATGTATTCCCAAGTAACGGTATCGCCAAACTTAGATAAACTCCCGTCTGACTGCGCCGCCGGCGATGATGCCATACCTTCAACGGCACTAAAAATGTTAAAACCACTCGGCCTCTGTCTTTTATCTCTGCTCTTTCAGCAAAGTCTTGACAGTGGCACTGTTCCAATCGACTGGGGTTTTGCTATCGTCCAACCAATATTCAAATCTTGCATAAAGTCCGACCCCTCCAATTATCATCCTATCTCCCTCACAAGCGTTCCGTGCAAGGTAGTGAACACGTCATTTTTCAAGCTATCATGTCCCATCTCGACGGCAATGACTTCCTTTTTTCGAATAAGCACGGCTTTAGATAAAACTACTCATGTAATACTCGACTATTCGAGGTCATCACGGATTTGCAGCTTAACTCATGATGGCACCCAGTCTGATGTTAACTTCATAGACTTTGCAAAGGCGTTTGATACAGTTCCGCATGGTAGCATACTTTTAAAATTCTCCCATCTTAAATAAACACATCTATCGTAGAATGGATTGCAGCATTTTTTTGCGCGCTAGAACCCAATCAGTAAACGATACCCTTTCCTTGAAAGTTTACATGACATCAGGCTTTCCTCAGGGTAGCGTAATTAGTTCGCTGCGTAATCAGATTGTTTGAAGACGATTGCGCCATATATCGAAAAATAACTAGCACAGATGATAGCCGTGCTCTACAAACTGACCTCGACAAAATTAGTAATTTGTAACATTAACATTAGCAAATGCCGGCTAATGAGAGTTACCGATAAAACTTATGTGATATTGACCCAGTACAGCCTCCTCTCCCTCGAACCAGAAGTTGCCACGTCGTATTAATATCTAGGTGTCCATTTCACGTCCAGCTTAACTTGTAACGAGTCCATTGATCGCATCATAATAAACGCATCCAGAAAACTCGCTTTTCTAAGACGTACACTGTGCCAAGCACCCCAAGAAACACGCCTACGAGCCCATAAAACTATAATTCTACCAAAACTAGAATATGCACGCACCAAATTTACCTTGTCAAATATGTTGTATTTCTGGAAAATACTGTTATCAAACCAGAGCCACGAGTTTAAAACAAAATCTGGGTCCGTCTTCTTTGGAGATAAGAAGAAAAATTTAGCGCTTGCGTTTTTTTTATTGAATTTATCACAGTGACTTTACTTTTAGACAAACGTTCTGTAGGCCTGCAACCTATATTTCGGCCAGATGTGATAACACTCAAGTTATACACAGTCTTCTAAAGGTCGGTGTTAGAGGCCGTGTTTTACGATGGATTCAAAACTTCATTACAAATTGGACTATATTTATGCAGACAACAAATAGAGAGACCAGAAGACACGTTCTCAAACATGGCGTTCCGCAGGGGAGTGTTCTCAGTCCAACATTAATTCAGTCATGGCTGAACTACCAAGTCGTCTTCCATCACCGATTAACGTCACAATATATGCAGATGATATTTGTATATGAATTTCGGATAGTTGTGTCGAAACATTGCAAAGACAACTTCAAACTGGACTCAACATCATTAGAGATATATTTAAATGAACGAGGCGTGGACATAGCCCCTACCAAATCAGTAGTGCTCCCTTTCACCAGGAAACGCCTTAAAGGACTACAACTCTCAATAAAGGGACAGACACTTGAACGTGTAAAACGCCACAGAATCCTTGGAGTAATCATGGGTCAATGTCTTACATGGATCAATGTCTTACATGGGTGTTGCTCGAGAAAATAAATAGAACAATAAAAATCATTCGTTATTTTGCTGGGCAAAACTGGGGAGGATCAACAGAGTCCCGGTTAATTTTACACTCAGCTCTGGTGCGACAAACAATTGCTTACTCAACCCCTGCACTATCTGGTTTATCAGCAACACAAGAGAATAGACTACATTTCATGCTGGCTCGAAGTTTACGAGTTTGTCTCGGCGTACCGCGTCCGACGTCGGGAACCCTTGTATTAACAGAGGCCAAGCAATTACCAGTATCATCATTACGTGAACGGGAACCACTGAGTAATTTCCTACGAGTATCGACGCAGCACTGTGACCATTCACTTGCTGACGCATTACTGACTCATCCTGCACTAGCTATGCGCTTGCAACATCAACTTTTCAACTACCCGACTACACGGTGTGGATGCAACAACCTAACCAACCACCCTGGATATACCAGACTCCAGAAATCAAAATAGATCTACCAGATTTCAAATCAAAAGTAACAACCCCCGCATTGGTTATTGTTCAAAGTGCCCTTACATACATAGAGGAAGCTTATCATGATCATATACAGGTATACACCGATGGATCCACAAAGGAAAACGGATCAACAGCGGCATATATCATACCAACACTTCAAGTCCAAAACTCATGCCGACTCTCCCACAGAACATCATCAACAACGGCAGGGTTACACGCTATCTTCTCTTCAGTAGAGCACATAAGAGAGACAAGCGGTTCAAATGAGTGGCTTAAGTTATATGTACAGATTCCGAGGAAGCACTTAAAGCTATCAAAGCAATGAGCCCTCCAAACTCATCACTCGTTTATAGAATTATAGAAGCTATAAATAATTGCCTAAATTCATGACATGCAATAAGGCTCCAATGGATTCCATGCCATAGCGGCATTCAAGGGAATGTGGAGGCGGACAAGCTTGCTACAAACGCACACAGTTGTGACGGTGCAAATGATACCTTATGCAAGTACCGACATAAAATCTATGATAGAGAATCACTCCAAAAATATCATGGGATATATAGTTTAATGATCGAGGTAGAAACTCTATATTATATCAAGTAGACCCAAATATCCTTTTAATAATCCAAAATGACCTTCCAAGAAAGATCGAAACGTTAATACACCGCTTACGTTTGGGAGTAGCAAACACGAATGCATTTTTGTATAAAATTAAGCGAATACATGACCCTAGCTATGATTGTGGGAAAGCGATAGAAACAATGGAACATCTTTTCATCGATTGCTGCATCTCAGACATCATCTTGTTCCCGCGTGTGCGTCTGGTGTCGCACTAACGACGACGACAACCCACAGACAGCCTCGAGAACAACGCGCGAGCAATCAAGGAACTGATGGCCTACCCCAACTAGCTGCCGATGCCCGGTCTGTACCAAGAGCACATCTCGTGTAAATACGTGTACATAGATTAAAGAGCACCAGTAACGTCTCTAATAATGTCTAGCATCGATTGCCCTCGGTTCGACCAGAATCGATCACGACTAAAAGTACAACTGAACATTATTGACAACCGACAATTTTCTCTCAACAAGGTACTAGGACCGTGGCCTAACCATAGATCAAACAAACAAGCATTTTCAGCAATCAGACAATTCCCGGTAGAGACTGATATTGTAAATAATTACTAAAATGGGATGTATTACATAATGCAATATATATATATATATATATATATATATATATATATATGGTGTTTCAGAGAACGCAGGCCAAATCGCTCTTGCGAAAACTACTCATCGCAACGAAAAAAGGCTTGAGGCATTTTGGTCCTGGGCCGAGGGCCCATTTAGGAAAATTATTAAATTCCGGGATAATTAAGTTGTTAATTATTTTCGCGTAATTAACTTTTTTTTAATATTGTGTTTACGGACATGATTTAAATTAGAAAATTGCTCAGCATCATCGAAAAACAATATATCAACAAATTGCAGAACGATAGAAGGCACGCGAAGCATTTGACGGCTTTCTGAAAAACCGCACAAAATCGACGGGTTTTTAAGTTTCGATTTGCTATCAGAGCGCATCTCAGCCCCGGCGGCACCGCGCCCCGTGGAGAGATAGTGCAACCAACCTCTGCTGCGCTGTCATCGCGCGACGCAGCAGAGGCTGATTGCACAACCTCTCCAAGGGGCGCGGTGCCGCCGGGGCTGAGATGCGCTCTGATAGCAACTCGAAACTTAAAAACCCTGAGATGGGGAACGATAAAAAAAACGGACGAACATAACAAACCCGTCGATTTTGTGTGGTTTTTCAGAAAGCCGTAAAATGCTTCGCGTGCCTCCTATTGTTCTGCATTTTGTTGATATATTGTTTTCCGATGATGCTGAGCAATTTTCTAATCTAAACCATGCCCTTAAACACAATATTAAAAAAGTTAATTACGCAAAAATAATTACCAACTCAATTATCTCGGACATTAAAAATGTTCTTAAATGGGCCCCTAGCCCAGGACCAAAACTCCACAAGCCTTTTTTTGTTGCGATGAGTAGTTTTCGCAGGAGCGATTTGGCCTGCGTTCTCCGAAACACCCTGTGTACATCTGTTCAAGTGAATGATTGTGAATATCTTTACATGCTCGGTAAAAATGGTGGTGTGATAAGGGATGTGACATGCAAAAGACCGAACTTCTTGGACTGATCGTAAGACATTTCAAGTGGACTCAATATAAAGAAATAATTGACTGTTTTTTGTTTGCGGGAAAACACTTTGGGGGGAAGGGGAGGGGGGGGGGGAGTGCAAACGGGGTCATGTAGGATGTTCTAAATTTTTTTTTTTAACGAGCAACTGAACATGGAGTAGCCGGCCATGCCTTCACGGCAGCCAACATCTATAATTTTTTTGTCATTTAATAAAGAAAGAAAGATAACACCCAGAAAGTGGAAGCTTTTGCATTTCACACCTAATCTATTCCTCTCATCTTCATTAGTTTTGTATATTTCAGATTGGAACGCGCTCCCAGAATCTGTGGCAACAGAACGTGACGTGTTGTTGTTAGAGAATTGACGATTTATTGTTGAATTAGTTCCAAGATGATAATATGTTTCTGCTTGAATGTGCTTGGCATTGTGTACATGACTTGAGTCAATCAAGGGCACCTCTGATATTGTTCTTCATTGTTTGATCGTTTTTTTTTAACCCAAAAATGTTATATACATTGTGCTTGTGTATGATTTTTTCGTTTCTTTACCAATTCTCGCTTATGTAATACGTCCGATAGGATGTATTTGAGCAAAAGTTGATCGATTAACAATTAAAAAAAAGACATTTTCGCAAATAATTTAATTAGTGTGGCCTCTAATTGTAATCGCCGAGAATATCACTATAGTAACATAGCCCGTAAAACCAATAAATGCAAAGTTAATGAAGATATTTCGGTTAGTTAGTCAGCGTACCGTGACAGTTCTCGCCTTATCTAATGTCCGCCGAGCGTGATAAATACGTAGTGGAGAAAGAAACCTGACTTAACCTCATCCGCTATAAAAAAAAAAAGAAAGAGGAAAATTAACATTACGTATAGCCCTTTCCCATAACCGACTTCCGGGCGCTGCCGTCTTTGCTTACTGGGCTGTGCAAGGTGTTCTGAGCGTGCACTCTCTTGCACGAAATATGAGATACCGCGCATGCATCCACAGTCATCGCTTAGGCGAAAAAGGCCGGGACGGCCTTTTTCGCTTGAGCGATAAGCGCTGGAAAGGTCTCCGGGGACGGACTGGGTAAATAAATGCAGTTTTGTCTTGTTCTTATATAAACAAATCCCACTAAACATACTTCCTTCTTTTTTTTTTTTTTTCTCCTGGGGAAATAAAGGGGGGGGGGGGGGGGAACTAAGGTGTGTGTATGAGTTAACGGGACATCATCGTATATTTTTGGCGGAGAAGAGGGTTGCAAGCGCTCTACGTCGGAGAAAATCAACAAAATGTTGAGTCACTAGTATTCCAAAGCGAAATAAGTAGTCTAAACTCAATTGACAACTCAAATATAGAAGAAAATAAGATACTCTACTGTATTGGTTCTTCATTACGGGAGTACCCTGAAGATGGCGAAGCTTCTTTGAGCTTTGGTCACAACTTTATACATTTACTGCAATTGATTACGGATACAGGTAGTAATGTATGCAGTGTACCAATGGCTTGGCAAGGATCAGTGGCGTCACTAAGGGAAAGGGGGGGGGGGGGGGGGGGGGTGGAGAGGGCGCGGGCGCGGGTACGGCGATCTACCGCCTCGGGTTCCGCTGACCCTAGTGACGCCACTGGCCAGGATTTTGAACCTGGAAGGGGTGTTAAGCATTTACGTGAGCTTCCCAGGTTGTGTGAACCATGGTTTTTCGTACTTTACACAGTAAATTCTGGAAAAGGGGGAAATAAACAATTTTAAATTAAACTACATCTGGGAGAGGAGAGGAGGGTGTATGGATAAATTACATCACTCCGTTCACTGAGTCTACATTCGTGAAAGGGCTTTCGCGAGAGAGTATCCAGCTCTTTACAGTCGCTAATCTGTGCTGTCTACATTAAAGTAACAATAAATGCTACTCAGTCCTTTGCTTCGCAACGGTAGATGATGTTTCTTGTTTAATATTCAAATTTTTGTTTTTAATTATATATATATAACTGTTATTGTGTGTTGTTTGTGTGAGAAGCTATTAAGCAAATACTTTAACGTACCAATATCTCACTTATGATGACGGTGCGCTTTTTTAGTTGAGATCATGGAAGTCATCACTCAGCCCGTCTGCGAGAGAGTGTGCTTCGGTAATTTAGTTTTTCCGAGGAATGAACTCCGTTTTAGTGGTGATAGTTCACTTGAATTCGTTTATTTACTCCCATCGTGCACATGGGTGATGAAGACAGGGAAAAACGCTGTATGAGTGCAGCTTGACGAAGCTCCTACCTCCTACTGGCAGATCGGCCGACAGGAAAAATATAATACTAAATGAAAGGACGGAAGAAACACTCAGCGCTATGTGGGAGAAAATAGTAAGAGTTTGAGATGAATATTTTGCGTATTGTTTTGTTATTAAGTGTACCAAAGCCAAAATGTTGGTCTTTTAAAAAGTTTAGTTCTGTTGGTAGTGTATGCTGTGCCATTTGGAGCCCTTAGTTTGTTCTAGGACGAGGTACTTTCAAGGATCCAGCACTACGTTTTTGAGACTTAGTCTAGAAATTCGTGGTAATGGCTGGTTAACACATTAAAGGGATGTCGCGTATACTGTAGCAAGCTAATAATTGAAATATTCTTGTATTTTTATTACTTTATGTTTGTAAAAAAACATGGTTCCGTGTGTGCACAACACGACGTATTAGCTACGATTCGAATTGCTATCTTTTGCAAGAAATGCAGTTTATTAAGGTTTCTACTGGTCATGGTTCTCCCCACTAGGCAACAGTATGATATGCGAGAACTGAATATTGAATTATAAATTAAAAGTTTTACACTAGATAGTAATATTTGGCTATGCTTATACAGAATACCTACAACATTCGAGAGTTTAAGTATAAGGTTTTGAATATAGGAGTCCCATAACATATGTTCGTGAAAAATTACACCTAAAGTTTTAACAGTACTTACAAATTCGACTTCTAAGGAGTTCAATATTAACTTAGCAGTAGCATTGCACACTGTACCTTTTGATTTAAAAATAACGGCTTTTGTTTTACTTTCATTTATTTTTAATGAATTGGAAACAGTCAACGAACTAAGCTTCTCTAGGCAAATGTTTGCATCGGCAACTAACCTATTAATATTGATCCATGGAAAAAAAATGTACTGGTATCGTCGGCATAAATGACAAATTAGGTATTACTTGCAATGGCAACGATATCATTTATAAACAAGCGAAAAAGAATTGGTTTCAAGACACTACTTTGAGTGTCTTGAGACTCTCTCCGTACAGGTTTCAATAGTGAAGGAAACCCATTTATTTCAGCTGTTTGCTGCCGACAGCATAAATAGCTTTCAACTAGTGCAAGAGAATAACCGCGAATTCCATAAAAAAAAACTTAGTTTTTCTAGTAGAATTTTATGATTTAGTCGGTCAAAGGCTTTCGAGAAACCAATAAAAATCCCCAACGTTAGAAGTTTGTTTTGAATATTGTTTAGGATAATTTATTTTTGCTGTAGAAGAGCTAGTTCTGTGGAGCGACCTTTTCCAAAGCCATATAGAGAATCAGTGAGTATCGCGTTTATTTCACATAAATTATTAAGTCTGACATGTATAATCTTCTTTAAGCCTGTAGAAAAAACGCGCAAGATTGAAATCGGTCTGTCATTGCAGAACAAGAACAACGTTTCCAAGTTGCACACACACAAGGATTCATAATTTTTAGTTCTGGTCTGTCATGAGACTGCACTACCTTTCTTACTTACATACGACTATTCCGCCACCGCGCCTTGAGCGGAGATTTAAATAAAATGTCGTATAATTATCAGTCCAAAACATCTGATTTTTGGATAAACCGCGTCTCGGTCAGTATAATCGCGTAAAAAGAAAAGGAAACCAAGTCATTCAGAAGAATACCAAGCTCGTCACTTTTATTACGCGCGCCGACCCCACGTTCCAATGAAAAACAGAAAATGGCTTCTTTGTCTCGTTGGCGGACTACCGTTGGCGTACTGAAGCAGGTAACAAGCGATCCGACAATCATTACGCACGCTTCGGGTAACACGGGAAACAGAGAGCCCATTACGCGGACAAACATATTACGAAGACTAATACCGGCAGACAAGAGCCCACGCGCATCCCTTTCGGTACACACTCACGCCGAGATGAAACGCGTACCCTGCAACGTATTAAGCAACCCCGCTACTTTTCGACCCGATTGGGCCAGCGGGTCGCTGGATAGCCTTACGCCTGCAACCATACAAGCAGCGCGACAGCCATTACGGAAGCTTTTACTCGTCGGAGATGGAGCGAGGGAAGCGCGGCGCCGATCACGATCCGTCTCCATCGAACGCGAGGAGCCGGTCGGTCCGGCGCAGGGAAGATAACCTGGATTCGGCGCGGCGTCCTCCTCACCTTAACGACTTCATTGACGATGACCAGGTTGATTGAGAAATGCTCCGGTGCTTCGAGCGCCTCGGCCGCCGAGTCTCCGACCTCGTTCCTGCAAGACACGGTGAAGACCGGGAATCAGTGGAGACGCGATGAGGGGGGTATAAGAGACGGCGACCGCGGCGGACATCTTTCGAAGCCCAAGAGATGCCGACGTTTGATCACCTTCGATGGTACTTATATTATACACGCGACCAAAAGCATCGTTGTGGGGCTCGGCTTTCCACGATCGGCCAAACCATGGACATAAGAGCAAGGTCAGAGTGCCGACTTCGACGGTGGTAGTAATTGGGCAGCGGTCAGGACTGCTAGTATAAATACGCAGAAGCCAATTTGCAGACACTGTCGGAGGTGTGTTTCTTCCTTGTTCGGTCGCACAAAAACTACACGTTCGAAGATAAACAGATATGTCGAAGCAAACACATACGCTTGGAACATTCTCGAGGCTTGTACGCAGAGAGTTCTGTCACCGTGTCTCCAACGCACACCGCGTGTGTTTTGTATGGCGTATGAGGAGCGTGACTGAGATTTCGAGAACGGGTTGTGCTCCTATAGCCTCCGCTGCGCTTTTTAGACACACACCGTCGAACTTGTCGTCGCAACTGACGATGGTGGGTCCGGGGTCACAGCTCGGGACGCCACGGCGAGGCAAATCCTGGTCGGGACGTCACGAATTGAAAAAAAAAAAAAAAAAAAAAGAACAGCACCGAAACATCCCGGTGTTAATGGACCATTCCAATAACCGTATTCTGCGTGCTGATCTCTGACCGCTGGGCTGTGGAACGCCTCTTCAACATACGCAGTATAGCTTTCTGTCGCGTATAATGTCACGCACCGCGAATGCGATCACGGCTCAGGGACTCGGCATTTTGCGCTGGGGCTACGAAGGCTGGAAAGGTGTATAGAGAGAGGCTCGAAATGGGCGCTGGTATAATTACGGCACGGAATGATAGGAAACGGGACCGATTAAAACGTAACTCGGTTAAAACGCGTTACGTTTTAACCAAGTTACCGTCGCACGGATTTAACGTTAAAAGATAAAAAGAGACCAAGATGTGAACACGACAACACAGATTATAGACCCCCTTTAAAAAAAATATGCCGACAGTGAAAAAAAGCTAGATCTGTCTCAGAACGCTCGGCAGCGGACGCCATTTTAAAAGATGTTCCCGGTTTGTTCACGTCGCCGGTGTACTCGTGTTGAAGTGAGGTGGTCGTGGGTTAAATACAACTGCTGCTTTTTTTTTTTTTTGTTTTGTTTTTTTATCACGGGCTGAGAAATTATTTTTCGTTCGCCTCGGGCGTATGAACGAGCGACTGAGTGATACCATAAATTTATTAAAAGCGAGGGCGTGTTAATTCCTCTAACGCGGTTCACATGTTTCGGTGATGCGCTCACGGTCACCTTGTTGCGAAGAATAAGTTAGTGTTCGTCGCTACACGTGTTGAAAGGCTTGTAGCTGCATGATCCGGCTATTCTATTGGGTCTATTCCCGATCAGTTGCGAGCTTATGTAACACGCAGTATCGGCGACCCGTTGACCACAGGCTCAACGATCGACATGCGCTGCCTTTGCAAGTTCACTAGCTGGCAAACTCGCCAGCAGGTTGCGGAGGCTAAGAATAAAGTGGAAGCTCCTCCCACCTCTTTCTACTTTTGCAGAGCGAACGCTGAAGAGGAGGTCGCCTCATCTAAAAACGCTCGCTCTGCTATAGTGGAAAGAGGCGGAAGGAGCTTCAACTTCACTCCTAACCTGTCACCGTCTATGGAAGCGGTGTTGCGAAGGCAGTATTCCTTTCCGTTTGTTTGGATGGCGCTATCATCTGTACGGATCGGTTGTGTAAAATCTAAATTTGATTATACCGCAGATCTCATTGGTCTGTTTTTAACCGATTATAACATTTACAGGCACAACGCAAAACGTACATGCCTCCAAATTTGTTGCTAGAAATTTTAATTTATGTTCACTTAGTCAAATTCCCGACCAAATAATTTTCACGCTTTGTCGAACGTAGTTGTTAAAACGAACAATCCGTGGAAAGCAATTAGTATACGTATCAACTACAAAATATTCACTCTGAGCGCTGTAATTAATCAGCGGTATAAATCTGCGAGACGAGCACGCGAGACCGTATATTTACCTATCTTCCACGTCGACGAAGGCAACTACCTACATGGATAAAGCCGTATTCAAAACCATAGCCGCACACTTTTCATCAGTAGCAGTTATAACTCTATTTCTAGTTTATCACCTCACTCGCATATCTCCGCGTCAAGCTGGCCTTGCCACGTCGAACGGGCGGTCGCCACGCCGATCGCGGCCGACTTTTAGTCCGGACATCACTGCAGAACAAGACAAAAACTTCCTTCACTAATGTGGGCAACGAATCTACTCTCCCTCTGACTTAAAAGAGAGAAAAAATCCCAATTATTGTGATTTGTATTGCAACAATAGGGAGTTTTCGTAGAAGCCATCGGCGCGCAGGCGCAGTAGCGGCTTCTTTGTTGCGGAGGACTTGGCGGAGGGGGAAACGCGATTCACGAAAACCCCTTATTAGACAGTCTTAGTATAGCGGTGCTGGCCCTTACGTGCGCAATACGAAACAGCATAGCGCAAGCCAAAAACAACCTGTTGGGACCGATTTTAGGCGTGCGTTACGTTGCCGAGAGAACATCGCGTACGATCTTTTTAATTAAATTTGCCAGAGCCGTAGAATTCAGCGTGCTTATAGCGTCACCATGTTCCTCAAAAGAAATATTGAAAATGAAGACGTTTCCAATAATTTTATTTCAAATTAAGCTAAGCCGGAGATGAATGGTCAAGCGCGCTTTTCTGCGGGGGGGGGGGGGGGGGGGGGGGGGGGGGGGGGGAGGACGAGTATACGTAGCCGAATTCGATCACGGAGCCTCCGTCAATCGTCCCGTGGAAACGGCACCTTTTATCAATGCTATCGCGGAAAGAAATCTATAACCTACTGATGTCCAGTGCATAGCGACCACTTCGACGATTTTTCGAAGAGTCGTTCGTTCGTCGGAGAAGAACTCCGCGAAGAGACTTGGCGTTGAGCAGATCGCAGAATTCACGCACATTGCGAGCGGGGAACATTCTCACTATGCACTCGTTCAGCTGCATGGCAATCTGCTGCGATCGCGGTAGGTCCCGAAAAGAATATCTGAGCGCTGAACACCACGCAATTTCACATAACACTGAACTTCGCGAACACCATGTCGCCTTGCTGCGCAGTCGACGTAACCACCATCTTGACACTGGTGCTCTCGGTGGGCCCGAGATCTCTCGAGAGCTTCTCACAAAGCTTGCTAGCCCGCAAAGCCAAAGCTTGCTATACTTCGTCTCATCCTACCATGGACTAAAGGCTAAAGCCACGGGCCGCCAGGTCCAATCACGTTCCACGCTAGACTATGACAAGCTAGCATCGATTAGGTTCGAACGAATAATGCTCTGAATCCCAAAACGCCGCATCATTTTTATAGCTTCGACACTGCAAAGAGCCAGCACGTCGTGGTTTTCTTTGCAAAGTAAAATTGTTGAGTCACTCATTGCTCGATCCGAACCACTGTCCGCCCATTCCCATCAGTGATCCAAGACGCGGGCACCGATGCGCGCATCGAAGCGAAATACGACGTAATGTCTAAGCTGCTCGTGATTGGATCCGGCGGTTCGTAGCTTCTGCCTTTAGTCCATCGTAGGGTGAGACGGCGTATAGCCCGCAACGCAAAATCCCCAGCGTTGCGTCCGTACGCAATACGCCAACCGTTCCATTGCGTTCTGCGCGTGCGCAGAACACAATAGAACGGCGAGCGCAGAACGCAATTTGCCCACGCAAAGCTTTAGCGTACGGTCCACTAAAACTGCCTATTGAAACGTGCCCAGACTGGCATGAGCGACGCGGTATCCTTCAAGATGGCGTCGGGGCTAGTTGCCTTTACGTGCGACAGATGGCGCTCCTTCATCTAAAAGGTCTATATCCAATCTGAGACTCTTGCATATATTTGTTTTATGCGTTTCACAGTCTCAGTTTTTTTTTTTAATTTTTTACAAAGAAGAACAAGTCAGCTTGTTAGTTGGTTCACATCGTTTTTACCTTTTCTTTTGTTCGCATTAATTTGTAATGTAACTTTATATGATCTAATGGACATAAAGAAATTGCAGATGGAAGGTTCATTGCAAAAGAAAACACAAAACAGAGAAATAAAGAGAAAAAATTTATCTTATACCGAACGAACGAAACATAAGAGAAAATGGCACTACAATCTGCCTCGTTAATACCTGAACACATCCGTTTCTTCCCGGAGTCGTCAAGAATAACGAGATAAAAAATGTATGTTTTATACAGGTCGACCACGAAGATGTCGGTAGTGTATCGGGGTAATCAGGCATATTAGCGGGGCTCATATTATTAACGAGACATGACGGTACATACTTTCACATTCCATGCACGGAGACCGAACGCCTTTTCACCGTGTTCCTATTCCAAGGAGCGGATTCGATTTCCATCGGCGGCCCCGTTGCCGTTGGCCTATAGCCTCGTTCTTGATATCTTGACAGTTTATCCGCCTGACCATCGACGATGCCGCAGGCTGGTTTGCCCGCCACGCAGAGGTGTTGCACCGGCAAAGAACCTACTTAGCGCAGCGAGGGCGTGCTGTCTCTCTAGGGTGTAATTAATTATTCGTTAACTGAACAAAAACTCTAAATGCTACTTGTTTGTTGACCAAACATTATCACACCGAGCCACACTCCTAGATTTTAATCTCAGTGTGACAATTTTCCGGTTACGCCAATGATAGAAATTACGTCTTACGTCTATGTTTCTTTTTTTCTTTTTAGCAATCAAGATTAAGTTGTTTTTCTTTTTTTTTTCCACATCGAGTATAGAGCAAAAAACGCTTTTTCTTTCCGCGTACACTCAGGATATATACAGTCCAGCTTGCGACTTATGAATCTGACCTGGCCATAGAAAGGGGGGGGGGGGGGGGGGGGGTCTCATTACGGGTGGTCATGCACGTATATGTTCGTGCATGTTGTACTTTGTATTTGAGATTGACTTTGCAGAGTAGAAGAAAAAATGTCGGTGTGAACTATACATTTATGTTATTAAATATTTCTTTCTGTAATGGCCCACAGGAAGGCGGTATACACAAAAATAAATAAAATTAATTTCTTTCTCACTTGTGCCCCTTCACATAGGCGTTCACACACAGACATATATTCATTTCTACAGAAACAGTACGTTCTAAATTCGAGACAAGCATGAGTAGTTTATAGAAACGAAGTCAAGAAGTGTAGTGGTTTGAAATTTAAACATTCGTAGAAGGCAAAACAACTAGTTCATCATAAGTACTAAAACGAACAACTAATTAATTGGCTGTAATAATTCAGTTAGCTAATTAGTCGATGCTGTTTTTTAAGGCTGCCGTACTCTGCGCAACACCCTTGTTTTTCTCTCCCAATCTCTTACAAGTCCTCAATAAACCTGTAGCGGCGTTCAAGTGGTTCCCCCAGGTCGTAGGTGACCCTTAGAAGGAAATATGTATTGATGACGTCATTTAATAGCCACTCGCTCTGTCCGGTGTGAAGATATGATCGCCTAATAGTCCACTTGATGCGTCGAACGTGTTAATGAGCCCTCCGAAAAGTAAACAAAACTTCATTGCAATGCGGCTAGCTCTAGCTTAAACTTATATCAAGGTCAGAAAAAAAAAAAAAAGCGAGCGCATTTACGGTTGGGCTAAACACAAATATAAGTCTTCTTTCTAGGTGCCCTGTTCCGTGTTGGGGGTGGATGGGATTTCGCACTTCGTGGTGTCGACGACTTCCTCAAATATTTCGCTAGGAAAATACATCTCACTCCGCGCAAATCAAATTACCTGGGCGCAGACACGTTTTGCGCAGTTCGAACGGCTGTATGCGCCGCAGCCTCAGCGTTTTATTCATTGAATTGGGGAGGTGTGGCAGGCGCCATCTGCCGTGGACGTAAAGCTACCTTTGTGAACATACTCACTGCTCGAACGCATTTAAACGCCGCGTTTGCTTTCGAACAGTGAGCAGAGATAAAGCAGCTTGCTTTGCATTTATCTGACTTCATCCTTCGAGAGGAAGGAAGTTTGAGGTCTTGTGGCGTACCCGTTGAGCGAGCTGGGGGCGTCATCTCCTTCCGGTGTAAGAGATGTCTGCTCCGCGACGCTCTCCGGAAGGCTGTTGTACTCCTCGATGACTCGGTCCAGGAAGTCCAAGGAGGCCCGGACGTCGTCCGTCCTGTGGAGAAACCGGGAAGAAAAATGTTTAGCAAATTAGCGGATGAAGACACAAATCGGCAGGGTCCTTCTTATCAAGATCGTTGCCAATCTTTCAGACCGGTTAAACCGAGGTCGTGTTGCGGGGATGTTTCTCTTCGCGTGTGTCGGGTCGGCGCTCGCGAAACGAGCCTGTTTTATATGTGTTTATAATATTTGTGTTTTATGATTGTTTGGTGTTGATCTTTATATTGACACAACCAGCATGGGCATTCACGTACCATCCTGGTTGTTATTTCTGCTTATTTTGTCGAGAAAATAAAATCGGGTGGTGCGAATCGTGTTATTAGTATTATGCTGCAGAAGCCGCACACGCTTAGCAACAAGGACGGTACAATAGCAGTTCAAATCACGTATTACTAGGCGGGATGCGTACAGTTTCTCCGCGATACTCAGCATTTGCCGAGAGCTTATCGTACTTGCGATGCCGCGTTACAGAGAACTACTATCCTCGAACTTGACCATGAAAATAAATGAACACTAAAAACGGGGAAAAAAAAGGTATACTAAGATGGGAGTTAGTTGCGAGTGAAGCAAAACACAAAACGAGCAATGGCGGATATCTTCCAAAAAGGAAAGTGTGTATGCGGAGGGGGGCTTTAAAGATTTTACGGTCTATTCCACTACCTCGAGCGTGAACACTCGCTCCTCCCTTCCAATCGTTTATAGGTTTCTGGGCCGTCGGCCGTCTCAAGTGGGATGCCGGGTGCGGTACGGACCACGCCGGCTCTCGGCACTTGAAATGCAAGTCGGCGTGTGCGGGCAGGCGTGTGCGGGCAAGCGTGTGTATGTACGCAGCATACGGGCAACGTTTTACTAGGGCGGGGTCCTCCTCCGAAAGTTTTTGGCCACCTGTTAAGAAAAAAACAAGAAAAAAGAAAAAAACAACAAAAAAACAAGGGCGAAAGACCGAGATTTCGGTCCGGTCTAGGGATGTCCCTGGAACAAGGGTGCCCCCCCCCCCCCCCCCCCCCCCCCCCTTTTCCCCCAAACGCAAAAAAAAATGTAGTTTATATTTTTTTCTTTCTTGCGAAAATGAATTATGCATCGCTGAACGTTCATTCTCTGTTCGCTAGCGGTCCAAACCGTGTGCCAAAGTTGCAGAACTTGCCGTTATCTCACTCAAAAGATATGAATGATATTTTGAAAATTTTAATTTTCAGAATAGATCTCTCTCGAAATTCGCGTCCCGATTTTTAGAAGGTCGGAACGTCTGCACAGTGGCAGAACAACTGACATCGTGGAACGTGCAAGTCATACCATAAGATACACCGAACGTTCGCGGCCAACGCTAGGAGCGGACGAGCCAATCAAACTGCGTCGAAAGTGCAACGTCACTGCGCTCATGGTCTTTTCATTGTGGGTGTGTTTTTTTTTTCTTCTACTCCAACCAAGCGCATGAAGTGTGCCGTGACGTTACGGTTTTCGCCCGCCATTGTGCAGGGATTCCAGAGCTGTTAACAGAGAGACCAGAATATCAACTGGCGCCTTTCAGCTACATGTATTCGAGAGGTCCATCGGCCGCCATTTTCCCATTGAAAATTTAAGAAAATTGTTTATAACTTTTTCAATAAGCTCTGGAACATTGGCACCTGGTTCGGACCATTAGAGCATACGTTTGGGCGGAAAATGAGCGTTCAAAAATGAAATTTATTTTTGCGATAAAAAAAAAAAGAAGTTTGTAAACCATCCATAGTAACCCTGAAACGTAAAAACAAGAAAAAAAAAAAAACAAGAAAAAAGTGGACAGGACAACGAAGTTTTTATTTTTCTGTACGTTTTTTTTTTTTTTTTTTTTTTTTTTTTTATAGTTCCTAGGGGGAGGTTTACTATGGATGCCATTCACCAGATCGCCTGCGTTTTTTTACCTTACTTCACAAATCTGTAATTTCTTTTTTTTTTTTGTCGGGGGGGGGGGGGGGGGGCATTTTGTATATATTAGTGTTCGAAATCGTAGCCCCCAACGATAGAAGTGGGAAATAGTAATCTCGAGCGCAGGCTCTTGTGAAGAGAGGGACTGCGCATAAAACGAGGATTTTGCTTTTTACATCACTTTTGGAGCTTGGTGCCTGTGCATTCCTGACGCTCTTGCACTACGATATGCGAAAATTTCTTAAAAAAAAAAAAAAATCAGTTTTGCAATTGTGTTATGGCGTCAGCATAAACAAACATGGCGGCGCCCATGGAACAGAGCAGATACTGTTCAATAGTCACTAACATCTTCAGAAACGCGGGGCGTGGAGGGCCAATCACGATTCCTGCACCGAAGGACCAATCACGTTTCCTGCATCGTGATTGGTCCTTCGGCGTCCTTCTCGGTCGATGTCACCGTCTCACTAGCTACGGGGAAAATGCTCGGAACTCGCCGCGCCCTCCGTCTATTTAAGCTGCTGTCGGTGACTCTTGGCTAGGAGCTCGAGCGATGGCGGGCGCTTTATTAGACTCGACAGAGCTTGCGGTGTGTAGCGAACACAAGGTCCGTGATCCTTTGCGTCGCCTTCCACGATCGAGTGCCGGTCACAGACTGGACGCGAGGTTTGCGTCAGCGATCGGCTCGGTCTCGTCTCCAGCCGATGCTTTCATTGATTGGACACAAGCCACCGCCAAATGCTGACGCAACGTTCGACTACGTGAGCCGAGCGCTGCGCGCCTGGGCGCAAACACTTCGTCGTTGGGGTCCCCGTGGGTTTGGTTTCTCAATTCTCAACGTTGCCGGAAGGGGCGAGACGGCTTGACCTTCCGTATACCATTTTCATTCACTAAGAATGGTCATACTCGGCACGCTTTAGTCGGCTCCTATGTTTTGCGAGGCAGTGTGAAGGCTGCGAAACGTATAGTGGAGCGCCTCGTCCCGCGACACGCGCATGCGCGCGATAAGGAGAGGGGAAAGGCAAACAACTGTCGCTTCACAAGTCTCCCTCTTGGGGAGACTTGTGAAGTGGATCTTGGATCCTGGGTTCGATTCCCTTTAGGGAACTTCGGAATTCTGTTTTTTTTTTCTTCTTCTCAGTTTATTTGTCCATTTCCCGCGCGTGCGCAGGTGCTTTGTGTCACAGATTAACCCCTTCCCCCCTCTCCTTTTGAAAAAAAGAATTATTGCATTTAAAACGAGTCGGAACCTCGAGATATCGCCGGTTGCGCGTCAACGTTCGACTTGGCTTCTAGTCGATTAGGTGGGTCAAGTTTGTCGTGTCCACTTCAGCTTACCAAGTCTATCCACGGCAGGCGAGTCGGTCGTCGTTTGGTCTTGGTGGACTCAGCCGAAATATTCTCTTCACAAAAACCCCATCGAGCAACATTGGTCAGTCGCCATGTTTTGGACGTCATTTCCAGCACGAAGCGTGTGACTGGTACCGAGTCCACGCCGAACGCTGATGCCTAACTCGTGTCCTGCAGTACGTGCTGAGAGTGCACGGCCAAATAATGGCGGCCTCGAATAAGGGACGCAGTGGCAAGTGGCAAGTCAGAACGCAGTCGACGTTAACGAGCGGAGGGCCCAATCAAGCAGCGACGAAAATGTAACGAGCGTCACGGCGTTAGCCGTATTTCTGTGCCTGCTCATCTGATCCAAAACGCGAGAGCATTCCTTTCGCACACGGCGCTCCGGCGGTGACATCACGCCCCCCGACTGCGCAGGCGCCGCGCCTCCTCCGGCTCCACGGCTTCCGTGACGAAGCCTCTGATATGACGCGTCGCTGCCATTATGGATTTATAGCTTGTTTCGCTGTTACGACAACACCGGCTTCGCTCCATGGGACAGTTAATGCTTTTGAATTAAAAAGGGAACGTTTGGAAGAAAAGCACACCCGATCGAAAAGACCATAAGCTATTCCTGATGGTCCATTAAGCTTTCCTGATGGTCCGTCAGACATCCTTGATGGTGTCTGAAGTCCGTCGCGCACATCCCCATCCATATCTGGAATACCATGTTAAGCGTAATGTGTTGGACTTTCTAACTACAATACTTACTTTGCCCTCCCACCCCTGCACGACCTTTTTTTAGCATTCATTGCTCGGCAGGTCTGATTTTGTCCACAGTTCCACTAGCTATTTAGTTGTTCGGCAACGAGATACTGATTAATGAAGGACAGCATGAACTGAGGTGATGTGGTTGTTACCAAGCTTACATCAGCTGCCCAAGCTACTTAAGTCTTAATTTTAATGCCAAAGCAATAACTGGTCCCATTGAGCGAAGCCGGCGTTATCTGATGTCTGTAGCAGCGAAAAACGGCCACTCAATACCCATTGACTGAGCGAAACGGCGCCTAAATTCCCATTGGCTGCAAAGCGGACGCGACTCAGAAAAAATAAGACCCGAAGAAAAGCACAGCAACGCAGATGCCTCGTCACGAAAGCCGGCGGGGCGCTCAAGGTCAAAACGGACGTGCACGAGAACTAAAACACAAAGCAAAGCACAGCAATGCAAATGCATCGTCACGGAAGCCGTGGAGCCGGCGGGGGTGCCGCGCCTGCGCAGTAAGGGGGGGGGGGGGGCGTGATGTCACCGCCGAAGCGCCGTGTGAAAAAGGAAGACATGGCATGCTGCTTGTAGGAATGCGCCGCGTGTAGAAATGCGAAAGCATTCCAGCACGTAAGCAGTCTTAAAGGACCCCTGTTTTAGAGCTCAGCTCTTAGGGGCCCGTTCCCGGCTTGAGCGGCGTCGGCGTAACCAAGGTCATCCCAAGGTCACGTAACCCCTCTCAAGGTCACGTGACCCCACATGACCCCCTGAAGGTCACGTGACCCCTCGAGGTCACGTGACCCCTCCCAAGGTCATCTCAAGGTCACGTGACCCCAAGATGACCCCACGTGACCCTTTGAAGGTCACGTGACCCCAAGATGACCCTACGTGCCCCCAAGTCACGTGACCCCTCTGAGGTCACGTGACCCCCGAGGTCACGTGGTCTCCTCCCCAAGGTCACGTGACCCCCAAGGTCACGTGACCCCTCCCAAGGTCATGTGACCCCCCAGGTCACGTGACCCCCCGAGGTCACGTGGGGGTCACCTTGGGGGTCACGTGACCTTGAGGTGACCCCCATGTGACACCCAAGGTCACGTGACCCCAGGTCACTCCTCCCCGAGGTCACGTGACCCCCTCCCCGAAGTCACGTGACACCTCCCCCCCCCCCGAGGTCACGTGACCCCTCCAGGTCACGTGACCCCCAAGGTCACGTGGGGGTCACCTTGGGGGTCATGTGACCTTGAGGTGACCCCCACGTGACACCCAAGGTCACGTGACCCCCAGGTCACGCCTCCCCGAGGTCATGTGACCCCCTCCCCGAAGTCACGTGACACCCCCCCCCCCCCCGAGGTCACGTGACCCCCCCGGAGCATAATAAAGAATGAGGGGAGGAGGAGGAGAAGGAGGAGGGGTCTACCCTCCCCTCAGTACCCTTCACTCCTCCTCCTCAAGAGCTGCGCTCCAATTCGGCGTTACAGGGAGTTGTAAACGGCTTTCACTTTTTTTTGTTTTTTTAACAGTCTGGTTGGGGCACGTGTGTCGAAAAATCACTTTTACGCGAAAAAATAAATTTTTAGAGCAATATTGACGGCGAGAGGCTTATTTGAAATTCTACGCGCAAAGTCATTGACGTCACGGATTGGTAATTCCCCAACGAGATGGTAATTCGCTCTTTCCACCTCAATATGAAGCCACGCGCCTGAAATGGCGAAAAAAAACAAACAAAACAACCAAAAAAAAAAGCAAGTGGATTTAGTCTATATATTGACTAAATCGCGTCTCGCGCCGTAAATACTGCTCTAATTTTTTTTTCGTGTAAAATTAATTTTTTTAGCTGCGTATCCCACCCAGGCTGTCTATAAAAAAACACATTTTTTTCAGGGGCGTTTTAAGTGTTTTCGTTTAATTTTTTTAATACTGGGTGTGTGTTTGAAAAGTGGAGGGCAGATATAAAGGTGATAATTGATATAAAAAAACAGACAGTTGACAAATTTCTTTGCTAAATCTATCTAAAAAAGAAAAAAAAAAGAAACGCCCGTCAGGATGATAAAATTTGCCACATATCCTAACCGCTTTTATTTTGAATTTTCTACTGCAAAGTAGAGATGTTATATAAACACTCATTAAGTTCCGTGTTTATGTACCCATTCCTTTATGTACCCCACCCCTTTGAAAGTAAAGGCCGGTTCTCACATGCAGCGAAGCGCTGATGTAGCGCTCCTCACGTGCCGTCAGCTACTTATCGTCTGCCATGAGCAACAGTTTTGACGGTGCGATACAAAGCTGGTGAACGCTCCCGTCAGCACGCGCTTAGCGCGAGGTAAGCGCTATGCTTGTAGCGCTCCGCTGCATGTGTGAACAGGCCTTAACACCGTGCTCTTGAGGTGTGCTTTTCTCCCTAGCACGCGGTTGAGCTGCGGTGAAGCAAGACGCGCGAAACCGCAATGCGTACTCTGCGAATGTTGCTTCACTGCAGTACACCAGTGCGTGTTGCGAAGCGCACTTAATGGAGCCAACTAGTGCTCCGAACCGATCGTGAAGTGTGAACAATATTGATGAACTTCTGAATATTTTTCGTTCCTAATACAGCAATCAAATCGAACAGCAAGTTATTCGAAGTGACTACCAAAAGTTCCAAACATTCGCACAAGCCTACCGTGACGATCTGGCTGTGGGGGGAATCGGCGGCAGGGTGGGCTAGTGCACACCAGCTCGGAGCACGTAGAGCGAAAACTCGCGCTGCAGAACCCAGGATCCTGGGTTCAATCCCCACCCCTGCCCGTTTCGATCTGGATGAGCTCGTAGCGACCTGCGGTCGTGTATCACTACTGCGTGGTGCACGTTAAAGGCTCCAGGGTAGCGGTTGTACTGCACTGGCTGAATTTCTCATCTACCGCTGGGAGACACGTCGCCCGTTGAGGCAGACCAAGTTCTAGGCTGCGTAAATATACACACAACCGATTTTTTTTTTTTTCATCTGGCTGGGTAGCGAGGCTTGAACTATTACAGTCCGAACATGCATAAATGAACTGAAACTAAGGTTTGGCGCAATGTTAGCGCAAATTCCCTACATTTTGACGAAATTTAGTAGAATACAGCAGGGTGCGCAGTTTGGCACAAATATCGCAGCAATCACATCATGGCGTGTATATGCGTCTGCGTGTCTTCTTTTTCACAGCGCTCCGAGACAAAGTGGTAAAAATGGTGCGCACTTTTGAAAGGGATCTCTATTGTAGGCGGATTTATAGGGACAACTATTACAGATCACGTGCTCAGCCCGTCCCATCGCCGCTTTCGCAACGGGTACACCAACAACGTCCGTGCAACCAGCAACGATTACGAGGCCACTCCTCCATAAAAAAAAATATTAAAAAAAAAAAAAACGGCAGGCGCCAAAGAGGAAAAAAACTTGCTTGGAAAGAAGCAAAGAATAGTACACATTATAAGCGCCCATCCTAACGCCGGTGAAGATAATGGGCCATGCAGCGGCGGCAAGCCGGATGGGTTCTCGAGGCAGGCGGATTCGTAGCCGGCTCGAGCCATTGATCAACCCGATGGCCGCGAGCTGATTCGTGGTTGCCTGCGTACCGGCTCGCCACTTCCGCCGCCCGCCCTCTTCAGAGCAGGGTGCCAGCCGCAAAAAGGCGAGTCTGTCTGTGCTCAACGGACGCTATTCACCGAACGGCCGAAGGAGAGCAGACTACGCGGTGATCTGGAATTGAAAGGGAGTCGTAAACGTAACCGAATACCGTTTTTTGGGAGATGAGGCGTAATGCGTACGAAATGGGACCGTCGTGCAGGTATCACTCTGCTGGGAACGCGTCTCCGACTGGTGTGTTTAGTGGAAGAATGGTTTTTCGCAGTGTGGAAATATTCCCACATAATTTGTATTGCAGACTGTGTTTTGTGTGATGTATAAGAAGTGCGACCCCGGCTTTAGGTTTTGGGTGGGACATTATTTGGAAGGTCTTCGTATGAACATCTTACGCATCACGGAAAAATACATTTTCTTTTCCGAAAAACGCCAGCTGTAACTCGTCGCGATGACAAGTTACACCTGGCGTGTAACTTCTTGCACAGGGGTAGGAACGACGTCAGGGACAGAACGCCGAGCTTTTATTAACTGATTGTAAAAATTCGGCAGAGAAACTTAAGACTGCTTACGTGTGGGATTGCGAAAGCATTATAGTCCCTTTGGTGAAATGGTTTCGACATGAAATAAAGTTACTTCTGCTGGTTCGGTGCCTGTCTTTCCGTATACGTTGACCACAGACCTGAAACGTTACTAGGCACACCTTTAGTCAGCCAGAACCTTGTATCCGCCGTGGGGTCGGAGAAGCGTGCTGGCCCAGCACCCGGAGGCCCAGCCGCCAAGGTTGGATTCCCACCCAGACTGAAATGTACCAAACTTGCTTTTCAAAGCCATTAATTTACTTTGTTTAAAAGATGCTTCCTGAGAAGTCTGACGTATATCCGAGCATTTTTGACGTGTTTTTACCATTTGCGCCGTCGGCCATTTTTGGTACTATCACTCAGTCACGCCGACGCCGACGCCAAATTTTCGCGTTCTCCGCATAGCTGCCTTTGTCTCCACTGCAGCCGTCGAGCGTGTTCGAATGCGAGAGACAAACGCCCGGCGTCGGCGTTCCGCGTTCGACCAGTTGCTCGCGTGTTTTCAAAACTGCATGTTTTGTACTTCATCAGAAAGGTTCAATGGACTGTCATTGATGTTTTATGGTGGAGCACACACTAGTAATAGACTGTTCCCACATTTTATGTATGCCAACACTTCGCACGCCGTACGATGCAGCTTTAACGCGACATACGACGGATGTACAAAGGGTTACCCGTTCCATATACTCGCACGAAATAATACCACCAATCACGATGCGGATTTTTATTGTTTTTACACGGTGTCGTTCAAATAGGTCGAGCAGCACTTCCAGTGGATGTCAATATTGGATTTCGTAAGCAGAGGGGCTGCAACGGACGCGTCCAGTCATCGGTTTCTGAGGAAACACCAAAGGCTGCCAATAAGGTTCAAGTTTTTAAAACCAAGGAGTTTACTCTATTCTTGCACTAGCGTCTCACTAGGGTCAACTTACTCGAATTAAAACAAAGCAATCAGTCTCATTCAAGCAGATTCCATGGAAAGCACGCGTAAAGTTTCTGCGGGCAAACATCAATGTGTGAAAAAGTATTTTTTATATCCTATTATTTTAAAAACAAGCCCTTTTTTTTTGCGCGCGCACTTTTAATAAGTTGTAATATAGCGTTTTTTTTTTTTATACTGACAAAGCCTGGCATATCGCCACGAGAAAGGGCCGCCGAAATTGAAAATGTATAGAGGCAGACAATGGATGAGAAGAGAGCCACGTGACGGGCGCCCCACTGCGGCGAGACGCCGAAACACACTTCTCCCGAGTGATGGAATGTCCGTTCGTGCTCCTCGCGTTCCTCGCTACCGCTTCTTTTCTCGTCAGGTTTGTATACCATGTTTCGGGTCCTCGCCGCTGCAAAAGCTGTGCGCTGACGTCCAGATTCTTCGAGAAATGCTCTGTGCTACCAGATCCTCGCGCTCCGAATCTGCGACCGGGCACTCTATGGCTCCGTCGTCGAACTGTCAGGTTTTGTGAGCATAGAGGAGCCTGTGGAAGTAGCTTTTATTAGAGCCGCAGCTGGAATTCGAATAAGGGTTTATTCTGGTTCAAGTAAGTTGGCCCAGTACTATGATGTAAAATACACATACAATTTCCAAACTCGGGTGTAAATAAAGTAGACATAATTAAAGATAATCGCTAACTCGTATCGGTAATGGTCGCAACAAAATGCATAAACACTGCGCATATATAGCACATTTTGGTCCAATTTTAGAAACACTATTACGTAGCGAAACAGAAATGTGCACACAAGTGTCCTTCATTGTTTTCTTTTTTATTGAATGTAGGTCGCTTCCCTTTCCAGCGGTGGGCGCATACGAGTCGTAATTGTTCTTCTAAATACCGCGATGTTCTCGACAGAAGCCTACGTCTAACACCGTTTTTACATCCAACACAGTTTTTAGACCTGAGCTTGAAGTTGCAGGAGGGAGACGTGTGTTGGGGGGGATGTGTTCCCCACGATCCCAAAAAACGCTCCTGCCATATGACTCATCGTATTCTAAGGTGGTAAAGAGAGGAATAGCAACGCTCTGCCTAGAGTCAGTTATCAAGAAGTCGCGTGCTCACCGCATGCAGGCCAGCTTCCACAACCAATTGACTAGACTATTGTCGGCGGGCTTCCCTCAAACGGTCTTGACGAGTGTGGCAGAGGCCACCCTACTGAAAGTAAAAGGTCACACAACCACCAGAAAAGTGACGCAGTCGGCACTGAACAATGTGAGGCCATAGGTTGTACCATATGTACACAAAATGGCGCACAACCTCAATAAGGTTGCGAACAGGTACGGAGTACCTCTCGTGTTTTTAGCGCCAAAGAAACTCGGCCAACTTTGCCGTCGAATTGCCAGAGAAAGCAGGAACGAGCGAGGATGTGGCACGAAGCACGCCAGGCCGTACATCGAATGCGTCACGGGGGTCGTGTATGAAATCCCCCTAACGTGTCGAAAATCTTACGTTGGACAAACGGGAAGACGCACGAATGACCGATAAAGACAGCACGCACAAAATTTAAAGACAAATGACGGGGCACATTTGTCCGCGCAATGTAGGGCCTGCAAATGCGAGCCACGCTTCGGCGATACCAAAATTCTCGGTAGAAGCAGAATTCAAAGAGCACTCGAACTGCAAGAGGCATATTTTATCAAGAAGAGGGGACCCCGGTACGTTAGCGACAAGTCAATAGCATCGTATAATGCTGAGATTAGTTTTTTCGATAAATATATGGGGGAAGGGTAAACGGGTTAATGCTCTTGTATCTCGCGCATGTGCAGCCTGAGTGACAATAAGTGTATCAGATATATATATATGTGTGTGTGTGTGTGTGTGTACTTCCATCTTTCTTTCCCAATACAGTTGTGAGTAGCGCCCGTGTTTGTCTTCTATCTTGTGTACGTCTTTTTTGCGCTTTTAATCATTGTTCAATACAATTACCATCTAGGGTCGTGCACTGGAGACGAAATGCAGGACACCGCAGGGACATCTTCCCCTGGTCCTACGTAGATGTGAGCTGCGCCAGACTTTAGTCTTCCGGGAGGTCCACAACATCTGCCTCGTGAATTGTGGCCAACATATCGGAGCCATCATAGTTGGACGTGAGGCAGTAGCGAGAAACGCAGAAGGTAAGAGCTCGCCTGCTCCGAGCGAGGAATTCGACGGTGAAACCCCTCGGTCCGCGTCGTTCAGCAGCGATATCAGCTTTTCCTTGTAGTCGTCGACAAGGCAACCTAAGAGATCAAGCAGGAGCCCATGAGGATGCGAATACCTTTCTTCGGAAATTGGCTCAATTTTGGGGTGTCTCAGGAGCCAAAGAAGTTTGTCACGACTGCGATGTAGCTTAAGGAGTCCAGTCAGATATCCTAAAGAATGCCGGAGGCAACCAGCGATAGCAAGCACAGTAACCAAACGCAAAGATCGAAGGGCTGCAAAAGGAGCCAGACGCTCGGATCCTCGAGGCGGAGGAGGACATACATATGTTAGACGCGGTGTATTAAAAGAATAAACCATATCTTCAATTTTGAAACGGGATGCCTGTTCGAAGTGCTTGGTACTGTACATGTCAGGTCAGTGAAAGTACAGGGTGTCACAAAAGAAAATTTACACGGTCTTTTTTACCGCAAAAATAAACTAGGCATCGCCGAACGCTCATTCTCCGCCCAAAGGTAGATCTAGAGGTCACAACCAGATGCCAAAGTTTCAGCCCGATCCGATAACTTAATCAAAAGTTATAAGTGATTTTCTGGAAATTTCAATGGGAAAATGGCGGCCGACGGAGTGTTCGAACACATGGGGCTCTATGGCACCAGAAACCGAAAACGAGCAAAAATGGGCGCCATTTTCCCATTGAAATTTTCAGAAATTCCCTTATAACTTTTGATTAAGTCATCGGATCGGGCTGAAACTTTGGCATCTGGTTGTGACCTCTAGCTCTACCTTTGGGCGAAGAATGGGTGTTCGGCGATGCCTAGTTTATTTTTGCGGTAAAAAAGACCGTGTAAATCTTCTTTTGTGACACCCTGTACAGCGAATTAAGCAATCGTGGGTTGTGATGATAATGAAATTAATGCAAAGATTCAAGCAAGCTGGACAAGAATTACGAAAATAATCCCTGCAGAAGGAGAACAAGTGGGACAACAGACAAACACAAATGTCAAAACACAACTATGTGAGTAGTGCGCAACCGAAAAAAAAACAAAAAGAAAACGCCTGGTCCTGGTATCGAACCAGGGACCTCTCCACTTCCAGTAGAGCCGTCTACCAACTGAACTAACGAAGAGTTAGATGTCAGTAGAGCAAACGGGTTTTATTTGCCGCCACCAGCTATAACACCAACGAGGATGAACGGCCTGCATTTTAAGGTTATTATGATAATGTAATTAATGCAAAGGCACAAGCGAGCTGTCCCTCTTGTTCCGCTTCTCCAGGGATTATTTTCGTCAAGCTTGCTTGCACCTTTACATTAAATGCATTAACTTTATAACCTTAACATGCAGGCCGTTCATCCTTGTTCGTGCGATTGACGTATAACTCTTTGTTAACTCCCCCCATCCCCCTGGGATGTCTACGTCAACACGGCTCCGCGCAAAAGCGTGACGTTGTTACCACGCATCCCAGGGACCAAAGGGAGGGATTTCTATCTCGCGTGAATACCCCTTAAAGGTTGCCAACAAGTTACACTTGACCCGTTTGCCGTCAGTGCTCGTTGTTTGTTGGTGAAATGAAACGAGGACCACACCTGATCATCATCAGTTTGCTTGCATTTCTACACTTTTACCCGTTGAAGATGTGTCTAACTATGAACAAGTCGATGCTAATCCCGAGGTACAGGGAGATGGTGAACACTAAAATGAGCAGAACCTTGCAACTGACAGAATCGGAAAGCACACGGTTGGAACAGCGAACTGTGGATTATGTTCCAATAGCAACCGTGACTCTAACGAATGCCTCTACGTAGGACAAAGATAATCAATGTTCCATAATGTGTGTAGATCACATGGAAAACTACTATGCGACCTATACCGGTACTCCACACTCATGCAACAAGCATTCAGCAAAACCGCAGTTGCCTTGCTAGCTGCCCAACTTGGTGTTCACGAGACAAGCAATATGAAAAAGCTCTACAGAACAAAAAGGGTAAAACTAGTCAGCGTTGGCCGACGGCAGATTTAGTGGCCACCACTGGCCCCTGCCATCCGTCAAGCCAATGTTTCAACGTTCGTTTTGAGACTTCATGGAACTGTCATGAATTCCTGTATAGTTCCAGGTTTACGGGAAGCTGTCTTGGGTTGCTCTGAAGTCTAAATATACCTTCTTTCCAGAGAAATGCCAGAGTGGAACGTCCCAAATCCCGAATCCCCACGTCCGTCGCAACGTTGGTCCGTCGTGCGCCGCCATCGCGTCGTCCAGCCCGCCGTAGGTCGCCAAATTGAGAATGTCGTAGTACATGTATACTTTCTGGGATCTGTGCAACATTTTTATTTCTTTTCCAATCAACGTATTTGCAGCTTTTTGGAAGCCACGAAAAATGGGGTTCATATTCTTTTATATTTTTAATACTGAATGTGTGCCTTAAATGACCTACGACGTTGAATATATTTGATACACATAGTTCGAACGCCATGTGATTATGGAATAAAAAATGAGCGCTACTGAAACCAACCAATTCTCGACAGGCTGTTCTCGGGCGGAAATAAAACAAATTTCGAGTCGCCAATTGTGTTCTGGGTAGTTGGGCCTCTTATAGTTCATGTTCAAATGAAAACCTCGGCGAGCCCAAATACCCTGTCAAGCTAAGGGAACTAATCAAGCAGCGTCAAAAGCGCAAGTCACTAGACCTTTTTTTTTTTGTTTCTGATTGGTTCAGCAATGACGGACACCATGATGGCGCGCTTTTGACGCTGTAAGATTGGTACCATCAGCTCGTAGCGTGGGCTGCGTCTGGACTTTTAAGTGAAACGAAGTATATCAGCGGGCCAACCGGTCTGTTCTCGCTACGAGACCTGCGAGAATGAACGCGATATGGGATCCATAGCCTTCTTCTCCGCTTATAAAAACGGCAGCTGAGGTGGAATTTTTGTCTACCATCTGTAATACCCCCGTCAAGCAGAAAACAATAAGGATTCTGTCGAATGACATCTGATCGGTCAATCAGTGCGCGCAACTACTGGCAAAGCGCGGTGCACGCGCGACGCTCGTAGTCTGGATCGCGAGCCGACTCGCCGGTAATTTAAAAACGTCATTCGATGGAAATTACATAAAAGTTTGCTGTAGGGTCATTACTGGTGGCAGGAGCGTAGCCACAGGGAAGGGGGAAGGGGGGGGGGGGGGGAACTTACGGGGCTCTTCACCCCGCCCCTGCAGCGCTGCAAACCTTCTGGGCTTCACATCGAGACTCCAATGCATGGCGGTAAAGCTCCGTTTGCCGAAAGCGCCGCTGGGTAGTTGTTTGTGACTGCTGTGCTGCCGCTGCTGTACGCCGGTACTAAGTGGCTTCGAAAGTTATGGTTCAGTCAGGACTCAGTAGCCATAACGGGTCCACAAAAAGAGACATTCTGGTGGTAATACAGCGTATGGAGCCGAAGAGGCCGGAGCGGCTTCTACAGGGTCCGAAGGGCAACATACGCGGGAGTCGCACAAACCACGCCGCAAGTTTGGCAAATGTTTTTTTTTCGTCGAGCGATTGTCTTTACGATTAAATAAACGGGATGACAAATGTGCAGCAGCAGGTGGTTGCATCATAGACGCACACCCACTCGAAACATGGTGTGTTGTGTCTACATGCACGACGTATGGACAAGGTTTCCGGTTTTTTGGTGGTTATTTTTCTCCTAGTTTCAATCGTACGCCAAACGTCGGTAAAAAAAAAAAAAAATTGCAACGTGTTCCATGAATTGTATATATTTAGGAATTCGTTAGCCAATATTATCGCATAGTAAATGGAATCTTTGCACTTCTATGTTTGATTAGTCCAAATAACGGTTTATTTTCGAACTGACAAAGTTAGGTCTTAGAATACACACTTAAGAAAAGTACACTTTTGGGGTTACTTCTAACACCCCAGGAAACTTCCCCTGCAGTCTTCCTTGGCCACACCTTCTGCGGGTGCCCCGACCAGGGCCTAACTCGACAAACAGGAGTCCCCCAAAACACGGGGGCGCCAAACTCCTCCACAGCCGTGCGGGGTTCCAAGTTTGCAAGTTAGCGGGCGGAAGACTCCATAAGTGGATAGGACATGCAAGTTGGTTTCCAGACGCAGAGTGATGGTCAGGGCATAGTATCCGGGCGTCCACCCCTCCCCCCGCGGGCTTCTGGTAGCTGCTTATATTGGGTTTTATCTGCATTCTGGAGCCATTCTAGGCAACCAATCACGGAGGGTTTTCTTAGCACCGATCAAAGGGCTTGGAGCCCAAAGAAAACATGAGCATACCAAAACAAGCGCCGTACAACACAAAACACATTTTGAACGAAGTTCACAAGATCAGGTAAACACAAAACAGAACAAAGCAGGTTCTAAGCCACGATCATGAGAGAACGCATGTACAAGACACGTCTGTAACCCAAAGAAAGTACGCAAGTACATAAAAAAAGTCTGTATTCCACCCGTCCTAAACTTTCTTGGACATCAACGCCTCGGCGCATGCATGAAAATGAGCATTGCAACTGAACAACAACAAACATCGCAATGTTCTCCGGGTATATTTTAGATGACAGTCATAAAATATCAATGAGAAGTAAGTATACTTTTGGACGAGCATAATTTCTATTCCACGGCTCTACAAATTTCTTTGCACTAAATCCTATACGGCGAGAAAGTATTCTAAAATCCGTCCTTGGCGCATCAAGGGGCGACGTAAAGAACGCTCCATGACGAGGAAGTCAAGCTCGAGCCATCATTGGCTCAGGTCGGGGTAAACAAATGCACGTCAGCGCGTTATTTTTTTTAATTATAATGCAATTAAATGCAAAGGTGCAAGCGAGCTGGACAAGAATGACGAAAGTAATTCCTGGAGAAGGGGAACAAGAGGGACAAACATAAATCTCCAAACACAGCTAGGTGACTGGTGAGCGACCGAAAAAATCCGCCTGGTCCGGGTATCGAACCAGGGACCTCTCCATTACAAGTGGAGAGCTCTACCAACTGACCTAACCAGGGGCTAGACGTCAGTAGAGCAAACGGGTTTTATCAGCTGCCACCAGTCGAACACCAACAAGGGTGAACTTTAAATTGCAAGCTTCACCCTTGTTGGTGTTAGAGTGGGAGTCTTCGTGAACCACTTCGAGGTATTTCGAGGGAGAGACTTCATCCTCCTGGCTGCGGCGACTAGCGGCTGTTTCGACCGAGCGGGGTCCGTGGTGGTGGAGGAGCGACTCGAGCCAGGCACTGGGCTGGAGCTCAGCGGGAACAACGATGAGCCGCGATCTCTCTCGAAATGTACACTGTTTATTTACATGATGTACAGTTGGTTCAAGACCAGAGAAGATATTTGCTTGTCAAAGTTCGCTCATTTTAAGCACTTGGTTCTCCCCAGGTCCCTAGGTAGGGACCCCTACATCGGCGGATAGTCGGCCAATCACAGAAAGGTGTCTAGTTCAAACACCGCCCCACATTCCACTATTACGCACACTGAGCCGCCGTAAACACTTCACCGTCGGTCTAGACGGCGCCGAGAGTCTCAACAAAACACCGGCTCGTTGGAATCCACGCAGCTGGTCAAAACACCGTCCGGGGCCGAGACGTGACGTGCCGACATTCGACTCTTCGTGTCTACGCGTTGAATGAAGGCGTCCTGATGATTTCATCGCCCCGGATCGTGCCCTGGTGTGAAACCTGAGATGTTGTTTTCCCTCTTCGGATGCTATATCCAGACGTGTGTACACGGCAAAGTCTGGCTATATCACGGCGCCCGTCTGGTGCGTCCGCGGGGCAGGCGTGCTTCCGAAGCGATGCTTGCGCCAGGCTCGCTGAGTCAGATGACCTTGAACCCATGGGAGGCGCTCGACGAAAACAAACGGCCAGATGTAGACATTGTGAAAGTGGTCCGGGGGCCATTCATAACACGGCCGACTACGCTGGGGGACTTGCGGATGGTCCCCAATACAAAGTAGAACTAAAACAACAAAGCCGCGAAGGCATAACTTGGTGACAATATGAACGTGCAAACTTCACGGACAGGCATGTCTGTGGTAGGACGATCTGTTTGTATGGAGAATAGGAACCGCGGTAATGTTGCACATGGGTTACACAAAGTAGCAAAAAGAAAACGTTGACAAGGCGGCAAATCAAAGCACACATCAAAACAAGGTTCATGAAGAAAAAAAGTTTTTTTTTCGTACAAATAAATAACTCCTCACGTTTTTTTTATTTTTGTATCTTTCGTGGACGTATTGTTTTACGTAACTGAAAAAACGAAATTTCCCGGTGATTTATTGGGGTATTTTACGCAATATTGAGAACAGTCTGATGTTTATTCCTTTCAGAGTTGTTTCGTACAACATCACCGCTAAGCAACACATAATACGTTCTGTGTTACAACTGCCTGTTCCACAATAATGGAACAAAAGTTTTTTTTTTTTATTTGCTTGTTAGCTGTTGTGTTGTGTTGGATAACTTATACTGAGAGTTGAGCCAATGTCGCCATATCGCAAAGGCAGACATTCTCGGTATAAACAATTACACAACTTTCATTTTTGCTTCTCCAGTCAATGTGGATCCCCACAAAGAAACCCAGACTAGCAAGCTGCATTCGCGGCGCCAGCGTTGTGCCAGGCAAAAAACTGTTTCACGTGCGCTCGTGTCTGCAGCGCCCCGTGCACTGCCTCGAGATGACAGGGAAAGCGCGAACACTTGGCCTTAATAGACCATTTGCTATATTACCCAAGCATCAAGAAGAATGCAGAGATTGGTGTTCCACGCGCCACACGCGCACGCCTTTCCCGTACAAAAGATTCGAAGTAAATAACCAAACTAAAACGGTGACGAAAGCGCGTGCAAGATACAATTTGTTTTAGGTTTTTGCTTTAGAAAATTTACTACTGCTGAGGCCAGCACGTGCAGCGCGTGGAACACCAATTCCTGCATTCTCCTTGATGCTTGGGTAATAAGCAATAGGGCGACGTGCGTGACCACTGATCTCTATTGTAGTAGGCTGGATCGCGGACCGCGGCCTCGGCAGCTGGGGCGGAGTGTCGCCACCGGCGGCCATTGATTGACACCAGCCAATGCATGGGGCTCTATGGGAAGAACGAGAAAAAGCGCCGTTTCCCCCGTTTCTAAGCTGCTGTCGGCACTGAAACTTTTTGGATACTTTTCGATAAGCCCGTCAAATAGCTTGCGTACAAACATTAAAACTGACAGCCCTCGCAGCTCTTATAAATAAATGTTTTGTGGTCGAGAGTGACTCCGCTGTAGTGCAGCTCAATGAGGCGAGAGTAACCTAGAGTTAGCGCGGAGTCGGTGGCGGTTTCGTTGAGTTGGGTTTAGCAGACGACAAGCTCGAAGGCTTTTTGCTCTGCACAATTCGAATACTCCCGGAAAGCCGCGGTCGAGAGGGAACTTCTTTGTCATTCATCAACTTCTGGACTTCCCCGAGACGGTCTCATTGACGGCAAATTCCTTTGTTTACTCCACTACGAGAGCAAGCTCGCCAGCTCAGCTGTTGGTGCTCCGGTACGTTTGATTTTTTTAATCGGCGTTCGAACGTTTGACAAATACCGATTCAATCTCCAAACACCCGACATAAGGGTCGCAGCACGCTACAAAAATACTCGCCTCCGAGCGCAGCCTACATGCTTCAATATTCTTACTTTTGTGCGTTTCTCCCATAGCATTGCCTGGTGTCAAGCAATGGCCGCCGGTGGCGACACCGACGGGCTCCCGATCCGCGATCC
This sequence comes from Ixodes scapularis, assembly GCF_016920785.2. NCBI lineage: Eukaryota > Metazoa > Arthropoda > Arachnida > Ixodida > Ixodidae > Ixodes > Ixodes scapularis. The sequence continues at coordinate 52,551,268 of NW_024609880.1, read as the reverse complement.
AGCCTACTACAATTAGCGGCGAGAAGTTTTGGTGGCGCCCTCCTATGGTTCCCCCTTGTGACGTCATTACCTTGCGAACAACAAGTTCGATGGTGTTTGTAAATAGCATGGTGCAAGCCTGAAATCATTGCGCTCTCAAAGGAACACTGCCAACACCGTCGAAATTAAAGTTCTTTCACTCCTCTTATTTCCGCCGATGGTATAGCCTTTCCGACGTCATAGTCAGCTTTTGGGCCAATAGTGGAATAGGGAGGCTCAAGTGAGGGTGGGTGCAACTGCTAGATCGGCGATCACGGGACATGGACGCCATTTAATTGCTAAATTTTGCTGGGAGTCTATGGGGCAAAGGGTCGTTTTCTTTCCTAACTCGGGTCATAAAAGCCCATTAAGGTGCTTGAATAATTTACACAAGGTATAAATGATTACTTTTCCATAGCCACCAGTTTTGTTGCGATAGGTTAAATATTTTTTTAACGCGAAAAATGGTAAATTCCGCCATCTTGGACGCTGCTGCTTGTCTGGCAACTTTGCTTTCTCCGCTCGACGTTTGCAATTCTCGGAGCGAGAAGGAAGCGAGAGAGGCTGCGCCAAGGCGCTCGTTGCTTGCAATGGGAGGCGAGAGGAGGAAAGGCGCATGGAGCAACAGAGTTGCAACAGAGCGGGCGCCTGCTCTCGTGCAGGCAACACTGGCGCATATCCTTTCTCGAATCCTCTCCCTCTGGCGCCGCCATTAAATTGCAAACGCTCTCCAGGTTTTGAGTTGCGCCCACCCTCACTACAGCCTCCCTATAGTGGAAGGCCGACCACAGCGACGCTTTCGGTCGCGCACGTCGCCAATAGAGATCAGTGTGCGTGACCAAAAGCGTCGCTGTAGTCAGCATTTATGGTTGACCAAACACTCAATGTGATGTTTTTATTCGAATTACTTTTGCTTTCATCGATGGAAATAAGAACGACATACAGTCAACTTTTGCCCAAGTGGTTTTTAAGAATGTGGTGACTCCAAGCTTTCGTCGTGCTTTTTACATACTCGCCATCCAACTTGTAGTTTGCAACTGATTATAACTAGCCAGGATTACAACTCGTACCATCACGGAGAGGCAAATTCTGGTCTTGACGTCCCGAACGGAAGCTAAAAGAGGGCGCCACCGAACCATCTCGTTGAGGCTACACATTATACACCGTAGGATGCATTTTGTGTGCCCTATAGTATACCTATAGACGCCTTGCAGCAGCGGTGCATGTGCGCCGCCATAACCAACTTTCAGTTTTTTTGTTTTTCATCTTATTTGGACCACTTTGCTCCATCATTACCAAAGCAGGACAGGTTAGTGACGCTTTAGATTTGACTGGGTCCTCTCCCCATCATGGGCCTTTGTCGAGGCTCGTCAAAGCTTACTTCAGTGGCTCGGTACATCACGGTAAGACAAGAGGTCAGCAATGACGGCTGTAATCTGGCGCGTCTACGGTAGCTGTATCGAGTTAGGGACGCTGACTCGTGTGTGCCATTTCCCCTCTTTCCTCCATACTCGAGTGACCACAACGCTGCGTTGAGCGCGATCGAGCAAATAAAGAGTGGTGGATGCACATTAAAATAAGTGTTACTGAGGGCAGTAATAGCTATCTCTGTCGCTTCTTCAAACATTGTATTGTCTGTGGGAGGATTGGCGCGTCAACTTTCGAATGACCCTTCTTTTTTCTTTTCGAAGTTGGCAGCGTGGGACACTCGCTTCCAGCGGCGAAACGTGAGAGAAGAATCAGCCTTTCGAATCCGCGCGGTGACGGAGGATCCTCTTCTACCGCCGCGTACGACGTCGTGATTGCTCGTGAGTGACAAGAAGAAAGGTCCCGCTTCTTTTCGAGTGCCTCCCACCGGCTCCCCTGCGGTTTCCAGGGCTGGTCGAGAGGGCTATACTCGGTCTCGCCTTACGATGGAATGCAGCGGACTCTACGAGCCAATCCAGGCCAATCCAGCGCTGCGAACGTACCACGACGACTGGTCCCGCGCGTCGCTTCGGCCCTGCCCACCTGAAGCCGGTGGGGGCGGTAACGCGTTACCGGTAACACGTAATTTTTTTTAATAACGTACACTAACCTTTTTGAGACATCGTTCTGTCTATTTTCTGTCCCTTGTAAGTTTTGATGTTTCTTCTCTACCCCCGTCTCAGGTTAATTCAACATGACTAACCCACAGTTACTCTTTGAAAGCAGCAACGAAGAACCGGACTTACGTTACTCATTTCGAGTTACAGGTAACGTCGTTACATTCCTCGTTACATCTTCTTCCGAAAAACAAAACAAAAAGGTTACGCGTCAATTTTTGTGTGTTTGTAGGCGCGCAAGTCACGCACACTCACCCACAACAAACCTTTAAAATCTAAATCGTAAAAAAATACGGTAATTTTACGTTAATTTTCTGCATGGACATAATATTTCTTGAAATAATGCGCTTATGCATACCTGTAACGTCAAAACAGTGAAAACGTTTGAATTCACGAAAAGAAAGTAACGCGAAAGTAATGTGCCTTACTTTTTTTTTATCGGTAACGATATCCGTCACGCGTTCTCTTTATTAAAGATAAGTTTAGTAGATCGTTCCGATAGCTCCGATACCCCCAATAGAGAGTTTTAGGGAACCCTTTTTGCACATCCGATACGCGTACATGATGGGCCTTTCGGTACGAACTGCGAATGCGCTACAGCAGAAGACCCGCGCATGCGCAGTTAGTACCGGACGGCCATCGCACCGTATCGGGTGTGCAAAAAGGGTTCCCTAAGACTCTCTAATAGAGAGTTTTAGTAGATCGTTCCGATACCTCCGATAGCCCCGATAACGATACTATGCATGCGCAAGGGAGGCTGTGGCGGAGTATCGGGTATCGTTATCGGAGTCATGGGAACGATCTACTAAAACTCTCTAATAACGGTACCCGATAACGATACGATGCATGCGCAAAAAAGGCAGCGGAGTATCGGGTTTCGTTATCGGAGTCATCGCAAACATCTACTAAAATTATATTTTGAGGTAACGTAGGTCGGGTGTAACGCGTTTCTTTTATTACATAGTAACGAGTAACAGATTTAGTGACTTATTGTTCTTCGGTAACGCCTACAACATTGCCCGAAACGCGAAAGCTGGATTGGCTACGATGGCTCGTATCATCCTCTGCGCTCCATCGGAGCTGAAAGGGAGCATGGTAGAGTGGCGGTCGAGGGAGAGAGAGAAGAACGGTCTCTTCTTCGAGTGAGACGAGATTTCTCAGGAAGGGGAACGGTCGGAAGAAATTGCACTCGGTTTTTGAGCTGCTGCGGCGCCGTCTCGTAGACTCCGGTTGTGTGCCTCTGTCCGGTTGCTTTTGAAGGGTCGATTGCTTTCGCGAACATGCGCTGCCCGTGTTATGGCTAGAGCAGGGAATGGAAGCGGACGACGGGACAGTTCGCGGCCCTCCTCTTTCTCAAGAGAGACAAAATTAAAAGTAGTATCTATATATATATTTCTTTTTAACATGCCGTTTTCTTTTCTTTTTTTTTTTTAAATATAAGTAGTCTCTACTTGATGAAATTAATTTCCAGACAAACCTGGTAGAACGCAAAAAAAATGAAGCGACCTACTTTTTTTTTTGTTCAAGTATCGTTGGGCGGAAAGAAGCTAGCAGGGAGCTCTGAAAAGTACAGTCATTCTCAATCTAAGGAGAAAACGAGCGAGCGGAGGTACGGAGGCGGTGGCGCCTGTTCAATGGGAAAGGTAGTCTCTGCATCAGCACAAAGAGTGGACCACCTCACGCTAAAGTCAGGAGAGTGCTTTTCATTCTTCGTGAGCCCATCTATAGATTCGCTGGTGACGGGTAGCTTTATAGAGACGTTTCTTGTATACAGATATTTTGATATCCACACACCGGCGAAGCAAGCGTACATCTTCGCACCGCAACCACACGCAGTTCGTGTGCTTGGCGGCATTGGACAATAAGTTCCATGTCTTTAAATACGCACGAACAACAGTTCCAATGTGATATGTGGAAATGATCATGATTTATAAGCGGATTGCATGCTCAGTGCCAGAGACGCTTATATTGGCGAGGAACGCTCTCTGTACGATGATGCTCCCTGGAGGTCTTGGCAAGATTAGCCCAGAACGGCCATAAGCTTCGAAGATTTGAATGGACCAAAATGGCAATTGCCATAGCAACTGAGACCAATCAAATCATTTTGCGAGGTTTGGTCATCTGTGTGTTCGAATTTGTTCGTGTCCCTCTAAAAGGCAAGGAAGGCAACGGCGTTACTTTCCGAGAATACAGTGACTTGGGTTTCCACGGCTCAGCAGGCGCGTGTACGTCTCTTCGGGAAGCGAGCAAAGCACGTGCCATAAGCACGAACCCCAAAAATTTATATCATCGTAACTGGCTGAAAACAAGAGTACGAGCGCGAGCACGTATGCTGCTTTGAGCAACGCCGCACGGCGGAGTTGCGACCTGCGACTTATGGCAGTTACCCGGGAAACCTCTAGAACAGTGGTTCTCAACCATTGCTGTTTTGCGGACCCCTTGTGGATCGGCGCAGATGATGGAGGACCCGGTTCGTGACGGGAGGAAGGAAAATGTATAGGTTAATTTTGATAATGATTTAATATTTGGATGTAACTAAGGGCTAGTGTGAAGTACACTTCTCTCATTGACACTCGCACGAGAGATCTTGCCCGAAAATTGGAATGCTTCTTCTCAATCTGAGAAAAGGCAACTTCTACTACCGGGCTTGACTGATGAGGCAGGTCCTCGCGGACCTCTACAATGCCTTCGCCGACCCCAAAGGGCCCGCGGAACCCCATTTGAGAACCACTGCTCTACAATATGGTGGGCTAGAAGGGGAGATGTGACGATCATGCGGTCGAGAGCAGTCCCGCGATCTAAGCTCACAGAGCGCACTGTAATCTGCATGCGCGGCGTGTGTATGAAGGCACTCTACATGCGCGCAGGATGCAATGCCACCTTGCACGTTTGAAGAAATAATGTCAAGAAAAAAGGGCGGATTTAGCGTTTCATTTCACAATGGACAGACATGCAATTGAGGTGCAAAAGGAAAAACTACCTATTTATATATTAATATTTCTCGCTCGCTTTGTTTATTCTTAACCCAATCCACTTTTTTTTCTTTTTTTAATCATGGTTCAGGAGGTTTCTTTTTTCAACGAGGTTCATTCACGCGCGTCCGAAAGAGGCTTTCAAAGCGAGAGGCTCGTGCCAACGCTCGTGTTGTGCACGCCTGTTCTCTGCCCGTACACCTGGAGCTGGCGATTTCCTAATACAAGATGGATTTCCCAAGAATTAACTGGTCTTTGCGGCTGTCCCACTACGGCCATCTTACAGATGCCTGTCATGGCGATAGTGATGTGTGCGGCATAAAGCGTGTGACCGCTCTTAACCGCTGGGGAGAAGCGAGCGTTCACATCACCTCTGCTTAGTCCACCATGTCTACAGTGCGTAGAAGCTTGACCTTACACGCTCATCGGGCTTTCTTGCATCAGTGGAAACCTCAGTTAAAATGCACCGGACGACGAGTTTGACACCCCTCGGTGTCAATACCGTTCGCACCCGACACCTTGTCGTCTTCTAATGGGATCATCTAACATTAATACGTAGCTACCTCGTGCGTTTAGAAGATATGATTCGAATATTGCAACATGCACCCGGATATTCACGGCCCCGTTCCAATTTATGGGAGGCTCCCCGTCGACCGTTTCTTTCTCTCCGCTCGCGTCGAAAGAGGGCCAACATGCCGATAGCATCTCTCTGTCCGAATCTTCGTCGCGCACGCATGCACGCTGCTGCAGGTATCCCTCAGCTCGGGGGCATTGCAAATGAGCGTCTTCGCCCCGGAATGTGCCGACGACGAGAGAGCGCGTTTCTGTTCGGGCATCGTCGGGACCACCTCCGGCGCTGTTTTGCGCCTCTCGGTTATTAGGGTTCGTCGAGTCGTTACGTATCCGTCCCAAAGGAAACGGATTTCACTCGCATTTTTCGGCACCAGCGCGCGATGGGGTCGTCGCCTTTTGGCCATAAAATTTCGGCCGCACCGCTGCTAACACACCATACAGAAGACAGTCACAGATTCGAACGCGAGTCACTGCGCGAGATCCGTGCTTCGAATGCCGCATGGAACGAGTTCAAGGAGGAAACTTGGGCATGCGGCATTCGAACCACGGAATATTCCGGAGACTCGTGTTTGCATACCGTCTTTTGTATGATGTATGAGCAGTGTGATTCCGGCTTATTAGAGCCCTTGCCTTCCTTCCCACCACGATATGCCGTTTCATTTCCGGCATATGCAGTATAACAATAAAAAAAGTACGTGTTTTTGTTTTGTTTTGCAGAGCACGTAAACAGTCAATTACAACGAAAGGGATCGGTGGACGAGTGTGTTAAACCATAGCCTCTTCTATACTGACAAAGCCTGGCAGATCGCCACGAGAAGCGGCCGCCGACCGACTAGCACCAACCACTAGGATCGCGACATCCGACAGCATGACATAGGGAGCCTACGGCCCCTAAACGACGTGACCCCCATCGAACAGTTGGACGCTCTGTGTAGTTACAGACTCTCTAGCATAACACTCCGGCTTCTGTGACGTCTCGGGACCACTTTGGGAGTGATAGGACGCTAAGCTGACCAGTGAGAAACGGGGAGGGGGTATGTTTATACAGCCTAGAACTTAGTTTGCCTCAACGGGCGACGAGTCTCCCAGCTGTGGATGAGCAAATCTAGCCCGTGCGGTACAACCGCTAGTCTGGGGTCTTTAACGTTCATCAACATGAACGGATACATGACCGCCCGCCGGTACGATGCTCATCCAGATCGAAATGGCCAGGGGTGGGGACTCAACCCAGGATGCTGGGTTCTGCAGCGCGAGCCTTCGCTCCACGTGCTCCGAGCTGGTGTGCGCTAGCCCACTCGGCCACCGATCCCCCGAACAGTGGGAGACGACGCGTTCTAGGCGCCGCACTACAGGTAAAGAGCTACTGTGCATTGCACACAATTTTTTTTTACACAATTGTTAAGCATTGTTTCTCAATTGATGTGGAACAATGCGTTCCACATCCATGGGATCGCGTAGAATGCGATTATTAGAATGGTCTTATGTCTATCATCATGCTCCAAGCCGGTGGTGCTGGCTCCTGCGCACAAACAGTTCCCACAATGTTTTTTGGTTGAAAAAGGGGGGGGGGGGGGGGGGGGGGGAGGGATCACTTGCTACGATAGAATAAAAAACCAGCTACGAAACAATTTGAAAAAAAAAAGGAAAAAGCCTCTGCTGAGGTTTTTGCCTTTTTACTCCACTATATTTCATAAAAAATAAACTTATTATTATATTATTTTCCTGCTGCTGTGAAAAAACATAAATAGTAATATCAAATTGCAATATAAAAAAGGTTCCAGTTCGAAATATCTCTATTTAAAGGTAAAACATAACTGTCCATAAATTCGTACGAATCTGTAAACAAAGCGGAAAAACATTAGTATATATATATATATATATATATATATATATATATATATATATATATATATATATATATATATATATATGTATACAACACGGGCACTTCACACTATCGTACGTGGTCTCCGAGGAGGATATAAACGAATATGTGCAGATGAATGAACCGTACTTAATCCAATAAATCAAAGAATTGAAGTTTTCAGGAACCCGCCGAAAGCCCAAAAACGGCGGAGCCAGGATTGGATTAAGTACGGTTCATTCATATATATATATATATATATATATATCTGGCCATTTTTTGCAAACAATCTACCCTTCTCGTGCTTTTTTAATTTTTTATCTTTAATTTTTAAGGTTTTGAGATGGTTTAAGCACGTGTGCAAAGGGCACCGTGGCAAAGCGGGAGCGAACTTTCGGCCGCGGTGCTCGTAAACTTACACCGAAAGTTAGCCTCCAGATGTGTGGCGCCAACGGTCTCTTCTTTCTACCTCGCTCTCTTCTGGGAAATGAATCACCGGCTGCCCTAGCTGCAACCCTGGTGTCGAGTGCTCCGTTTTCCTTTTCCCACACTCGCTCGCGGCCTCGGCCGCTGCGCTATCCGGAGTATCGCGTTCCTTTCGTTTCCCAGGTGTCGTTCGAGCGTGCAGGTGCAGCTCGGGCTGGCAAGGGCGGCACTTTCCACTGCATCCCATAAACTTCTCTCTTTCTCTTGTACAAAACTCTTGAAATAGAATATAAGGTATACTTTAACGCTACGTGCAGCGCTAAAGGAGGCAGTGGTCACGCGAGAGCTCAGCCTTTGAAAGTGATTTGTGAGTTAGCGAGATTAGGGTGCCTCAATGTTCTTCCTGAGCTCGTGCAACGAATCATCTTTCAGGCATGACCTCCTGCAAAGAAAGCATTTAAAAAAAAATCGGGTTGTGTGTGTGTGTTTATACAGCTTAGAACTTGGTCTGCCTCACAGGGGCGACGAGTCTCCCAGCTGTAGATGAGAAATTTAGCCAGTGCGGTACAGCCGCTAGCCTGGGGTCTTTAACGTGCACCACGCAGTAGTGATACACGACCGCACATTTTGTAGGCCTCAGCCCCTGCAACTGAAGCATATGGCAGTACTGGCCGTGCTCGTGCAACGAAAGTATTTTGTAGGCATGAGCTCGTGTAACGAAAGCATATTGCCGAGACTCATGCAACCAAAGCAACTTCGCAGACTACGTTCCCGCGTTGGTACCAATGAAAACGCTGCGTGACATTTATGAAGTGATCCAGGGCCCGCTTTTTCGGCACACCCTAAAAGAAAACAAAAAACATAGACTGATATGTTTTGAAAGAAGGAAGGCTTGGCAAAAGGTTTGAGCATAATTTGATTTCAATTTAGCACAGACAAAATCGTAAGGGCCTCACGACACCAAACAATTCTCGCTTGTTTTAAATAAAGGCCTATCTATATATATTCCGCAGCGCTGACTTCAGTGGTACAGTGGCTAGCGACATGAGCTACAGAGTGCGGGAGCGGAGATCAGGCAGTTCAAAGTTCAAACCACGCTGTCGCACGGCGAAGCGACGGTAGTTTTGGAAAAACTATCGACAGTCAGTTTATCGATAATCTTGCATCACTAGTGAGTAGACACATTTAAGCGCCTCTACTTCCGCTCTGACCCTCCCCTCGCTGCTTTCTAGAACGCATCTGCCTTTGTCTGGTCGCCGTTCGCTCAATATATCTAATATCGCTAGCCACTTTAGAGCGCTGCATCAGCGCTCATTAAGGTTCAAGTCAGCGCTGCATCGATTTAGCGCTGCTAGGTGTATACCCGCCTCAAAGTAATAATAAAATAAAGCTCCCATAGGTCACATATTAATTTTAATTCCTTCGTGCACTTTAAGCCCGCTCGTCGTTCAACCGGTTTTTAAACTGTCACCCAGTATTATAATCCGTGGACGTGAGCTACGACAGGCACCCTTAGAGAGGAGCAGCCAAGCAAAGAAACGGGAAGGGACGAAAGAAAGATACGGGCGTCGCTTCATACGACAAACGCATCGAAGCCAACGGACCGGCAAAACCCGTTGTTTCGAGAAACGGACGTTGAAGGCGTGCTCGCGTTACGCTAAATCGTCTTTCAGCTTCTTGCTTCTCTTTTTCCTGGTACGCGCTCTTTGTTGTCGGAAGAAAGCGAGCCCTCCCATTGTCTAATAGCCGCTGTTTACTCGTGCGTACACCAGGCGCGTGCACGCGCGTATACGTACACACGCACGCACGCGAGTAAACGCGCGTGCACCATGCGGAACAACGAGCAAGACAGAAACATAAAGAAGGCCCACCCGAGAAAGCTGCCATTTTCATAATGCGACTCCGTGAAACAAAATGACGGGATCATCGCCTCAGACTGTGTGTGTGTGTGTGTTACGGCTATGAGTGCTCTGACCGCGCGGTACAGCGTACTCTCTTTTGCACCTTAGATGGACCGCATGCAGAATGCTACGAGTCACCGAAACCACTCCCATGCAGACGTGAGTGACACGTGAGCCTCGGGAGGGAATAAAGCGCACGTTCGTCTGCTTCTTTTGCAGCGGTTGTGGTGACGTCAGAAAGACGCCGATCTCTGATTGGTTCTGAATGAAGGATAGTGGGTGGTCCTCAAGGCAGCTTGCTTTGAGGTCTACCCACTATCCTTCAATCAGAGCCAATCAAAGCTCGGCGTCTTTCTGACGTCACCACAACTTGTGCGCAAGAAGCAGACGACTTGCTCTCCGCATAGCCGCAGCCACACATGCTGACACGGTGACAGAACGAACAATGTGACTGTCATACAAGAAAGGCCTCAAACGGTGTCTGCAGACCACGGTGGAGAGCCTTCCTACACCGTGCTGCAGACCATCATTCGTACGATGTATACCACTAGTAGAAGTGTGACTGTGGCTGTGCAGCGCTGGGTTGGCTCGTATATGGCTCGTAATAGATTTCGCTCTGCGGTCCATCGCACGGAGTGTAGGCTGAGGGCTTCGTAGACCTCTGCTGGGGAGTTCGTTGGCGTCTCGGCTGCCCTGCACGCCTGCCTGCGCCGCCCTGACTGGACTGGTACGTCGGCTTGGCCGGCGTCTTGGCTTGCGTCGGCTCATCGGACGGCCCGCACCGCAGGGAGAGCGAACCCGGTCATACCGGTTCGTTGAACGGAGTCCGGCAGCAGCCAACTTGATCGGCTCGAGGAGTTCCTGCCGCTGTCTCGGCGTTGTTGTTGTTGGCGGGCGGCTTTCGTTGGAGATTATGCACGTAGCACGCTTTGCATATCTCGGGCAGGAAGAAGCGGCGCCGCGGTGAGATACCGCCTTGCCAAACGCCGTGTTGTCTTGTCATGATGAGAGACGAGGCGCAGTTGCACTGGATGTCCGCGCCGAGGGATCGTAACCGGGCAGCGGTAAAACGCGTACCTTTTTGTGTGTATTAAGAAAATAGAAAGTTTTGGTATTGTGCATTCGAGCAAACGCCAGCGCATGTGTTTGCGCTGGCGTTGCGTGCTCCACGCTGCGTGATGCGCGTCGTCGCCATGCGCCATCCAAGACCTCGGTTTGGGGCTCCGCGCTTGCGCAGTGTCCAACACACAACGCTAACGAAAACGCACAGTGCTTCTTTCTACCCTTCATCCCCCCCTCCTCTCCTTTTCCTTCAATAAAAGATGTTTACAACAACAACTTACGCTCGTATACGCAATACTACTCACTAACGTAGTGGAAAGGCACAGTCTCTGCCGGCTACTCCGTGTCCATAAGTGCGTCGCAGAAATGGACGTGACATTTCCAAGCTGTTATTTCTATCTCCTACTGCCTATACTACGCCGAGGAATTTGATTGAAGGACGCGGAAGTTGAGCATGTGCTGCTTTTTCGGTCTTGCGGTCGGTACCATATCTTTCCCGCTAGTGAGGTATATGGCGCCTGCTTTGTTCGCGTTCCAAAGTGATGAACCTATATTATAAAACAAGTATTTTGAGTTCACTTTCTTGTAGAACGCAGAGACGGCCAATCGCGGCGAACAATATCAGTATCTCAGCAAAGGACGAGGCTCATAATACGATTAGATTTAAGTACTGCGACGTGTGCAGGGACAGCGAACAAGAAAAACGATTATCCCAGTGTACATCGTATTTATTGGTCTATTCCTATTCCCAGCTTCCTCATTCGATAGGATCTTTGTATTTCACCGTAATGTGTTCCCTCATGTTATTAAAAAAAAAGTCAAATTGCATAAATTTTATCTGTGTGTGTGTGTGTGGGGGGGGGGGGGGAGGGGGGCGCAGGGCATGGCATCCTGACTAGGTACATAATTTCTGGAAGCATGGGAAGCGTGCACGCGAAGGTAACCTAACGGCAGAAGCGCCCAGTGTGTATAATCTGTTGAGTCTCATGATGTGACGCATTTATACAGGGTGTTTCACGAAAGGTGGACAAATTCAATATTGCGAAACCTATACGCATCATACAAAAAAAAAAGAAAAAAAAAAAGCTTGGGTCGTCTTGGTCCTAGGCCAGGGGCCTATTTAGGAAAAATATTAAATTTCGGGATATTTAAGTTCTTGATTATTTTCGCGTAATTAATTTTTTCTTTAAATATTGAATTTAAGGGCAAGTTTCAATTAGAATCTTGCTGAGCATCTTCGAGAAACAGTAAATCAATAAATTGCGGAACGATACAAGGCACGCGAAGCATTTTACGGCTTTCTGAAAAACCGCACAACTTCGACGGGTTTTTAAGTTTCGGTTTGCAATCGGAGCGCTTCTCGGCGCCGACAGCACCGCACCCTGTGGAGAAAGTGCAACCAGCCTCTGCTGCGCTATCCTCGCGCAACGCAGCAGAGTCTGGTTGCGCTATCTCTCCACGGGGTGCGGTGCCGTCGATGCCGAGAAGCGTTCCGATTGCAACAACAGGCAAACAAACAAATACAATCGAAAGAACAATTATGTGTCTCATAATAACGAGCTAAACCATCGGTTTCGGAGCTCATTTGGTAGGTTAGTTTTCATAAAACTAAAATTGACGGCTTCTAAATGTTACCGCATCCAGTCGCAAATATTCCGACAAATCGCCAGAACTTTTGCCAAAGACGTGTGGTGTACACGAATGAACGATCTACAAAATCTGCCACATAAACCCCAGTAATCCTCTATAAATTGCAATATCCCTTTCCTAACCCTTTCTTAGTACAAGAAAAGAAAACAACGGCAAAGCAAAACGACAATAGTAACGACAACAGAAGCAAAGAATTATTTGGAGCAAAACACTAGACAAAATTCGTGTCAAGGATTGTCCGAAGGTTTATTGCGTCGCTTATGAAATGTATCTCGCGCAAATATTAGCGTTAAAGATCGCTTCTGCGGTTAGCGAGCTTCGCGTACCCTGTACACAACCGAGCATCGGAGACGGTGCACGCGCTTGACGAGATTGCGCCATATAACGGAGCGACGATCAAAGGCATGCGCCGCCACTGTTTATGCATGGACCATGCACGAGGGCTGCGCATCCTCGTTTCGAGAGAGAGACGCATAAACGTTTCCGGACTGCACGATGCGCTCTCATCACTGCAGCCAACCCTTGCCTGATTCAGCGGCGAGATTGATACGAAGCGGCCGCGGTGGGGGAAGAACATGGACGAAATTAGTCAGCTACTGTGTGTGCGTCACTGGAATCGTCGAGCCGGATGTGTGTCACGCACATATACACTTTCGTTCGAGTACGCACATCCGGACAATGTATATATACGTCGCTCAAGTATGCGGCGGGCTGGTGCAGCATATAGAAACGGAGCTTTGATGACGTTCTCTCGTGGTCCTGAACGCGCACCTCAAATTCCACCAAATTTTGTAGTGTTTTCCATTTTGATCAGCCACGCGCAAGGGGTGTCCGCTTCTCAACTGCTTTAGAAAGCTCAACATAAACCAACACGACGTCTACTACATGTCCGCCTTTGGCCACGCGGGGTGTAAGCAATGCGCATGCGCAGAAAGCAGATGCGCGGGAAGCAAAGCGCCTGCGCATATGCGCCGCACCGACAGCAGCTCCACCGGAGCGGGGTGGCAGCAGAACCATGCTCTGGTGCAGTGTCTGTTGTAGCGGAAAAAAAAATTCAAACTGCAACAACAACAACAACAAGAACAAAAGTCCTCCAAACATTTAAAGCATTGAGGCGCATTGAGCACTAATCGAAGGAATGATTTCTTTGTACGCCAGTTTTGAATATAAGAATTAATAAATAAAATTGAAGAACAAATAAACTTGCGTCGTTGCTTACCCGGTTTCAAGAAAAAAGTAAGAAAATTCCCTGTGGCGACTGATGTTATTTTTTATTAAAAACTGTTTTCCCAAAGAACTCGTGATTTTTCTTTGCGAAGAAATGTTTAAGTGGGAGGCAGACAGATGCTAGTACACCCTTTCTGCGACGTCGAAAAAATGCGGTGTCCGTAATGAGTCAACTGAGTGGAGCAGTGACGCCATTACACCCTAAGATGCAGTGACACCATTACTCCCTAAGATTCGGAGAGAGGGGGGGGGGGGGGGGGTTCTTTCTGAAGTTCTTATGTTGTATCACCAAACCATATCCCGCACATTGCTCGGCTGTAATGGTCACTGCAAGGACTTAAAGCGCAGGGCTTGGCCTATGATTAGAGATGCCATGAGCTTTTTGCGAACCTGAAGTTTGAAGATAGGCTGGTGGTGCGATTGGTTCCTGCTCGATTCGATGGGCTACGATTGTATTCATGTAAACGCAGCCTGTGATACTCGTAGTAAACATTGAAATGTCTCGAACTGAATGAGCTGCATTCGCGTATAGGCCATATACTGTCCATGAAGATTGGGCTAAAATGAAAAGTAAAAGAACTCCGCAACCACCAAGCCAAGCATTAAGGTGCATTAAAAGGCATATAAAATAAACAAATACGCTCTTCATCTTCGAATTAATATTTTACCAATAGTGCGTAAAGTACAGAAATGCGAGACAGCATATGTTCAGGTTATATGCTCATTTCTGCCCCAGTCTTAGGTTTATTCAACATGATTACAGAAATGCATCAACAAATTTTTAATTAAAAATAAATTAACAAAAGTTGGTACCCACATATCCCTTGTCTTTTTATTCTTAGGGTAAGATACAACGCCCTCAAACATTCACCCTCGAGTGCACATGGGAAAATAGTAATTCAATATAATAAGATTATTTTTTTAAATTAAATTTTGGTTTTGCACAGCTTTCATCAGCTGTCAGCTTACATGCCCCGTTAACGACATTAATATTTTCATAATTTTGAAAACTTTTCAGTTCTATATAACATTTCTCCGCAACATAATAAAATAAAGACGCTTTCACCGTTTCTTCTGAGAGAGAACGCTGTGCGCCAACCATTTGACAAACGCATGCAACGGCTCTATCGTATATTAATGAAGCTGAACACCTGCTCTCTAAACCTCTGTGATACCAGACATGAATCGCAATGTGTCGAAAGTGATGCGTGAACTCAGACTTAAACTTCGTTTAGACGTTTCATTTATCGTCTTCAAAAGATCGGCCGCGTGAGTGGAACTCTAAGCTTAGCCCGAGCTAGATTCGATGTCCAAAACAAATATAATGTTTATAAAAAAAAAAAAAAAAAAAATCACTGAAGCATAACGAATGTGGCTACGCCAAATACCAACTATAATGCTGGAATGTGCACTTTTTTTTCTATTACTAACTTTTTTTTTTTTTTTACGGATGTTTTCGCGGTTACAGTTGGTTTGAGTCTGCGCTTGCCGCTCTTCAAGTTGTTCCAGCTGCAGAAGGATACTCAACTCGCAGCACGCGGCCATAAAGTATCCCCAGCACATGTGAGAATGTTTCATGTGACAGCAGTTCTCTCGGCACACAGCTCGCGCTAAAGCACCTTGACGTGGCTGGCCTCCCTTGCTGACGGCGAGCGTATTTTTTTTCTCCCACAAAGACAAGGGTAAATAAGAAGCTTTAACCGGCACTGTTCCTACAATCTACCGCGGAGCACAGATTGCTACCTATTGCAAAGCTGGAATCTGTGAAAAAATAAACTCTAACGCTGGCGCCAAGAAAGCCGCTTCACGGCTGCCCCGGTCGCTCGCCCGCCTGGCCGCCGGCGACGGTACACGGGTAGGGAAAACTAGGAATTGTTCATTGTTGCCAGTGAAGAGTCGCCTCTTGGAACCCTCGTGGCCGGCGTAACTTGAAAATACAATAACTTCACGAAACAAATTTATTTCTATAAAATATTTTGGTTTGTAGTTAAGAGAGGGTAATTGATCCGGTCTGCAAATTTTCATCCAAATGAAAGGTATACAAAAATCGGCAGAGATCCCCTTGAAGCAACTGTTAAGCGTGTTTCACATGCAGCGATTTTGGCCCTAAAGCGGCGCGATTTCTGCCGTCGCGGCGCTCGTGCCGCAGAATTGCTGGTGCTGGCCAGAGCGCCGCGACGGCAGAAATCGCGCCGCTCTAGGGCCAAAACCGCTGCATGTGAACTAGGCTTCACGTTGACCTGCAACGGCTGAATGTGAAAAATTCGACCGGTTTCCTTTGGAGATGGGAATGAACTTCAATTGTTCAGGAGCGAGAAACCTGCGTGAAACTCGACTATAGCAGGCGTTGATTCCCGCATACCTGAACACACACAGACGCACACCCCCGCCACACACACACGAACACTCACAAACAAACACGCACACGCGCGCACGAACAGATACACACACACGCATACATATACATCCGAACACACACCTGCACCCACTTGTTCACATACACGCGCTCACACGTGTATTCTGCGCAACAACATACATCTACAAACGCACAGACGCGCGCGCGCGCGCCCAGGTACACGCGCACATAATTACGCATCACACAAGTACAAATGTTGTAGTGCCTCTATAGGTATACACACAAAAAAAAAAAACGGAGCGGCGGCAAGCACATCTTTCCATAGGCACTGCATGCGAGTCTGCTGTTTCTGTGGACGAGCAGAGCGTGAGTTATAGCACGGCGTGATTATTACTGCGCTGCTTGAAATTAATGGCGTCTCGGTCGGAACAACGAATCGAATGGGGTTACACCGCTCTTGCGCCCGATTCTCTTGTGCCGCGTGTGCGCTGCCGTTTTATTTGACGCAACAACGAGGTGGATGGGCCTTTCAGGGGAATTCGGGGCCCATTAGCCACGCGCCGTAGAGAATATTAAAGAGCACTCTCCTTCTCCTCTTCTTCTCTAATCACTCGTTTCTGGTCATCATGAACTCATTTCGCAGTTTGATCGGGGTGTAACTGTCTCGCAACATTCGCCAGTACGTGGGGTGAACGCATACCCATCCCTGCCCGTTTCGATCCTGAGCATCATATACCCGTCCGCGCTCGTGTAATCAGCATTGCGTGATGCGCGTTAAAGGCTTCGTGCTGTACTTGGTCTTACCCAGGGTGTCGAACCGGAACCGAACCGAACCGAAAACCGGAACAGAACCGTTATTTTTAGCCGAACCGGAACTGAACCGGAACTGAACCGGAAAAAAATATAACGGTAACCGGTTCAAAACGGTTCACGGTATTTTTTTTGTTAGTATTACAAATTTATTATTATTGGCACGTGTATTCCTCTACGTATTGATCAAATCGTCATATACAGAATTGCAATGTATAATAAATCCTGGTTTTTTGCGGCGCTTTCTTATTGGCACTATGATTAGCCATGTGTCACAATGTCACGTGACGTCATGATGTCAAGACATGCTGTCAAGTAATGTCACATCACGTGACCCCGTGACGTCACGTGACTCACCGCGTTAAGTCCATTCGAATTGAGGACGTCGCTAGATCTATTAACGTTGTTGATACCGTGACGTCACATGACATCACAACTTCACACTGAGAGTCACGTGACACCATGATGTACCCGATTGTCATGATCCCGAGTAAAATGCTCTGGTTCATGACAACCAGTATCGCCAAACATTCGGGTAACGCTCGTGTTCAACTCAAAGATTATGATGGGCCCGAGTCCCACTAGAGCTAGAAACAGAAACAAACGAAAGCGACAAGCCTCAGACACATGCAGCATGTTCGCGATGGTACCTTTATACGGCTTTGAGTTGTTCGGTGCTCGCGAAGTTAGCACGAGTGTTTACAAGCCTGCAAATGGTACCATCGTGTGCATGATACTCGTGTTTGAGCATAGCCTTCTTTATTCTACAAAGCCTGTCAAATCGCGAAATACTCTGGTTTAAGGCTAGCCGCTGTCGTTTGTTTCTGTTTGTCGCTTTAGTGGGGCTCGGGCATTATAGCCCAACTAAAGCTATATCTGAAGATCAGCCCATGCTCTATGCTTTGCCAACCCTGCGTATGACTATGATAAACCCTGACGGTGTATATATTAGGATCAGATCACGTGGCTGATAGTTCTAATTGTGAGTTGAGGAGGGGAAAGCTGTTTCATTTCTTTCTTTCGACTGTCTGCCATTTCGCGGAGGGGCAAACTAATGGATGCTTTTGCAAGTTATCAACGTCAAGGATTACAACTTAGCGGTATTTATTGAACTTAAGGTAAAAAAAAAAAAAGATACTGCACGACCCATTTTACATGTATGCACATTATTGAGGCTCCCAAACATGTTTTCGTTATTGCTGAACTGCCTCAGAAAGTTGTCCCGAGAATAGAAGTGTTAAAGGGTCTAAATATGACGTATTAGTCGGACGTTACATAAAACTATTAGTGTGTACGGGAGGGATACCTGAAAAGAAAGATCCTAGTGGCCTCACGGGGATAGCCGAACGTTGGCAGCCGCTCTAAGTCTCACAGGAGTGTTGCTCTCAAGTTCTCCAAGTTTCGACCGCCCTGTATTTTGTTTAACCTTCACAGTTTGGTGCAAAGTTAAAGCAAGGAAGAATTACTGTTAACAAGTGACACAAATATAATTGTCGAGTGAACACCACTCAATACGGAGCAGGCAACCCCTGAGGAATAAAAACTATCTTGAGGAGCAACTAAAAAAAAAGGGAGTGGGGAGGGGGGTAGTTTTAAAGCATACTGTGTCGCAAAGATTCCTCTGCCCCACATTTTCGGCGCAGACTAGAAAGCGTGGCCTGGAAACGATAGTGACAGATGGGTAGTTGGTACAACTTTTATTTGTAAAAACACTCTTGCCAGAAAGCACGTTTTCGTCGTGCCAGATACTCGCGCCGTGCCTAACGACGATGTACCAACAAGAAAAATGTGTGCCTCTCAAATACATAGCTTGCACTGAGCGCGAAACTTTTGCAGCGTGCATTTTGCCAAACCGGATTTGATTTTCTCAGCAAGAACAACTCGCAATGACAACCAGTATATAGTGCGATTACGTCACGTGCAAACCATGTTAAATAATTCAGCTTTCTGGTGAAGTGCGGCGTTCGCAACACCAGCACTAGACGTCCAATGTGTAAAGTTGTGTAGTATTTATAGTAGTCTCGCGATGATATACGGCAGCCTAATGACATGTTGGAGCACATGACTGATAAAGAACAGAGTCATGAAGTAAGGTCTCAAAACAAGTGCACGTAAAACCTAAAATAACATTAGCCTCCCGAGGTAGTATCCCGCGACGTTTCGAGCTGAGGCAAGCTGATGCCCAAAAGTGATTTATATTAGGATTCTAAAAAATCTTCGTTTGCCCTGCGCGGAATCTATGTTTAATTAGGAATATCATTTTATGCATTTCTATGCATTTCTTTTTGCAGTAAAGCGTTGTGTAAGGGATTATTTAGAAAAAAATTGCGTGTCATCTCCTTATTTCTGCACATTTCGTGTATTTGCCTTCCGATATATCATGTGACCACAGTGTTTTTTGGCATGCCCTGTAACCCACTATTTTACACTGCAAAACAGCTAACAAAAGCACGTTGCCGAAGACACAACAGCTGGCGTATTTTCGTGTATCGTCCTTCCGTGTCGGTCTCAGGCGGTTATGTGAACTTCATAAAGTCAAATTTATCGATGATAATAAAAATATACTTAATTCCTGTCTGAAGATTTGGCAGCATAAATAGAAGGTTCTCACCTCCAAGATATATAAGAAAATGCGCCTTTAAATTATCTGAAAGATGTTCGGCAAATATTTTTCGGCGCTTTTATCCTCTATAGACACGTTATAGGTGATTTTGAAAAGATATCAATAATGTTTTTTTTATTATTTTGAAGCTAATTTAAATAACTATATGTGTTCCTCACGCATATATAACTTCTCAAATATATAGAAGTTTATTATCGCGTTTTTTATGTGTTTTTACTATCGCCTTTTTTTACTGGAACGAGTGGTGGAACCATGACGATTGCACACAAACTCTCAGAAAGTGTCCAATTAGGTAGCTTCCGAATTGAGTAGAGCATGAAATACCACTTTGTTCTATTTAACAAAAATCATCAATTAGCGAGGGTGATGCTTATTTGCAAATTAAATTGACCTGCATTCTGTCAAGAGCAAACCTCAACATCCAGGCTATGCCAGTTTATCCAATATAAGAAAATGTTCACATGGGTAAGCACTGTTTCAGGTCAGATTCGATCTCAGTACTAAGGTGCTCATAGGTTAGAGTGAACAATTTCAGCCACTCCTTTTCGCATGATTCGTCGCCCGCATCATGGTGCTGAGAGCAAACAATATGCTAGTTAGAAAAACAAGCATTGCGATTGTCGCTTAGTGTTCCTATAAAATATAGACTGGAAGGACTTGTCCCGTGACTTTCGTGACATTTTGAAAATTATATTCCCTTAAGCTCAGTCGTCTCGTCATCATATATATATTGTGAAACGTATTCCGTAAAACTCATTTTATGGTATATATGGCGACGAGGTGCCCATTTCATGATTGTATTCACTGTAATTAATTCCTTAGTTCAAGGGCAAAACTACGATTCAACATCTAATACTGCGATACAAAGTTGTACCAATCACGGGTATTTTAGGCAACCTACTTCACTTCCGAAAACATTTCGATTCAGGTACAATATATGTGACTCTGGTAAACGAAGGGATGTTGAGTCGTATAAACACGACGTTTTGTATGTTAATCTAGATTTTCCTTTCTTGTTGTGTAGGAATAAATAACAGAATTTTATAATTTTGGTACCTGAGAATAAAACTGAATTGAACAAACAATAAAAAAAAAAAAAAGAAACTATATACTGTAAACGACTATTTTTCGTGGGCTCAATATTTCGCGATTTAGGTCAAAGCTGAAGTTTTGGAATAATTCGCGGGTTGTAATTTTCTCGACGCGGTGGAATCTCAATATAAATTTCAATCTGTTTACATTTTACCGAAATTGTTCGCGGGACCCATTTTTCGCGAATTGTAGGCGATTCGCGAAATTCTCAAAAATAGGTCCTCGCAAAAATCAGATCGTTTACAGCAGTTAGTTTCACGGCCTAAATAGCGCCTATTGACAGAACAACGCGGAAAATATATTCTCAATTTAGCGGTTCAAACCGGTTCGAACCAGTTCGAACCGGTTTGAACCGTTATTTTTTGCGCCCCGGAACTGAACCGGAACTGAACCGGAACTGAACCGAAAGCCGTGAACCCGAACCCGAACCGAACCAATAAAAATATCGGTTCGACACTCTGGTCTTACCTCAAGTCCAAACGCACCGATGCTACGAGCTAATGGAGCAAATCAGACAGCTTCAAAAGCGAACCATCATGGAGTTCGTCATGTTTCTGTAGCCGTTTTATCGTCGCTCAACCAATCATAAACAGAAAAGGCCCAGTGACTTGCGCTTTTGAGGCGGTTTGATTGGTCTGATTAGCTCGTAGCGTCGGCTGCGTCTGGACCCAAAACAGTACTACTGCATTGGCTGAATTTCTCATCTACAGTGGAGACAGCAGACGCCTGTCCGGGACCGACCAACTTGACGCTGTCTAAACAAACACACAATACAATTAGTTATGCGAAAGCTTGCTCTACAGGCCCGGACGAGTTTGAATCCTTCGAACCCCACTCATGTGTATTTCAATGCGCAAGGAGGTTGTGTGATCCCCACTGTGTGGTACACACAGTTGCTAACTGCACTGGCCGAGTCTATTGTGCAGTTTCTATGACGCCGCTTGAAAGCCGCGTGACTTCTCGGTGTCTAAACATACATGCAGAAATTTCAACAATTTTATTTCGCCACGGCGTGCGGCTGACTAGTCACTTGTGTACTGCGCGACGTACGTTTAGGGAGACCATGAACACCAGTCGAACCACGCTGGTCCTATTTCACTTTCACAGTAAAGACGTGAGATGTTGCTTGAAGGCCAGCCTGATTTCCAGCTGTCTAAACAATCCATACAGCGTGCTGACCAGGGTTGGGCAGTATCGCGATAGTATTTCAGAAATACATTTTGTATCTGTATTTCTGTATCGCGATACATTTTTTTCGCCAGTATCTGCATTCCTGTATCGGAATACATTTTGAATGCTCCTTTGTATTGCAATACAATCAGGGTGAAATGTATTTCGTTACATTTCTTGAGAAATACTCCCCCCCCCCGGAAAGAAAATCCAACGCATGTTTTTTTTTACTTCCGAGGGCACCAGGGCCAAGGAGGCGCTGGGGAATTGTTACCATACTGACAAAGGTTCCTTCCGATTTTTCAAACTACTTCCCTATGCGTCCTTTTCCCCCTTCTGACAAGTGTTGCGTAGTCGGGGACTCGAACTAGGTGGCGTGCCAGGAGTGGAGTCAGAGCATCTTCTGCCGCAGGTCCTTAGGTAGGAATTTCTTGAGTTATTATTTGATGACATCCAATGCCCGCCGCTAACCGTCTCTCTTGCCTTAGCGTACGCAGTACACCCGGCCGGCAAAGCTGAGTCACAGTCTGTTGCAGCAAGAGGCTGGCGGTGGTTGACTTGAAATAGTAGGATGACTCACGCAGTGAAGTTCAACACATATTCGAAAGCGCCTGCGGCTGCGCCCGTAATATTGCACGGCTTAAGGGTACGTCATTAGCCGACGTGAAAGTGACCCGCTGCTCTGGTGATCCAAAACCCAAAAAGGAGTTCAGACGTGGCCTCGCTGTGCCGACCCAGACTTCGTACACCTGCGACTCGTCTCCAGCGCGCTGTTTCTCGGAGAGCTCGCACCTCTGCCGGCAATATCAGGTCGCAAACCACGAGGTCTCTATTTGGAGTATGCAAGGCGAAACTTGATGACTGCAATCCATGCGTCGGTGGCGGAGGGTCAGCAGGAAGCACCTTCACAGGGATGCCACCGTATCGTTTTTCCAACCGTAACAGAAGATAAAACATGTGTTCCAGGATGTTTCAGAAGGTCCACCATTCTCAAAAATCCTGCACGATCTTTAACGAGGTAACCTACAACGAACGTATGTACTGTCCTTTCATACAGCAGTGTGTTAAAGTTTCATGTTCAAGGCCACACCTAGAGATAAAGAATACCAGTTCATTCCACCGTCACGTCATATGATAAATGTTGACAGGGGCGTGGTGACGTTTTGATGGGATATAGGATGGCAGAGGATTTATTTAGAGGTCGATGTCTTTTCGCATCCCTTGTCAGACAGACAGTATGTCAGGGGAGGGACGACGGTCAGTCCTTGATGGAACTTTTTTTTCTGAGCACATTGAAAACTCCTCGTCGTCCGAAATCACTACCTTCAAGGCAAAGTGCCAAGCCTACGGGAAAGTAATTTCAGGATCAAAAACTTCTACTTCCAACTCCAAGCTTCATCTAATTTGTTCTCAAATAAATTTGCAAAATGTATTGCAGTATCAGTATATCATTATTTGTATTTCTGCCCTCCCTAAAATGTATTCCTGTATTTGTATTTCCAAATACTTTTTGCCTCTACTAAAAATGTATTTCCGATACGTATCGCGATACACTTTTACAGATATATTTCAGTATCAGTATTTTAGGTACAATTTTAAAGTATCCCAGTATTTGTATTTCCAAATACATTTTTAAGTATTTCTGCCCAACCCTGGTGCTGACGCATGCCATGGGCCGGCTTGCTAGACGCAGCGTTCCAGCTGAGATTGGGTGAAAGAAAGCAGTGCCAAAACCAGTGCACAAGCTCAGCGGGATTCGAACCGCGTCTCAAGACGCTAGCGCGCCGCAACATTTGTTGTGCTTTCTTTCACCCATTCTCAGCTGAGACGCTATTCTAACCAACCGGCCCAAATTTCCCTTTTTTGCCATCATACCTTAGTGAATGGACTTTTTTTTTTATTTTTCTTGTTTCCTTTTGGGTGTTGGGGTATAGGGGCTTGAAGTATATATTACGTTTCAGTGGGTTGACTTTAACTTCCAACTTAGAAAACAAGGAAGAAAAAAAATCAGTACACAGGGACAGCATTTGAAGAGCAAACACTTGAAAGCCACCGACCCCGAAAAAAACGAAAAGAAAAACCTTATTTACAGCAGGAATAAGCGGACATTTTTAAAAGGTATTCTGGCGCATCAACTTTCCCACAGTCCAAGCGGAGGAACAATTACCGCAAACCAAACGAAATGACGATCCTCGGGAAGCCTATTCGACCGAAGAGAGGCGTCTCGCAGCAGCACACTCCAGTCGTGGAGCATCCTGTCGAGTGTCTCAGAGCAGATATTGTGTTTCCAGGCTCAACCTCAGGCTGCACGTCCTTTCTACAACTGCAAGTCATGGTGATCAAGGAAGCAAATGCGTGGGGTAAAGGCGTAGCCAGGATTCGTCCGGGAAGAAATAATGCATGTGTGTGTCTGTGTCTGTCGGGAGGGGGGGATTAAGCCCTAATCCCAAATCTACCCCCTGGTTACGCTACTAGCAGTGGCGTCGGAACAGGGGGAGGGGGGGGGGGGGTTATAGTTCCGATGCGTCTGGTTATATACTAGCGCAGGGCACGTTCACATTTTTTGTGTGCGGCTGGCAAGCCTCCTTGTGGCATGTCACTTTACACGAACACCGCTTAACACGAAGTGAGTCCTTCCATAACGGCTGCTGACCCAATTGCCTTCGCCCAATCTACATAATCGGCCTCATATTTTCCCTCCGATCCATCCTCAGCCCCTACGCGCGTTTCGTACACCGAAGGACGCCCAGACTTCCCCACATAAATATTCCCGCATAACCTTCCCGCATAACGCTCGCGGATCGTGTAACAGCTGCCACCACTCACGCCGACGACGACAATATAACGAGTCCGCGGAACAGCATCCTTGGGTCCCCCCAGGTGAGAGATACACGGAGGATGATCGTGTGCGACCAAAACCTTGAACTCCTTTCGTTTCATTTTTTTACCCCTCTCTTTCGTAATAGCCGTGCTCTCGCTGAATCCGTGGTGGGAGGCGACCGCCGAGGTCGAGCAAGCTCTCTCTCTCTCCCTCTCACGGTGAAGCGTGGGAGAGATTGCCTTTTAACATAATCGACGGTGCTTGGTGTTATTCTTATTTCTGGCACCCACGCTACGGTGTGTACTCGCTCGATCTTGCGTGTTTCTTTCACGCTCGAAGATCGTCTTCGGATTCGGGGCTTCTCGTCGGCCAAGTTGGATCGAGACCAGAACGATCGAAATGTGTCGTAGATGGCTCGGCCAAAACCACCCAGATGGGACGCCGTAGTGCTGAATTATCTACGCCATCTTCAGAGGGCGAACTCGGGTTAGACATTGGACACGAGTGCTGTGTCGGAGCTCGGCTCGGACTCGTGTTCTCAGTGATTGGACGTGAGTTAAAGCTGAATGTCCAATAGGTGCCCCGCGCTGGCCCTCGGTCGGTCACATATCAAAATCAGCAGAACTGACTTCTATCTACAGTGGTGTTGGCTCGGCCCCACTGAATGCCACGTAGATAAGAAATACAAATTCTAAACAGCGAAGTTAGCCCGAAACCGAGTTTGAAACGAAGTGGCAACAAAAAACACGACTCAATAAACAAGCTATAGCAAAAAAAGAAAAGAAGTTTGGTTAGTTTTACATACCCGTTAAGATTAATCTCGGCTTCAGTGTTGCCGGCTTGAAAACTCGTTTTCCTCTATAGTTTGTTTCAGCCTACGATGGACCGCAACTGACGCTAGGAGGAGCAATTCATAGCTCGGAGGGCGTCACGTGCCCTTCCGGTTGGGTGGAGCGACGCAGGGAGCGCGAGGTCACGAGACAAGCTACGAACTACGGATTGTTTCTTGCAGCTCGTAGCATCCATCGTGGTACATCATAAGGTGAAACAGAGTATAGGTCGCAGGAGTGGATTCGTACAAGCCTCCTCGCGGTGGCCAGCGATGTGAAAATGTAATCTGGCAAATCCTTGGTACTGATTTGTCTTTTCTTTTTTTTCATGTAGACTGTCTCCATACATTGCTAAAGAACAAAACAAAGCAAAAAAAAAATTGAATGAAGTTTATAAATCTCTGTAATGCGAAATTAGACGCAGCGATTTTGATTTTGCGATATACCGTGCTAATGAAGTTGAGGAAGAAAAATCTATATGTACAAATATAGACCTCATACTCCTGCGTACATAATATAAATTACAGTCAACTCTCATTAATTCAAACTTGCGGATAATTCAAACTAGCATGCAGGTCCCATCCAATGTGTCTGGGAGGAAACTCCCGTTAATTCAAACTTTGCTTTGTTCAAACAAATTTTCGGTCCCCCTGGAGTTTGAATTAACGAGATTCGACTGTATGTATATATATATATATATATATATATATATATATATATATATATATATATATATATATATATATATATATATATATATACAATATTATTTATACAAGAAAGGGGAGGGGAGGGTGCGGAGGACCCTCCCCCCCCTTCTCCTTCTCTCCTGGAGTTTCCCCTCTAAGGTTAGCGGGAAAATTAACGTCACGTGCCATCAGCACCAATTCAATTCCTCGCTAAATTTAGCGGAGAAACGGAATTTGGAGTTAAGGTCATGTGACTTGATTCTTGCCCCTAAGTGTAGCGGGGAAACTGAATGCGCAATGTTGCATTATGGGACGTCACAGACCTACGCACCAATTCAGTTTCTTCGCTAAATTTAGCGGGGAACTGAATCGGTGTATAGGTCTGTGACGTCCCATAATGCAACACGCGCGGTTAAGCCGACGGCGACGCCGCGGAACAGGGGAACGGGCGCCTAAGAGCTGCGCTCTAAAGGATCAAGCGCAGTATACAGCAGAGTTTGTCGTTCATTCAAACATGCCGAGTCACCCAGCTGTGGACGAATGTGTGGAGTCTGCCATTCCGCGGAAGAGAGCTACTGCGCATGAACAGAACGCGTTCCAGATCCCAGTGGACAAAGATAGCCTATAACATAAACAATATGACGTTTTTTGTGTTTCTTTTTCGGCTTCTACGTTTTTTATTTGAAATTCTCATCAATATGAACTATCAATGTCAAGATTCAAGTGCCGCAGCTGTTACTGAAGTTTACGAATGTTTAGGGGTGCCAAATAATGAGTGGGAGGCGAGTGTAAGATAACCAAACTAATTAGTTACACGGCACGTGAATGATGCCAGGCGTTAAAGAAGTACCAAATTTACCGATCAATTATTTTTATAGTTGAGCATATATTGTTTATCACCGCGGAAACATTGGTAAAGTTAACCAGCTGCACGCGTGGAAAGTCGAACGTAAACCCCCAGCGGCAACGCCACCCGCAGCGAGATGACCTGTACTAAAAGCAGAAACCCGATTGCCGATATCTTCTCGGGCCAGTGACCAATCAGTTGACCAACTTTGGATGCGGAAGCCCCGCCTTGGAAGCTGTCTCCCCCATCTTGAGTGACATGAACGCTACCGTTACGACAGGCTGACTTCCCTCTATCCACTGAATAAACTGTCAAACATATCTGAACTCAAAACACGCAGGAAAAGTAGTCGTATTCGCCTTAAGTTTCCTTACAACATACTCAGTGGCGATGTTAAACTTACATTTGAAAAATACGCGCAATACAATACATCCAGGCAGACACGCAGCAAGCGCAAGAAAACCATTATAATTCCGCTATATAAAGAAAAAAAAAAGTCAAATATCTTTTTGTACCCCGCACTGTTCAGAATGGCATAATTTACCTCTCAGCATCATCAATCAGCTCGCAACTACTTGCTTTGTCGCGGCAGTTACAAATCATTTAATGCCATAGAATTTTTTTTTTTTCATTTCTGTGTTTCGAGTGTTGCTTTTGTTAGGTTATTGACGTTATGTTATTCTTTGTTTGTGTTAATTGTACATGCTATACCGTGCTCGCCCTTTCTTCGGACGCCGTCTAGGTGTCTGGCAATATTTTCAGATAAATAGATATCACAAAATAAGTTTTTAAATATCAAAACGCTGACTAGAGGGCGTATTGACAAACGGTCAGTGACAGGCTAAGAATTCAGTAGAACCTCAGCCTCCAGCACGCGCTGGTTGCCTTCCTCCAGCTCGCGCTGGGTGCTTTGACTGCGCGTCCGACCACGTTTTACGAAAGGGAGAAAGCTCGCGGTTGAAGCGGCGGAGCGTCCGCTAAACTCATCCGTCGACTGCAGGAGTGGAGACGGGTTCATGTGTTATAGATGTAACTGATCGAAAAAATGGGACGATATGGTGAGACAGGGCGCAAGAAAACAAATGAACGAGATTAGTAGAGTTCGACTAAGTATCGCGCGTGGACAGTCGTGTTAGCCAGCGGAGGCTAGAAGCGCGAACGCACATGCCTCATACATCGCCATCACCAATCCATGGTACAATCTGTAAGCTGGCAGCGGCGCCACACTGGAAAAGACCCGTTTACTATTTGGAAATTGGATTCTAAACAAAACGGAGCAGGCGAGCAATATTCAAAGAAATATAAGGGTTTGTGCTCCCATTTATAGCTAAGGAATACCTCTTACAGAGTGTAATAAGATGCTCAGTCCCGCTGAGTTTTGTTACCACTTATTCTAGCCTTGGAGTGCAAAGTAGCACTGCTTACGTTCCCGCCCGCGCGATAGTCACACCTTCCATTCGAGCTCAGCATACCTACGCCGCGCGTTCACTTGAGGGCGGAACACAATATAGTCTCCTAAACCCCTTAAAAAAAAGAAAGAGGAAGAAAAAGGCAGCTTACTCTTCGCCGTTGCTGGCGTCGTTCTTGGAGGCACGATTGGCGTCCCGCCTGGCCCTCTTCTTCTGAACCCTCCACTTCATCATTTTGGCAGACGATACTCCATGATCGCAGAAGCAGACGACATTCCACGAGCGGCGAGCAAAAAAAAAAACCCCGAAGCGGCGTCGTCGGCCAAACACTTGTTGCCTCTGGTTCCCGGGAGAGATGCACGGGTGCAGTGGTCTTCGTCCCGATTTTCACGCGTCGATGTTTGCAGACGACAAACACGAGCCACCCGAGGAAGGAGCCGCTCCGAAGCACCGACCAGCACGAAGCGCGCCAAGGCGCGAAAACATTTTCAAGCCCCGAATTCCTGTTCCGAGTGCAGCCGGTGTAGCCGGTGTAGCTAGCGGCAACTCACCTCTCTTCTTTGGGGGCGCCGTTCGCTCCCTGCTCCCTCGCCTTTTTCCCTCGCCTCTTCCATTCTCTCCCCCACTCGCTGCTAGAGAGCTTGAGAGAAAGAAGTGGGTAAAACAAACAAAACTTACAACAAAAACGGGGTCACGTGGCCCGGCACGTCATCTTACGTTTGCGAACAGCTGAATGGCGATTGGTGCGTTTCGACGACGCAGAGCGCGCACGAGAATGAAAACCTGCCGGTCTTTGCTTTGGGTGCTAGTCGGTTTTCGTTTTTCACTTGGTAGTGTCTCTCTTGCCCTCTTTTTTCACCTTCTCTCTTTCAAAAGTGTTCCCCCTCTCCCTCAGCTTTCGTAGTTGTTTGCAGGTTGGGATTTTATGTTTGGTCCATTTCCTTTTTTTTGAAGGGTCCTGTTTTTATGTTCTACCTTGCTCAGCTGATGGCGTGGTGGAAGCCGGCAGGCCAAGGGAATGGCCATTACAGGAACAAGAATGCTGTTATGATGGGTCGCCTCCGCGCGTAGCGTCGGCTTCACCGCCGAGCGAATTTACGCGTTTTTCTTCTGTTCGTGTTTACTTTTGGCGTTTTATCACCCTTTCACGCTCTACATTTTTGTTTGTTTCGGATCCCTTCGTTCGTGTTTGAGGGAACGCAACTCTTGGGTCTTTCTTGCCTCCGCGTGGGTGCGTGCGTGCGCGTGTTTATGCACGTTGCGTCTAAAAAAAAAATATTTGCGCGCATTTAGCAGTTCCCTGCAAGACACGGAGAAGTCAATCGCCGCAATCTGTCACTTGGAGCTGTGTAGAAATGTCAAATTACATCAAAAAGTAACGAAGGACGTTAGAACATTCAAGAAGTAACGAGTTATTAAATAGTGTGCTCCGTGACTCTCGCTCATCTAATAAAGACGTACTTTACGGACCCGTGCAAAAAGTTAAACTCCCGCGTGCATAATATATCGTGCTCGTGCTCAAGTGGGGGAAGCAAAATTGATTCGATAATAAAACAGTCGCGCGAAGGACCACGCTCATCTTCAGTGGTTAGACTATACGGTCACTCATTTCATCAAAAGGACTTGCTGGACAGACCGTTTGCTGATCAATCGCAGCCTATCGAGATAATTATCTAGTACAAGTACGAAAATCATTTCATGATCTCAGCTTGACCACCGAGGAAAACACTTCAGTGGTCGCGCATGTGTCGGGGGCAGACAAGTGTCCAAACTTTTTTGCTGGAAAAAAAGGGTGTCTTCCTAAGTGGTTAGTCAGAAAACCAACGAGGTTTCCAGAAAGGGAGCAAGGCTTTCAGACCGGTATCGTGGTGACCGTCTTTGTGTGGTGTTTTTTTCTTCTTCTTTTTTTTCTTTTTCTTTTTGTATAATGTAGGAGCAGTGCGACTGCAGCTTTAGGAAGCGGCCTGGTGTCTGTGGTCTGTGCACCCCCGCCGAAGAAACGGGACCCTGGTTTGACGTATTTATGGCTTCCTGGCTCCCGGGGACTCTTCTTCAGCCCGAGATCTTGTCGGTCGGCATCGGGTAACAGGCTCGCTGTACTCGAAATTCGGGAATGTTTCCCACATGTTGGGTGGGAGGGCTTCCTTTAACTGTTTAGTTTGGCGTATGAGGAATGCGTGTCTTCTCCGCTGAGAAGCTTATACTTCTGCTGTTTTCTAAATGGGGAGGGAGACTGCGTTTTGTTTTGGGGGAATATTACTGTGGTGACCAAGGCTCAAAGTCTGGGGCGTCTCAGGGGGGTCTGGGACCCCCCACTGATTTTAACGGATGGTCTGGGACCCTCCTCCACAGCCCCAGCATTAGTGAAATCAAAATCATATCTTGCAATAAAATAGCTTGTTTTTATGGATGTGACATTTGGGGATTAGCAATTTGAGGGTTGCAGGTACGGTGGGGACAGAGTCAGCAGTCGGTTTTATTTTATGTGCATCTAATACCATTCGTCAGAACCCCCCCCCCCCCCGGCCCTCTTCCTTTCTTCTTAGGACCCCCCTCAACTTAAGGGAGACTTCAAGCACTAGTGATGACGGCACGGAAGTCTGGAGTTTTGTTCGGAACCGACAACCGTTGTCAGTTTTGGCTCCAGACGTTGTCTTTCGGGGTGCGGGGGTTTATCTGGGATGGTCAATCTTTGTGTGTGTGTGTGTGTGTGTGCGTGCGTGCGTGCGTGCGTGCGTGCGTGTGTGTGCGCGTGCGTGCGTGTGTGCGTGTGCGTGTGCGTGTGGGGGGGAGGGGGGGGGGGTGGTATAGATCTCTGCTTTGGTTTTTCTTGTTGGAGGTCTCCCTCTGTATCGTTCACCCTACTTCGTTCCACTCCTGTGTCTATTTTCCAGCTCGTGAAATTCTGTGTCCCTGTCTGTTTGCTTTACATAGGACCAAGGTACGAAACGGGAGATAAGGACCCGGCGAGCGCCAAGAAATAAACTGAACTACGACGTGGGCGGGGCTGGTTTCTGACTGACATATTTGCTCAGCTAAATCCCAGTTTTCTCTTCTTTTTTTTTGCGAGCTATTTTTATACACATTTAGAGACGCACCAACTGCATTTTAGTATACTTCATTCCACATGTCAAAGTAGACCAGTTCTTGTTCCCCCCTCCCTGGAGCCCGCGTACTGTGGGCTCGCAATCT
Source organism: Ixodes scapularis (assembly GCF_016920785.2). Classification (NCBI taxonomy): domain Eukaryota; kingdom Metazoa; phylum Arthropoda; class Arachnida; order Ixodida; family Ixodidae; genus Ixodes; species Ixodes scapularis. Next base: position 52,519,652 of record NW_024609880.1, on the reverse strand, counting down.
GAGTTGTTGCATTAACCAATGCAAAACGTCGCGCTTGCATTGTTTAATGTAACAACTCAGACTGCGTTTTTTTTTTTTTTTTTGTCTAAACATGTTTCGGCATTGTCATTCGCTGAGCTGCCTCCGAAAGTTGCGCTGATTGGCTATCGGAGTGTTGTGCGTGGAAGTAGACGCACAGACTTTTTTAGAGTGAAGGCCATTGTGCTGGGCTGCCTACGTGATCTGGCGAAGGCCAGCGCGGAGCACAGATTGGACAAGAGTGATCCGTCAGCGTTCGGCTAAAACTCGCAAAGGCACCGATTGAACCCGACTACCAGCAGGACGTCTGACGCAACACTCGTGTTCCATTGGTTCCCCACGCTGAACATTCCTAGATGACGGCCTAATATACTGGGAAGTCTCGAGCGAACTGACTTCATCGTATCATGCTGGGAAGCGAACAGCACCTGCCACGATTATTTGCGCTCCAAGTGTACCGTGCAACATGCCAGAAATTCTGAGAGCGTGTTATGCGGCGAGCAAATCTTTCAAAAATCGTCTTTGGCGTGTCGAAACGTGAGGGGCACGCCAATCAAAAGTCAACATAGAGAACGCCCAGCGAGCGCGCCATGACTATGCAGCCAAACGCACACCTTCCTCGGTTGAGGTCGCCGGGGCCAACGCAAACACGTGGGAGCGTCGGACAGGTAAACAAACGCACGAGGTGCTGCGTAAGGACCGGAAGAATCTGCACGCTTTCTTGACTCGTTTTGCGGATATATATATTTTTTTATCGTTTTCTTTGCAGGAAGCACAGTTTCGAGATTGAGACTAAACAGGTTGGCGTATACCAACGTTGGAGAAGACCTCTCAGCCGCGCAAGTGAGGAACTTTGAGAAGTACGAGTAGTCAGTAAGGTTTCAGAGGGATGTCGATTGTTATCAGGCGATTCTTCTAAAATGTGGGGCTGCGAAGAAAAAAAAAATACGCGCTTGGTCTGGTCGTCAAGAGGGAGACCTATACAGCTGGTTCGTTCTCCGACTCGATAAATGCCCATTGTTATCGGAATTTCTCGACGGAAGCACCACCGAGAATCGAGAACGGCGAGAAAAAAGGCGGTCACGTGTTTTGTCTTTTGTCCATCAAATCGAGCACAGTCCGTATGTTTCTCGAGCGACGATAGCATTTTTCCTCTTTTTGTTCTCGCTTAGAAGTAGAGCTTGGGTCGTGGCCACTATTCGATTAGGTATTGTCAAAAATGTCGGTAATGCATAGGCTACAGTGGGAGCGGCAAACAATAGTTCGTAGGAATAGCCGAAAGATAGGTCAACCTTCCTGAAAGAGAGGGAGGGGGAGAAAAAAACAACAACGAAGAGAAGCATGCTGGCACTAGCCTATCTCAACTTGCATTAGTATTTTCTTAAAGGGGCACTGACACTCCAAATGTCGTATTTGTTTTTGTTATCAAGAACGATGCAGGTAGTCATAAACACGCAAAAGATACAGCGCAAAAAAGAAAGAAAAAAAAATTCCTACCCAAGCGTGCGCGTGTTTTTTTTCTACTTTTTCGGGTTTTTTTTATTGGTGCCGTAATCGGTTGTGAAATTTAGAAGCTTTGTGAGCGACATATCTATAATATTTAATAACGGCATTCGTAAAGCATGTTTTTTGACGCAAAGCACTACGGCACTTCTTTTTGGAATACCGAAAATCGGAGTCTGGAGTGATGTCGCCTCCTGGCATTTTATCCTCCATCGGAAAACGTGGCGGCCCTCGACTCATGTAGCACTGAGGATGATCGATGAGTCGGATAATCGGACAAAGTTCTCTTTTTTAGGTGCTCGACGACTTCTCAGACTTGGAAAAGGGAATAGTCAAACGGTCAAAACAACTGGGTTTGGTGTCAGTAGTTTCGGTTGTGACTCCGCCGGGGCAGCCTTTCAGGGAGAACCGGCGCGACGTGGCCCCTCACGTCGCTCACAAAAGTCCACTGCGCGTTCCCTTCGACCTCACACCCGTAGAAACAAATTGAGATCGCTGAAAGAGCCCTAAAAGAACTTAAAACTTGAAAGTGAAGCGTCGTCTGCTCATGGCTGTTGGCAGCACGCACGGAGCGGAGCGGTCGATCGCGGGACGCGGGCGAACACGACACGGAGGTGTGAGAGAAACTCGAGTTGCAGGACGACTCAATCTTTCATATCACTGCACTGGTGCGGATCGCGCGGGAACTTCAAATTCGACTTTTGAGAATTATTATTTTTACTTCACAAATACCGAGTTCCCAAGTTTCGAATTTTTAGGGTATTGTCCACGCATAGTTTCCAATCGTTGCGGCAGGCACGTAGCCGGGGGAGGGGGGGGGGGGGGGGGCATGGGGCCCGCTTTTCCCCTCCCCCCTCCCGAAATCCTCCAATTTGCTGGGACCTCCTCTCCCCCCTCCCCATCATACAGCATTTTGTCATGGGCGCGCTCCACCCCCCCCCCCCCCCCCCCCCCCCCCGAAACAAAATCCTGGCTACGTGCCTGCGTTGCGGATAATATATATATATATATATATATATATATATATATATATAAATTAATTTTAACCTGTCAGTGCCCGTTTCTCGCCTAAAGACAAAACCGCATGTAAGCGATTTGGCGAGTGACGAGAAAAGGCGACGACGACGACAGCGACGAGAGTCAGCGACGAGCGACGGAGATTTCTCACAGTCGCCCGTCGCGTCTCTCGGTTTCTGGGTTTCTAGAAAATGGCGCTCATCGCTGGTCGCTTGCTCCCGTCGCTTTCTTGCGGTTTGCCTCGTCGCGTGACTGACCGAGCGACAGCGAAGCGGGTCGCCATCGTCGCTCGCCAAATTGCTTACATGCGGTTTACACTTAACAAGCTGAAAGAATAATTTAATTTGCTGATGTAGCTTTGACAAGATTCGTGAACTGACCGTATGTATAGATTGTAGCTCTCTGAAGACCTGTTCTTTTTTTTTCTTCCTTTTTTTATTGTGAGGCCATAGCGGCGAAAAGACAACACAGAGAAACAAAACATACACGCTGAGGAGGGGAATGAGCGAGCGAAGAAGGGTGGAAAACAGAAGCGGACACGGAAAGTGGAGAGTGGGATATTTGACTCTGTAAGCCCGAGTAGCGTTCCTCCGTATAAAATAGCTTTAAAAGTGCTGCCACATCATTCATTTATTATTTTAATTATTCACATATCGGGATGAGGAGGCTGCGTACCAGAGTGAAGATGTAACGCGTATTCATCGGCTGCATAATAGCGATGAGTGCATGAGAATGACTAAATTAAAACGATGAGCCGTCTCCTAAAGTACGCCAACACCAACCATACAATACGTACATTCACTCATCTCGTTTTAACATGAACCAAACGCACATATAGATTAGCAAAACAAAAACGTCGACGTTTAATTGTTTAGAAGTGTGTTCAAACGGTCACAATGCTTTAATATTGTTTCTGGGCTTTCCGACGTTAACGGGGAAGGTATAATCTGTTTTAACACAAGATCTGCGGGAGACGCTTCGTCTTCAGCGCGCGCTCGCTGCCTTCCGTCGTGCAATGTTTGTCTGGGCTCACGGGATGCCCAAGTCTTGTCGAAGGAAGAAACCTCGCGCTGGAGGCGGTGCTTGTATCGCAGATCTTAAGTTGCTACACGCTACAGGGCGGTTTTGCCCAAAATGCCTTTTTCCTTCCTGTAAAACGCTTTCCGCAATGCTGATGGACAGCGCCCGCTACGTTCGCCATCTGTCTGCACGCAGACGCTTAGTTATTGGCGGCGCTTTTGGCCTTGGTGCAACGCTCAAGCACGATGAGTGCCTCCGTCGACGACGAAACTCGGTAGGTACAATTGAGGATGTATTTGGGCCGCATAAGCACAAAAGCTTACACCCCCCATAGGTGGACTTAACATTTTGCCGCCCCAGGCAGCCCTTAACAGTGCCCCCCCCCCCCCCCCCTGTTACCCCCTGTACTTATTGGTCAGTGTCCATGGGGAGTGGTTGCGGTGGGAGGGGAGGGGGGGGGGGCAGTAGTTAAGTTACAAGACTAGCAGTATTTGAAGCTAGGATATGCAAAGTAGCTTAGCTCGAAACTAGATTTTTAAAAAAGCCGATTAATTATTGGCGGCCATAAATTGGCCTCCCTCAGAACTCCGCCGCCTTAGCTGCCTTCTCTGCCCAGTGGTTTGTCCGCCCCCTAACTTACATAGATTTTTTTTTCTTTTTCGTTTTGGTTGCATTTTTGGGGTCCTTTTAAGACGCCGAGGGTCTACTTCTCGAGCACCGGCTCTTCCTAAGCCGGAATAAATACCGGTATGTATAAAAATCAAGTACCAGGTGATACTCCTTCGTATTACCGACTACTCCGACAATCGCAATCGATCAAAACGCAAAAAAAGAAAAGGAAACAAGGAAGAAATTGACCGAGCTAGAAAGTACTGCTTCCGCGCATTGAAAGAGGCAGACGGCGAAAGTTCGTGAACGCGACGACGACCGGCGAGATTTCGAGCCGGAAGTATATATACGTCAGGCGAAACCGCCCTCTGGGGTGTGTACCTATACAGACTCTACAAAAGAGGAAGCCGAATTTACGCATCGTCTTTTCACTCGCGTATACTTCCTCGTGCTTTCAGTCAACTGTCGTGCATCGGCTATTTGAGCCTTTCCTCCAAAGTTGCCGCCGGATAGCCGAGTACCGTAAAACGCTGCACACGGAAAATATAAACGTCTATGTTTTCTGAACGTTGGACACGACATTTCTGGTCCACAAAACGAGTGTTTGTTCGGTGAATTTGACTCAGACTTAACGCGTTCACACGTGATTATACTCCGTTTCACCTGAAGGCTGATCGCAACCAACGATCCCGTCTTTCTTTCTCTTCTTTTTTTTTTTTTGCGTTGACTACGATTGGCAATTTTAATCACACGTGGTAAATGCGGCGTGAACCTGCTTTTTTTCGTGTGTGTTTTTCGGGTTTGGTTTAGCCGTTGGTACCAAGCGTGCAATGGTTGTAGTCGGCTGTAGTCGGGCTTAAAAAGGCGATGCAACAATTTTTGTACTTTGCGCAAATACCGCTTAAAACGGATCCCTGACGTTAATGACCTATGAAACACGCGTTCGTTTTTCACCCCACGCAATAGAAGTCCCAGAAAAAAAATTAAAGAAAAACGAGTACCGTTTACCCCCTCAACTCGCAGCCAGAACAAGCGGCCACGTGATCTGGAGCCGATTATATGCCGCCAATGTTGATCATGGTGGGCAAAGCACAGGACACACGCTGAGTTCCAGACATTGGTATGGCTCGGCTATTGTCGTCGTTGCAGCGATTGGACACGAGCCACTACCCGAATGCATGTTGAGGCATCGATTGTCACGAGCCCAGATCGAATGCGTACGCAGTCTTCGCGTCCACTGTGTGAACAGCATTTGGATATCGTTCATGATGTAGAATCCCCGAGACTGTGGTAAAAACAGGGAAACTTGGTCGAAAAAGAAAGACGGGAAGAGAACGTCTCAAGCCTGTCTTTCTTCTTCGACCAAGTTTCCCTGCTTTTACCACCGTCTCGGGAATTCTACATCATGACCAACATCCACCAGATCGCCTACGCACTCACTGTTTTTTCTTTGAATATCGACACCGCAAAGCCCGATGACGCATTCCCGGGGATCGTACTGTTGCCATTGTCCGCACAGCTCCGTCATCAAATTTCGCGAAGGAGCGAAAGGCGGCTGCAGTGTTTGATTATGCGAAAGTCAGGGTCGTTTACAAGCGTGTATCAGCATCTGTGTGCGCACTGAAACAGGGCGCATTTTTTTTTTAATAACCAACAACAAAAAAGTGCAGCTCGCGCTTTTAGTGTCTTATCAAAACAATACGAATGCTTTTCTTGATTTTATTTTGTTCTTGTCCTTTTTTTTTTTTTCTCAAAAATTTGTATTAATCAACGCAGTTGTGATTCTTTGGCGCCCGCGAGCAGTGTGAGAGAGCGCACTGACGCATAACCAAATTGCGACCGAAAAATATTCCATTTCGCTCGCCATAGCCAGCCGGCATCAGCCAGGCGGCGCCAGCAGAGTGAGAGCCCACGGTTATCCGTTACCTAGTCGTAACTTGGCAAAGGGGGAACGATAAGCGCCACATTGCGTGCCGACGGCTTCGATATGCGCTACGTATACGAGCGCAACGCGCACATATTGGAGCATGACGTAGCGAAAAGCTTGATACTCTTCGCAGTAAAAGCGCACTCCGGTGATACGTAGTTACGTTCCGATTGCCCGTATGGGTCGTAGTTTCCGCCGTAGTGGCATGTTTTGAGATTAGGGCTTCCGCGTCTACACAGTATTTCTTGCTTCAGACACTAGGCTAAGTGGCGCCACCGGAGTAATAGCTCACGTTTGAACAATGCAGCCGCCACTCCCAGGCCCACCCAATATTTCTTGCTTCCGTCGCCAGATAGCGCCAAATCAAACACCCTAGCAGGTTGCCTAGCGCCGCGCTTGACGTTGGCGCCGGCCAATGGCGGCCTTCAGAAATCTCGCCGACGTTTTCGCCGAGTGTCCAGCTTAGAGCCCCAACTCGCGATACCGACCTGCGCCACTCGTTATATATGTGCCGTCGTTTTCTTCGCAAATCTTCGGCATATAAATATCATTCCCAAACCCCCCTCAAACCCCCCTATATAAATATCGCCACACCGATAGGTGTGGCGATACTCCGTTTTCTCTCCTATCTCCCCTTCCTATAATATAATCGGAGGTCGTGCCCTTGAATTCTGACGTCGTCACGGTAAGAAAAAGCCCAGATACAGCCTGGACGCGAGTGCCGCGTCAGCGTGCGGCTGATGGACTTCGTATCTAATCAGTGCGTTGGCGCCGTGGTGCCCAAGTTCGTCTGCTTCTTGCACAGGGATTGTGATGATGTCAGAACGCCAAACTATTTTTTGGCTGATTGAAAAAGAAAGTAGTGGGTAGACCCGAAGGCATCTAGCATTGAGGTCTACCCGCTGTCCTTTCGATCAAAGCCAATCAGAGCTCGGCGTCGTTGTGACGTCACTCCTGAGCAAGAAGCAGACGACTCGCTCTCCGCACGCATGGTCACAGACACGTAAGCAGGGCACGGTTTATCTATGATCGCACCTGTTGCGTCGTGATTCGTTCTCCACCGTTCTTATCGACTGGTGAAGCAATCTCATTGGTTGCAGAGTGTTAATGAGATGCTGGCGACCTGCCACGCCTTGCGTTCCTTAAACGCTCAGTGACTACAATAGTGGGACGGCGTTAAGGCTGGTAAAGCGGGCACAGGCTTTTGGTATATTCGAAGGCGGCGTCGCTCTACTTTGATATGAAAAGGCTGTTAAGCGTTGTTCGAAGCAGCGTTGCGGGTAACGGGTTACGAGAAACGGCGTTGCTGATAATAGGGAATTGTAGTAGACCGTTTTTCTCCTCCGCTACGGTATCCCCGAAGAAAATGCCGCAGTTGCGCATGCGCGCCGCCAGCCTTCCCTGCACAGTTCAAGGTCTTGTGGCGGATTACGGAGCGCTATCCGGGTGCTTAGCGGGCTGCGGGAACGGTCTACTACAATTCCCTACTGCCTTACTCTTTCCAGGTAGCGCCTAACGTACCCGTTACTGTTTCTTTTTCTTCAGAACAGTAACGGGTAACGCACATGCATGGTTACTTATTTCTAGTAGCAGGTATCGTAGTTAGGTTATTCGTTACCTATTCTTTCCAAAACATAAAAGAAAAATTACTCTTCCAATTTTTTCGTTTTCCTCTACATTTTTCTTGTGAGTATTTGGGCGAAGCCTTAAAAAAAGAAGACGAGGTAATTATGTTCAGTTTTTGCATGAACACAATGTGTCTTAAAATATGGCATTTATGCATACCTGTAACGTCAAAACAGTAAAACGTGGTAATTCAAAATGAATAAAATTCCGTCTTTGCCTAACCGGTACGGTACGATGAACCGTCCAATTTTTACTGCGCATGCGCGAATCGGTAGCGCATGCGCAGTCCGTACCGGAGGGCCCATCGTACCATATCGAAGGTTCAAAACGGTTCCCTATAAAACTCCCTATTAGGGAGTTTTAGGGAACCGGTTTTCCACATCCGATGCGGCACGATGGGCCCTCCGGTACGAACTGGGCATGCGCTACCGCAGAAGACTCGCGCATGCGCAGTCCGTACCGGAGGGCCCATCGTACCATATCGAAGGTGCAAAACGGTTCCCTATAAAACTCCCTATTAGGGAGTTTTAGGGAACCGGTTTTCCACATCCGATGCGGCACGATGGGCCCTCCGGTACGAACTGGGCATGCGCTACCGCAGAAGACGCGCGCATGCGCAGTCCGTACCGGAGGGCCCATCGTACCATATCGAAGGTGCAAAACGGTTCCCTTTAAACTCCCTATTAGGGAGTTTCAGGGAACCGGTTTTCCACATCCGATGCGTCACGATGGGCCCTCCGGTACGAACTGGGCATGCGCTACCGCAGAAGACGCGCGCATGCGCAGTCCGTACCGGAGGGCCCATCGTACCATATCGAAGGTGCAAAACGGTTCCCTTTAAACTCCCTATTAGGGAGTTTTAGGGAACCGGTTTTCCACATCCGATGCGTCACGATGGGCCCTCCGGTACGAACTGGGCATGCGCTACCGCAGAAGACTCGCGCATGCGCAGTTCGTACCGCTGGGCCTATCGTACCACATCGGACGTGCAAAAACGGTTCCCTGTAAAACTCCCTATTTTCAGGTAACGTTGGACGGTAACGCGTTTCCTTTATTCGTGAGTGACCTGGAAGCGTACTTAGTTACTTTTTTTTTCTCGGTAACGCCTACAACACTGCTACGAAGATATATCGTCCAACAGCGTGATACCGATAGCGGTGTGAGGCTGCTAAAGCTTATTAGTCATTTTAGTCGCACGCCTTTCCATATCAGTTCTAGTTTCCGGTTGCGGTAAAAAATAATAATAATGATTTCTTTTTGAATAGTCCGTTTCACACGAAGTTCGACCGCGGCCAACGCCACGTTCTAACGGCAGAGTCGGTCGAGCAGCTGTCAAAAGGGCATCTCGTCACGACGACGCTCGTCGTCTCGGCCCATTTAATGCTGTCAACGGCTAAAGACGACGCGTGCCGCGACGATAGGCACTTTTGGCAGAGCTTGAGTCTACGGTCGGACTTAAAGTGGAACACGGAGTGCAGTTCCACTTTACAACCACAGGGAAATAGAGAGAAAAAAAAAGATGTAGTCACCTGTAGGGAAAGGTGAGCCAAAATAAAACAAAACATTTTCATTCCAACGGTAAATTTTAGTATTGCTTCAAAATGTAAAATAAAACAACACGACATGGGGATATCTTTAGATGTCTTGCCTCTATGCTCAGTAACGAAACGTTGGACGAAACTACAATATCTGAAAATCACACAATGTCTCATCTTGCTCCGCTCGGTGGGGCAAAATGAGACAACATGGTGGAGTACAATAAGACACACTTAAAGATCCTGTATGCGTTCGGTTTTTTGCAGTAAAAAACTTGAAACGCACTGCGTGAGCTCCAACCCACTCTTCGTGAGCCCACTCCTGGCATTCCGTGCATTCGATCTATACTGAATGCGGGGCTGCTTGGCTCCAAAGTTCTTTGCATACCAGGCAGTACCAGTCTCTTGTGGTGTGCATCGCACGGTCTGCAGAACTCTACGACACTGCGCGCATCTTCGGGGGATCTTTCTCTTAGGTTTTTTTGTTGTTTTTTTGTTGTTTATTTTTATTTTATTTTATTTATTTATTTATTTATTTATTTATTTATTATTATTTGTTTTTTTTTGGGGGGGGGGGGGGGGGCTGTGGTACGCCAGCTCTTGGTTGCTTCCGTCAACATCAGCTTTGACTTGTTGGGAGAGGACGATAGAACAGTGCTGCTCTCCGCCCTGCTTGTTCTCTTTTTCTGTCTACGTTAGGTACAGAAGAAATATTATTCAAACTTGAAACTCCGGAAAGAACGCGCCTTCTGTAGCCCAACCATTTTTTCTATAGCCGCTGCTCTTCACACCCGTCCAGTCATTTAACTTGCCTTTGAAGTGCATTCCTTGGTACGCCAAAAAAGTGTGGCGGCAGTGCGAAGGGAGTGACGCTGTAGCTTGCCACTTTCAAGAGCTTTGTTCGTGTCACTTTCGTTCTATGGGGCCCTTATTGTTGTTTTTTCATACGTTCAGACCACCTTAGACACCGGGAGAAAAATAATATGCGCGTCCCAGAATGCCAGATTGTCGCGTTTTGCCCCGCGCATATACAGTCACGTAAATAAATATTTCATTAAAAAACGCAACCACAGATTCCTCAAATTTGGTCCGCATGGAGCCAATAAAGCGTACCAATAAAAGTAAAGCTTACTTTTGCGGAATAGTGGATGCCAACCGGGGTACACGTCTCGAAGCGAAACCTCGCGCTGAATTCAGCGCCTTTTGGCGGGAGGTAAACACGTTAACCTCAACTCCCCATTTATTTTCTCCGGCAAACTCTCGCCGATAGCTCTCAAGTTTTACACGTGCAAAGAGAGCACGTTACGGCACCTCTCGGTGATATTTGAACGTACTCCGAGCGCTTGTTTAGGAAATGGATGGCACTAAACCCAAACTTTCGTCTTTTTGCCCCGCGTCTCATTTTAGCCCACCTTACCCTATCTCATGGTCACGACGCCGACAGGAACCGGCATCTTTTTGGTTTTCCGCGTCTCCGTTTCTACGCAAATGAGTGCGTGCGTGTGCCGGTAGTTCAGGCGGCGTATATTGTCCTCGGCCTCGGCGGACGTCTAATCGATTCATTGTTCCTCGGCCAGCGCCCCGAGGCAATGCCGCCGCGCATCGGAGCTACGCCATTGTCGCCCCCTGCACGCGCTCTCCTCTGCACGCCGCGCACTCTCCAGAGAAGCCGGTTCAACGAACTGCTCGCTCGCGGAACGGCTCTGGGCTCGTTCCGACCGCGCTCAACAAGGTCCTTTTGATCAAGATCCGTGACCGAGTTCGACGACATCGAATCGACCCCCAAGACCGTCACAAGAAACACACACACACGCACAAAAAAAAAACTTTTTGGCCTAAGTCGCGATCACAAGCTCCGGTCACACTTCTCGTACATCACACAAAAGACACGGCGTTCGCTTAAAACACGATGACAGAAGTAATTGAGTACACTCGTGAGCGATATGAAAGTGAACAGCCCTCTTCTTGTTTTTGACGTTCCTGCAAGTTTTGGAACAGGCTCTGTTCCAGAAGAGGGCTAGAACGCAAAGTTTAGACCCCAAGCCACGTATCGTTTTGGACGTTGGGAGTTAATATAGCTTTAGGGAGACGTAAAACAGGCAAGAAACCAGGTAGAGGTGTTCCCCTTCGTATTGCCGGCGGGTGTGCATTTTCTCAGGCATGCTCGGAGCACGTTTGCATCATACATTTGTATGCTTAGAGGAGTTCGAGCGCGGCTGTATTCATCATATAAAGGACAGTCTCCCCACACTGTCCGAGTCTGCTTTCTTTCATGTTTGACGTCTCTGTTAGGTCGTTCATACAAGAACCGTCTGCGGAGATCTTCGAAGCCTGAACGTATATGTATACAAGGTGTTTTTTTTTGTTTTTTTTTTAAGCTTAACAGATTTGTTTTAAAAAAAGCCGTGTAAGTTACACTTATGCCGCTCGGGGAGGTGAGTTAAACGGCCAGGGGGACATATTATAGGGGGCTAATCGTAACGATAAATCGGCTAATTAATGAAAAGTTGTTAATTAACTTCTTAATTAACGGAAATAGACATATGGTTCAAATTAGAAACTTGCTCAGCGTCATCGAAAACCACTAACTCAGTAATTTTCGGAAAGACTTTGAGTACGTGAGAAGCGTAGTAGTGGACTAAAGTTACCACTCGTGGAGCAGGTTCGAAGCTGGCGGTTGCAATAAGGCGCCCGCGCGATTTTTCCTTCTCTTATCTAGCTCCAGCCTTGTACCTGCTCCACGAGTGGTAACTTTAGTACAATACTACGCTTGTCACGCGCTCAAAGTCTTTCTGAAAATGACTGATTTAGTGGTTTTCGATGACGCTGTGCAAGTTTCTAATTGAAACCATATGTTTATATTTATTAATTAAAAAGTTAATTAACGAATTTTAATTAATTAGACGACTTATCGTTACGGTCAGCCCCTATAATATGTCCCCCTGACCGCATAACTCACCTCCACAAGCGGCATAGGTGTAACTTTCACGGCTTTTTTTAAACAAATCTGTTAAGCTTTAAAAAAAAAAAAAAAACCTTGTAAATGAAGCAAATATGGCGTGTCCGCGGGCACTTGTGTCATCGTGTCTGCACATCGCGTCTTTTGTATATGGTGCATGCATACCGTCGAAGGCAGTTGCAACACGGAATGTCTTGCAGCGTCGAGCTAGACACGATCGCACCGTCGCCTTTTCCGGCGCATGCGGCAAATCCGGCATGACCGGGTCCCCGTTCCCCGAAGGGTCGGCTCGGAATTTCGATGCCTGAGTTCCTTCCCTGAGATTGTTGCCTCCTAGGTTCATAGCCGTGCTAGCATGGTATTGCCACCGAGTGCCGCGAGTCAAGCTTATCGCAAACGTCGCCTACAGGTACGGCGAACTGGGTGAGCCTGGAACCAGATGGACGTCGTGGATCCTCCAAGGCGCCGCGCAGAGGAGGACGAAGACTGCATCCCTCACTCTAAAAAAAAGGGGTGTAGTGGGTACACCCACAGGGGGTGTAAGTGCTGCCACATATACTACACCCATAAAGGTGTACGAGTACACCTCAAAATGAGGTGCATATATACACCCTCCTTAGGGGTGCATATGTGCACCCTTTTATACACCTTCAGCATTCGGGGGTGCACAGATACACCCCATACTGGGGTGTGTCTCTACTCCTTTCTTACACCCTCCCTGTCGTTTCAGTGTGCAGGTACACCCCAATTTAAAGAGTACAAGTATTCTCTTCTCTACACCCACCAACAGGGTTTGCTATTACACCGTTGTTTGCACCCACGCCGCTCATAGGGAACAGATATACACCCGCCAACAGGGTTTACTATTACACCGTTTTTTACACTCACCCACTCATATGGAACATGTATACACCTCATTCAATGATGTACCATTACACCTCTTTGTGAACCCACCTCAAGGAAACCTGTAAAAAATGTACGCTCCCAGGTGGTTGCAAAAAGGCAGGTAAACAGACACAACGGATTGTTTTCAAATCTCCTATAAGTTTATTAGACAGTCTATTCCGTAAACAAGTACAAACGTGCCAGCAATCTTTGATATGTGAAGATGTGCAACGAAGCTGTTACACAACTCAGGACATCAATGAGCGAACTAGAACCGGGGTGACTCTTAAGTAGTGTCTATTCTCTCAGCAGCCGGCAGAATTATTTGCCCGAAATCGTGCCGGCAGTCGTCACTCATTGGCGATATAATCACTACATCGAACGACGATTCATCGACAGCTCAGGTTAGCTTTCCTCCATAAGCATCTCTTCTCTCTTTTTTTTTTTTGTAATGAGCCGCCCCAGACTATATGCGCGAGGTGATATATACGGGTATCACAGGTAGGGTAAACATTTTTTTAATGAGCCACCGCATACTGTCGCCACGAAGCGACGTGAACGGGTGGGCTGGGTCGGTGAGCACGCGCGTCAGAGACACACACACGACGAAATGTCCTTAGAGCGTGTATTTCGCGTAACGAGTCACGGTGAAACGTTAATGTCGACGAAACGTGTCTAGAAAACGTGTATCAACGAAAAGGTGTCCATGAAACGCGTGTTCACAAAACGCCGGGCGAATAAGAAAGTCACCTGCAGTTATCACATGATTGTAGACAGCTAATGGCAGGCGACTGCCGATAGAATTTGGGGGAAATTATTCTCCCGGCTGCTAGGAAATAGACACTGCCTAAGTTTAGACGTAATCCGGAACGAAACGGTCAATTACTGCAAAGGAGTAGGTTGCAGCGCACTTACGATGAAAATACCGGTCTTGAAATATGTAATCCGAGATAGATGTTGACACGGGCACTGCAGAACTACACAAACACAAACACGGAAAGAAAGGGGTCTGTGAAGATTCAACACGATGTGGCAGAATAAGTAATTTGCCAAACCGAACTTTTTTGAAGAAATCGCTTGTTGCCGATGTACGTTGGACTTTTCAAACACTGGAAGCCTTGGTAGACTCGAATACGTTGTCACGGACGAAATCTCTGGCAGCCCCGCTGGTCGCAGCACAACACACAAGAAACTAGGCCGGGAATCAGACATTCCCGGATCGGAAAGAGCTACTACGCCACCCGTGAAACCTTTGCCGCATGATCACGCTCCTGCCATTACCCGCACCCAGACAGCGGACTCAAGGGATAAAAAAAGCCTCCGGTCCATTGGTCCGATGTCTGCGTAGCCTCTCCCACGCTTTCAGCTTAGGGAGAGAAAGAAAGGAGAGGAGTATACGAAAATAGCAGCTCCTTCAAGGCCAAAAGTGGCTGCCCTCGCGAAGGCTTATCTTCAGGGTTATCCCAACAATGAACGCAGCTAGAGGATTTGTCCCCTATATCCTCTTGAAAGTTCGACCCAAAGTTAATAGTGCAGTGGATGCTACCCGTGGCCTTGGCCTTCAGGCAGGTGCCGTGCTCTGCCTTATCTCTAGCTTGGAGACTGTAGTCACGTGATCCTACCCGGAGCCCCGGTTGGCCTAAAACAAGCATAGCGTCTACTCTACTGTCAATACCAAGCGAAAAAAACAGTTCCATACTTCCTAGGAAACTGCCCAACCCAGAAGTGACCCCCAAGAAGGCATCCAAGCACACGCTGGTCGGGGCGCGTGGCTAGCGTGGCGGTGCACTGATACACCTAGAGGTTTTTAAGGGAGAGGAGGATGCTCATTGTCGGTGCACAAATACACTGGCTGGGCAACGGAGGGTGCATCTTTCAGGAAAGGGGTGCATGTGCTGCTGATACACCCGACTACACCCGTTTTTTCTTAGAGTGCTTGGGCTGGAATTTAGGGAACAGCGTTGGTCCATTGACCGATCGCATCGGAAGTTGCGCGACGCCACCGCTGCCGCGGTGCCCGTTCTGGTAGCTGTAGTTCTCCCCAGTTTTCCGGCCGCGTCTAGCTCGCGTTGTATGCCCGGTGCTTGAAATTTTTCGGGTTAGCACGATACTTTTGTTTGTGTGTATACTGACGATTTTCCATGGTTGCCTTCACCTGTTGTTTGCCAAGGTGCTACAATAACAGCACCAGGCAAAAAGAAAGGCATCGGATTTCATGTCTTACCGAAAGAAAGCAGCCCCCGAAAAGAGTGCATAAGAAAGGTAAACAAAGCCAAACAAAGCGGCGGGAGGAACAGCGATTTCCAGTTTGTTTCGCGATGCTCCGTAAGTTATATCCAACACACTGCATGTTAGCTAAAGAGTTAGCGTGCAGGTTAGCGTGCCGAAGTGTTCCGTACGTTGGAACCTCCCTGAGCGCTCGCTCCGCAGCGATACATTCGTTGGTCTATCTCAATCGATACTTCCGCACTGCTTTGCGGGGGCCGTTTTAATAAACTTTTAGCTTGATGTATAGTGGTGATTTAACCGTTATTGCGACGACATGTTTCAAGCACAGCTGTGCTTCAAAAGATAAGGACACTAACAACAACAACAAAGCTTCGATTGCCGATATGCATCGCTCGAAAAAAGACAACTTTTTTGAAAGCAGACTTCATTTTTTCTTTAACAAAACGTGAAAACACTTTATAATGCAATTTATAACTGCAACACTTACCGCCAAAGATGTAGCAAACAAACTGCACACGCCTTGTGGTGGCTATTATGCCACAACTAGATTGGGGATGTCTATACTGAACCATGCTTTATTAACACCAGTCGAGACCGTATAAAAAAAGCTTCCACGGTCAGGCGACTGTTAGCCTTTGGAGCTTGCGCAAACAAAATAAAACTGAAAAGAAACTATTCACAAAAACAAATTTTTACCCAAAGTATTCAGGCACTATGATGATTGTTTCTTTTTGACAGATGCGAGTTGTTACGGCGCGTCAGGCAGCTAGGTTGCCGCCACAACGGCCACAGCGAGGACCGCACTCTAAAGAATTCTCATATTCCGTCAATAAAAGTTTTTAACCTGTCGCGCAGGCCGTCCGCCAGGATGAAACGACTTTTAGAAAACTATCGCTCCCCAAGAAAGTATAATCAGCCTCTCTTACTTCATTGTCGAATAAACGTTATGCACAAGCCTGAGCACTACCGAGCTCATTTTTCCACCGACACATTTGATGCTGTTCCGATATGCTACACAGAGCCTATGGTCCCTCTAACTTTCGCGTCCTTTGCCATTGAACTAGATGTTCACTTGTGTCCAAGTTCATTGAAACGTCCGAGCAGCCGGAGTGCTCGAGTAGTGGTGTCGTTGTTTTCCCCGCGACCACAGTGGGACCACCGCGTGAAGGCAGTGTTCACGCGTTCACGAAGACGAAGGAGCAGACGACGCGTCGAAGCAGACGACAAAGTGATTCTAAGGCGATAAGACTATTAAAACTTCTTTTCTTCGCTTGCTGACAAACTAAGTGTAGTAAAGTACTACCGAATCGCCGGTGTGGCGATATGTTCTACTAAGAACTGAAGAGCCCAGACAGTAAACGTCTTTACTTCATGATGGCGGATCCTGAACCACGCCGCTCGCGCACTCGGCTCCAGAAGACTGTGCGTTGTCGTCGTCTTCTGGTCTCAGTTCCCATCATATTTAAGAAGAATACTGGAAGGGCTGAACCTTTTTCCTATCTCAAGTCGAGCGGCGTGGAAGTGGCACAGTAGTTGAGAGGGGCTGGTTCTGGTTTGTTGAGGGACTTTTATATGGACTTTGGTTTGCGGGACTTGAATCAGTGGGATTCTGGCCCGGCAATGGGTCCAGCCCTCGTTCAGCTAGAGCTCCGTCGCAGGGAACCTTGCCCTCTGGGTCCCTAAACTCGTCAACAAAAATATTCTTTGTGTTATGACATAGTGGGGGGAAGAGCCGAAAGATTGCTGCGAAGTTTTCTTTTCTCACAAACCCGCAGATCCGTCTGTCTTCGTGACGTTTTTTGTTGAGGGGACGAAAAATCCCTACGCCTTCTAGGCACTGAACAAGAGCACCAGTAGAGAGCGCGCGGAGACGACCGTGGCCAATACACGGCTCTGACCGTGGCTAACCGTGGCTCCTACGTGTGACGTCACAACAAAGATTATCAGCTGCGACCGTCATGTTTGATGGTCTCTAAAAAGCACGATGCATGGATGCTTGGGAATTGCATTTTAGAATCACCACCGTCGAAGTTGATAGTCTGGTATCGTTCTTATTTCCGCCGATAAACTAGAATTTACTAAAAAGCGTCCCTGCCGTTCTTTTCATTTATCTCGGCCTTTCGAATCTGGCCAAAGTGTAGCCCGACGTGGCTAGGTCACAACCAGCCGACTACCGTTGTCCACTTTCGGGCGAATTTCGCCTCCGGGCAGTTGTCCCTTCATCGGCGGGATAAAATCATTTTATGGTAGACATTCAAAGATCAGTCAGTTTGGGATTAAGTATGTTTATCAACGGAAATAAGAAAATAAAAGTAATGTCAGGTTGTCAATATTGGCGGTGATGCTTCAAGAACGCAAGGACACTAAACTTGACATCGTCGATTTGAACACGCACCATCAAATTTGTCTTTCACAACTGATAATCCTGACTACATCGTCAAAGGTATCAACTATAAAATGACGTCACTGAACACGCTCGCACACTATATACGTGCCCTCGCACGAGTCTTTCGCTTGAAAGTCTGTCATGGCCACTCTTGAGTTTATGGAACGCGAGCCGTTTTAGTTCCACAATCTATTGAACCGTTATTTCGAAAATTGCAGGCTCTGCTGTTCCTCGTCATTGCTCATTGGAACACCTCTAAGCAGGGTTGTCGAAACAGGAGGATGGGGTGGGGGCGATTTAGCCCCCACCCCTCCCCCAGTTGCGTCGAAAGGGGGGGCAAGGGGCATAAGGGTGGAAGGGGGGGGGGGGTTATCGGCCCCAGCCCCGAACCACCATAGCATTTAAGAGTTATAATAAAATATTAGGGGAAAGGAATATTTCCCTTCTTTACCCTCATCACCTCCTCTCTCTCTCCCCATACAAAAATGGTCTATGGTCGGCTATAGAAAATCCTTTGTATGGCCGGCTATAGCAAATTGGCCCAATTAGCTATAGCCGTTTCTATGGCTGTCTATAGTTTTCCCTATGGTCTCCCCTATAGTTGTCTATAGCTTTTTCAATGTAAATTTCGCTATCGAATTCGGTATGGTTTAGTCTATGGGTCTCTTTAGAAAGGATGCTATAGCCGCCTATGGCTTTTCTTTTGGTTCCTTTAGCCGTCTACAGCATTTTGTATGGTCTGCTATAGAGATCTCTATGGCTTACTCTATGGATCTTTTTAGACACCGTGCTATAGCTGCCTATGGCTTTTCCTACGGTTTCTTTAGCCGTCTATTGCCCTTTGTATGGTCCGCTATTGCTCATTTTATAGCTCGTCTTATGGTTCTCTATACCCATCGTGCTACAGCTTTCTATAGCATTTCATATGGTCCCTTTAGCCGCCTATAGCATATTGTATGGTTTGCTATAGAGGTCGCTATGGCTTACTCTATGGATCTTTTTAGACACCGTGCTATAGCTGCCTATGGCTTTTCCTACGGTTTCCTTAGCCGTCTATTGCCCTTTGTATGGTCCGCTATAGCTCATTCTATAGCTCGTCTTACGGTTCTCTATACCCATCGTGCTACAGCTTTCTATAGCATTTCATATGGTCCCTTTAGCCGCCTACAGCATTTTGTATGGTCTGCTATAGAGATCTCTATGGCTTACTCTATGGATCTTTTTAGACACCGTGCTATAGCTGCCTATGGCTTTTCCTACGGTTTCTTTAGCCGTCTATTGCCCTTTGTATGGTCCGCTATAGCTCATTTTATAGCTCGTCTTATGGTTCTCTATACCCATCGTGCTACAGCTTTCTATAGCATTTCATATGGTCCCTTTAGCAGCCTATAGCATATTGTATGGTTTGCTATAGAGGTCGCTATGGCTTACTCTATGGATCTTTTTAGACACCGTGCTATAGCTGCCTATGGCTTTTCCTACGGTTTCTTTAGCCGTCTATTGCCCTTTGTATGGTCCGCTGTAGCTCATTCTATAGCTCGTCTTATGGTTCTCTATACCCATTGTGCTACAGCTTTCTATAGCATTTCATATGGTCCCTTTAGCCGCCTATAGCATATTGTATGGTTTGCTACAGAGATCTCTATGGCTTACTCTATGGATCTTTTTAGACACCGTGCTATAGCTGCCTATAACTTTTCCTACGGTTTCCTTAGCCGTCTATTGCCCTTTGTATGGTCCGCTATAGCTCATTCTATAGCTCGTCTTATGGTTCTCTATACCCATCGTGCTACAGCTTTCTATAGCATTTCATATGGTCCCTTCAGCCGCCTATAGCATATTGTATGGTTTACTATAGAGATCTCTATGGCTTACTCTATGGATCTTTTAAGACACCGTGCCATAGCTGTTTATGGCTTTTCCTATGGTTTCTTTAGCCGCCTTTTTCTCTTTGTATGGTCCGCTATAGCTCATTCTAAAGTTCGTCTTATGGTTCTCTATACCCACCGTGCTACAGCTGCCTATAGAATTTTCTATGGTTCCTTTAGCCACCTATAGCATCTTGTATGGTGTGCTGTAGAAATCTCTATGCCTTACTCTATGGATCTTTTTAGACACCGTGCAATAGCTGCCTATGGCTTTTTCTATCATTTCTTTAGCTGCCTATTGCTCTCTGTATGGTTTTCTATAGCTTCTTCTATATCTCGTCTTATGAGTCTCTTTACCATCGTGCCATAGCTGCCTGTAGTTTTTCTTTTTACCGCAATAGTATGAAACGTGAAACAAATTATTTGTTGTAACTGGTCATCTTTAAAAAAAACCTTGTGACGTGACGTGCCGAACTTCATAGCCCCATTTAAAACAAAGAGCTAACATTTCAACAAAACAACAAAAAACAAATGCACTCACTCAGGTGTTTGCAAAAGCACAGGTAAACAGACACAAGGTATTGTTTTCAAATCTCCTAGAAGTTTATTACACACAGTCCATTCTGTAGACAAGCACACACTAAGCAATCTCTACTATGTGAAGAGGTACTACTGAGCTGTTATACAACTGAGAATATTGTAAAGCAAACAAGAACCAAAGGCAATTCCTGGGTAGTGTCTAGTCCCCCGGCAGCCGGCCGAATTACCCCCCCCCCCCCTTTCCCCCCGAAATTCTAATGCCAGTCGCCACTCACTGGCGCTGCAATCAGTTTATCAAAAGACGTTTCATCGAGATCGTTTCATCAACACGTGACGTTTATAAAAAACTCAAAATATGTTTTTTTTTTTTGTTTGTTTATTTGTAATGATTTGCCAAGAAGTGGCGTGAACGGGTGGCCTGAGTCGGTGAGCACGCGCCTCAGGAATACAGGCGCGACGAAATGTCCCTGCAGCGTGCAATTCGCGTAACGAGTGCCGACTCAACGTGTGTCCATGAAGCGTCTATCCACGAAAAGGTGTCCATGAAACGTCTTTTCACAAAACGCAGAGAGAATAAGAATGTCAGTATTCTAACTACAATTTTCACATGATTTCAGAGAGCTAATGGCAAACGACTGCGGTAGAATTACGGGGAAATTATTCTCCCAGCTGTCAGAAGATAGGCACTGCCAGGAGATAGACACTACAGAACGGTCAATTGTCGCCGAGTAGGTTGCAGCGCACTTACGTTCAAAATACCGGACTTGAAAGATGTAATCCGAAATATACATCGTGGCACTGCAGACCAACCACTCAAACACAAAACCGAGAAGGAAGGGATCCGTGAAGATTCACCACGATGTAGCACAAGCTGTCATTTGCCGAACCGAACACTGAACTCATCACAAGAATGTCTTGGGCTTCTTTGAAGAAATCGCTTTTTGCCGACATACGGGTAGGACTTTTCGATCGGGATACCTTTTAACATAGAAGCGAAATCCACAGCAGCCCCGCGGGCCGCAAGACACGCGAAACTAGGTCCGCAAGCAGCCTCATTCCGGGATTGGCAGCGGCTATTACGTCATCCGTCAAACCACGTGATCACGCTCCTTCCGTTACATGCGCACAGAGAGCGGAGTGAAGCGATAGAAAGTCTACGGTTGATTGGTCCGCCGAGTCCGCACCTTCTGCAATGCTTTTAGCTTAGGGAGAGAGAGAAAACAGAAAAATTGAAAAGCAGAGCTCCTTCAAGGCCAGAACGGGGGTGCGATCACAAAGACTAATCCTCAGGGGCATACCAACAATGAACACAGCGAGAGAATGTGGCACTTATATCCTGTTGACAGTTCGAGCCAAGGTTGCTAGTGCAGTGGATGCTATGTGTGGCCTTGGGCTTAAGGCAGGTGCCGTGTCCAGCGTTGTCACCAGCTGCGAGACAGTTGTCACGGGACCCTAACCGGAGACATGATTGGCCTCAAACACGCATAGCGTCTACTCTGCTGTCACTACCGAGTGAACAGGACAGCTCCAGGAAGGCCCCCCAGCTTTTCGACTTCTTTCTAAAGCTGCACTTCCCAGAAGTGACCCAAAACGATGCATGTTTGAAGATATCATATTTTACGCCTTTTAGCCCACATTCTAATTCAAAATGAATAATTAATGGCGAATACTTTCTCTTTGCGCAAGACGTACACAAACAAACAAATAAATAAATATATATATATATATATATATATATTACCAAGCACTTTTGAATTATGTGTACACTGTTAGGTTCGCATTTTAAACGTCAATTTTGGGAATCTTTGCATCGTTGTGGCATTTATGATTGTGTGGTTTAAGAAATTTGTGCCGTAATACGTTTTTCATCCATGAGTTCAGTCTATATCACTGCCATCAATTACAATCTCTGAGCACCATGATGACTCATGGTGGGGATGTGTGCTCCAAGAAGCTCCAATGAGTTTAATGTCTCATAATTTAAAGAAAAAGAAGAAAAATTAGCCACAGCGCTTGCTGATTTGTTGAATTCGCAGAACAGAAAGATAATAGGACGCACCTAGGGTAGCGCGTGCCTAATGATATTAATTTTTTTTTCGGCTGTTATTTTTGTATATTTCGCCGTTCTCGACATGGGCGTTGACGGACATTGCACCGCTGCTTACGCCCCTGCCGGGGTAAGCTTTTTGTGTTGTCACGACACTCTATCGCGCTATAGGCGCGTCGATTTAACGCTCATGAAGTCTCGAGAGAACTGTGAATTGTTTAGTCAGAGCAACGACGCAGCAATCGCGAAATGAGAGACAACTGCGTGGGACTCTCGAGCGTGGGACTCTCGAGCAGTGTTAACTTGCTGATGATGCAGGGCGCTGCTTTGTCGTTGAGATTCTTTGTCCTGCGAACGCCGGCGAAAACGTTCCAGTGCTCGGCGTACCCTAGGCAGCATCGCAACCTTTCTGGAGCCTACTGGCAGTCTGCGAGCGCCGACGATTTATCGTTGCGACTTGAATGGAAGCATTTTATGAACTCCTGCGGTGAACATGAAACACTGCGAACATGAACTCCCGCGAACATAATCCCCGCGACGGCGAACCGCCGGCGCTCGCAGACGGGGGGTTCCGATGCTGTGCGAACGGTTGTTGGAGGACGCTGCGTAGGGTATACGCCGGGCGCTGGAACGGCTTCGAAGCCATTCGAAGGGAAAGGATTCACGACGACCTAGTAGTGTCTTGCATCTTCAGTAAGGTAACGGGGCTCGAGAGTCCCAAGCTTACATTTCCACAGAGCGAGCGCGGCCGGCCAGATCGAGGCGCAGTCAGCACTCGCGTCGCGATTGCTACGTCGTTGCTCTGCCTACACCGATGACATGTGGACCGGCATTCAAGACCGCCCTCTCGAGACTTTATACGAGTCCAATAGACGGCTTTATAGCGCGATAAACCGTCGTGACAAGAGTAAAGCTCACCTCTGTAGTGGCGTAAGCAGCGTTCTTGACGCCGCGTCGAGAACGACGAAATATACAAAAAAAAAACAACAAAAAAACATTAAATATATTTAACACAGCAGGCAGAAAGAAATACAAACATGGCAGGGACACGGACAACGTAGAAAGCGCGCTACGAAATACATATACTTACAAAATACACTGGAAACGACAGATAATTAGAGCTAAAAAACGGAAGGTTGAGATGACGTCAACGCCGAAATAAGGCAATGCGCAGATAAAGCAGCCGGCAAAACTGCAATAGTCCTATAGGCAGCTAAGGACGCTTTTGTGATCGCGGGCGTATACCTCGGCGACGTACGCCCCGTTAACCTGGCTGAAGAAAATCCTCGCCCCGATCGAGCGCATGAATGACTCTCTTCCACTTTCGTACATCTGCAGTAAAAAAAAAATAATAAAAGGAAAAGAGGGTCGCCGGCCTATAGCCTAAGCAAACCAGTGAGCCGATTAAAAAAATTGGATGGTCGCGAGTCTATAGCTCGGGAGACATACATCCTTCTATAGCCGGCTAAAATACCTTGTAAGGTCGGAGGCTATAGCATTGGTGACATAGAACACTTTTGAGTCGGCTAAAGAAAATACAATGGTCGCGACTCTATAGATTTAGGGACATACACCACTCTATAGTCAGCTAAAGCACATTGAATGGTCGGAGGCCTATAGCTTTGGTGACATAAAACACTATAGAGACGGCTAAAGAAAGTTCGATGGTCGCGAGTCTTTAGATTTAAGGACATACACCACTCTATAGCCGGCTAAAGAACATTGAAAGGTCAAAGGCCTATAGTTTTGGTGACATAAAACGCTATAGAGTAGGCTAAAGAAAATTCAATGGTCGCGATTTTATAGATTTAGGGACATACACCACTCTATAGCCGGCTAAAGCACATTCAATAGTCGCGAACCTATAGCATCAAAGACATACATATTTCTATAGCTCGCTAAAGAATATTGAATAGTCGCGAGTCTATAGCTGCGCAGTCATAAATTATTCTATAGCCAGGTATAGAAATCGGAATGGTCGAGATTCTAAAGCTTTGAAGACATACATTTTCCTATTGGTGGCTATAGCGTGTTTTATGATTTCTAATGGCTGACCATAGAGGGCCATAGAAGGTGATAGCTCACCATAGGATTTTCTATAGACGTCCATAGATCATTTTTGTATGGGTCTCTCTTTCCCGAACAATTTCGACGGCCCTTCTTGAGTCTCCTATTTTTTTCTTTTTGTGTGTGTGTGTGTGTGTGTGTGTGTGTGTGTGTGTGCGCGTGCGTGCGTGCGCGCGTGTGCGCGTGTGCGCGTGCGCGCGTGCGCGTGCGCGTGCGCGTGCGCGTGCGCGTGCGCGTGTGTGTGTCATATCTAAATTCTTTCCTTAGAGCGCAGCTCTTCGGCGCCCGTTTCCGGGTTTCGCGGCGTGGGCGTCACCATCGGCGTAACCGGCCCGCTAAATTTAGCGCGAAATTGACGTCACGTGACCTCAACACCAATTCAATTCTCAGCTACGTGACTTCAACGCCAATTCACTTCTCCGCTAGATTATCATGTGATCTCCTTTTCCCTGATAAATTTAGCGGAGAAACTGAGTGGGAAGAGGAGGGGAGAAGAGGAAGAGGGGAGGAGGAGGGGCATACCCTCCTCTCCGTACCCTCCCTTATTCCTCCTCAAGAGTTGAGCCCTAATTTCGCATTACAAAGATTTGTAAACGTCTTCATTTTTTTTATTTCCCTTTCTTCGGCTTTTTTTTTTTTTTTTTGTTATCATCCGTTTTTCTTTATCTCTCAGACATTACCGACATCTCTAGACAAACCGCCTGTGGGTGACCCCGGTGGCGTTGTTGACAGTGGCTGAAGATGAGCTCTATAAAGCCGCCCGCGTATACCGCGCACGGATCCACAACATCACAAAGTTCAATCTTCGCCTCGATTCCGAAGCGAAGATTTTGGCCTCAAATAACTCCTTCCCAAAGTTGTGAAACGTCACTTTGCCGTCACCAATAACTTCCACAAACGACGATCTTGCGACGAGAAAGTTCAGAGTATTTACCGGCCGCCTAGGTACAGTCTACGCATCATTGACTCTAACGCGGCGTAGGGATGTAGGGACACTCGGGCGAGACGTCATCAGTGCGGCCGTTCAATCGGGTGGCACCACGGTGTTGCTTGCACGCGCTTCGATGGAGCTCGCTACGACTTTGTGTTTTACATTCTCGCTGGAATTTGAGCACCGAGAGAGCTTGGATGATTGACACCTCGCTTGGCTTGACGTCAGCGTCGCGAGAGTCCAATTAGCGCGTTCCGCAACTTTCGGACATAAAGTTGTGCTCGACGAGTTTAGCTACCCAGATGTTGTAAATGTGAGTGGCGCCTCTGGGTCAGTCCATGCGGGAAACTTAAGTGGGTCTTCTGAGTGCCGCTGGCGAACTTGATCAAGATGGCGACGCACCAGGTCTGAATTGGCTTGTATCGTCACCATGCGTGAGCCTTCCGCGCTCTTGACGATTCCCGGCAGCCACTTTGGGCCTTTACCAAAGTTTCGGAAGAATATCTTTCTGCCCAGTTTAAAAAATGGCGGAGTGGGCTGACTCCCGCCCTGTGCAGTCAGCTCTGACCTCCTGTCCGGAAAGCACGTGTCCAAACGTGACCGGAACTGATATCCCAAAAGTAACTGGGATGGAGACTTGCCCAAAGCCACAGGCGTGCGCCGATGATTGAGAAGCAGTCGGCACAACTTGACGTCCAGTGTTGACCCGCTTGTCTTTTTCACAGGTACGGCTCGTTCGGCGAGGTCGTTCGATTGTGAATGAAAGGGGGCCGTGCGGTAGTGCTCCACGTGGTTCCTCTTTAGGAACTGAGAGAACTCTTCACTTATTTAGGAAGTGAGAGAACTCTTCACTTATAAATGGTGTACCATTATTCGTGACGACAGCCCGTGGGATTCCAAAGCGGCTGAACAGCTCCCGAAGTTGTCGGACTGTGGAATCCGACGTTGCATGATTGGTAGCTGTAGGTTCAATCCACTTCGAGTATGCGGCGATGACAATCAGGACCATCTTTCCGTCGACAGTCTACTCATGGCATCGGCATTGGCGTTACTTGTCCCTGGCCGGTACTCGATGCGATAGCTGTATCCACCCAGGATGATGGCCAACCGTTGAATTCTAGCCGCAGCCATCGTCGGCACGGCCTTGCCATGATGAAAGAGGCCTACCAAGGGCTTGTGATTCGTAACCAGAGTGAACTCCTTACCCAACAAGTAGTCCTTAAACTTCGTGACAGCGAACACCAATGCCAAGGCTTCTCGTTCCAGTTGGGAGTAGTTCTTCTCAGCACTCGTCAGTGTCCGAGAACGAAAACCGACAGGCTTCATTTCGCTTCCACAACGGTGGGAAAGGACGGCGCCAATTCCATGTGGTGAAGCTTCACATTCAAAAACCAAGGGCTTCGCAGGGTCATAGTGAGCTAACATGTTGGTCTCACTCAGGATCGTTTTTGCTCGTTGAAACGCCCTGTCTTCATCTTTTCCCCAATGCCATTTTACTCCCTTCTGCAGCAGTGTGTACAAGGGGGACAACAATGTTGCCATGTTTTGCTCAAACCGGTTATACTAAGTTATGAGGCCCAGGAACGAGCGAAGCTCGCTGACGTCCGTTGGTGCTTGGGCATGCTGGAGGGCCTCCAGGCTCTTGCCGGTTGGATGCAGCCCTTTTGTGTCAATCCTGTGTCCGAGGTAGATAACTTCTGCTTTCCGGAAGCAACATTTCTCCTTGTTCAGCTTGACTCCGTTATCACGAAGCACTTGCAGTACCTGACGTAGCCTTTCACCGTTGTCCCCGTTCTTTTCCGCTGCCAAGACATCATCCAGGTACACTTGAACTCCAGAAATGCCTTGTAACAAGGTCTCCATTCTCCTCTGGAAGATTGAAGGGGTCGACGCAGCACCAAAAGGTAGCCGGTTGTAGCAATATTGGCCCTTGAGCGTGTTGATCACCGTCAACTTCTTGGATTCCTCGTCTAATGGAATTAGGTTATAGGCTTCCCGAAGGTCGAGCGTACTGAAAAGGTCACCGCCATTCAGTGATGCGAAAATGTCCTCAATCAGTGGCAACGGGTACTGCTCCGTCGGACAAGCCTTGTTCAAGGTGAGTTTAAAATCCCCGCAGAGCCTGGTACAGCCGTTTTTCTTTACGACCGGCACGACTGGGGTTGCCCATTCAGAATGGGTAACAGGAGGGACGATACCGTTCTCCACCAGGCGGTCGATCTCATCGGTAACCTTCTGTCGTAGCCCGTACGCCACAGGTCTGGCTTTCCAGAACTTTGGTGTTGCTCCTGGGCTCACGTGCAAATGTATTTCCGGTCCTTTGATGAGACCCAAACCCGCTTGAAAAAGTTCTTGGTACTCTGCCAATATCTGATCCAAGTCTCCATGTTGCTCAGTCTTCAAGCACAACAGCTGAGTTGGAAGAAGGCTGAAGGCTCGAATCACGTCGCGGCCAACCAGACTTCGTCCGTTGCGTCCCAAAACCGTTAACTCGGCTTTTACTTGACGTCCTTCATAAATGACCGTCACGCTCAACTTCCCGATGATTGGCACCCTACCGAGGTAGCATGACAGACTTAACGTGGTTTCTTGCAACCGAGGCCTTCTTTGTTTTTTTCATATACCCTTTTCGGAATGACGCAGACCGGGAAGCCGGTGTCCAGTTCCATAAGTAGGTCAATACCCCCCCGCCCCCCCACGTGAGCAACCGTCGGACCGGCGCAAATAGGTTCAACGTGTCCCCTCGCTGCGGTCGTGGAAAAAGGCTGTTAATACCGCAGACGTCATCAGATTCTGTTCAAGGAAAGGCGTTGGCCCCTGCACGCGACGTAGTCTCGCGTGAAGTGCAGCGCTGGGCAACATGTCCAATCTTCCCACAGCGAAAAAAAGTCTTCTTCCGAAACCCGCAGTCCTTGGGGAGGTGTGAAGTTCTCCCACAACGGTAGCAGGCCTCCGATGCTATCACCTTCTCTTGGATCCTGCCAGGACTTCGGGTTTCAGAGGTCTTGCTCCCTCTCGTGGTTATCTTCTGGAGTTCTCCCTCTGGCTTCACCATTTGTGTGGCATCTTTTGTCGCTGCTTCTGCAGCAACTACCATGTCCACCGCCGACTCCAGCGTCAGGTCCCGGCGTGCCAAGACAGTCTGCTGTAGCTTCTGGTTACGCAGCCCACAAACTAGCCGGTCCCGTAGCATGCGGTGGAGCATCGACCCAAAGTTGCATTTATCCGCGATGCGCCGCAGCTCCACCAGGAAATCGTGAACTGTCTCGTTTTCTCCTTGTCGGCGGCTGAGGAAACGAAAGCTCTCCACTATCTCATTAGGCTTCGGCGCGAAGTAGTTATCAAGGTGCTTGGCAGTTTCCTCGTAGCTCAGCTCGGATACTCGTAAAGGCGCGCACCTTGCCGACAACACGCGAATAGCTTTGGTTCCTAACGCAGAGACTAGAAGTGCACGCTTCTGAGGCGCCGACGTGATCTTATTGCCCTCGAAGTAGGCTTCGACTCTAATGAAATAAGAGTCCCACCTGTCTGTAGCCTCGTCGAAGGGCGTAGCGTTGTACGCCATCCTTGCTGAGCTGACCGGTGGTGACCCGCCGATCAGGAGACCGTTTCCAGCGTGGGTGTCCGTGTTCCTCGTCGCCAATGTAGTAAAGTACTACCGAATCGCCGGTGTGGCGATATGTTCTGCGAAGAACTGAAGAGCCAGGACAGTAAACGTCTTTACTTCATGATGCCGGATCCCGAACCACGCCGCTCGCGCACTCGGCTCCAGAAGAGTGTGCGTTGTCGTCGTCGTCTGGTCTCAGTTCCCATCACTAATTACCGAATTCAGAAACCTCACTCAAACTACACTCAAACTGAAGGGCCCCTCCACTTCCTCGAGGAAGGCGCGAGGGCTGGCGATGGCCAGTCGCGACGGCGGATCCATCATCGCGATTGGCCAGCGCCGGCCCTCGTGCCTTCCTCGAGGAAGTGGAGGGGCCCTTCAGTTTGAGTGTAGTTTGAGTGAGATTTCTGAATTCGGCGGTAAGGCATCACAACCAGCACAATCTTATGAAGTACAGATATCGAGGATAATCCTAGCTGATACTGGGACCTCCCAGACGATGATGTACGCACCACACCACCATGTAGCCGGGAAGCCGGAATGCGATGACTATACAAGTAGCATGGCGACGGCATCACTTCTGGAATGCGCGCGCATGCGCTGTTCGCTCGGTGACATCGGTCTTTTAGAGAGAGGGAGGACAGGAGATTAATTGGATTAATTGATTTCGTCTAGGGAAGCCGAAAACGTGAAGGTCAGAACAAGGAAGGCAGTTTTCGCTGGAACTCGGAACCATCTGGATCGGCGATACTCCTTGCAATGCACGTACTCCCTGTACAGATCCCCAGATGTTTGAAGAGAAAATACAACTTTGTTTTCATTGCCACCTTTACAACATATCTGCGTCAGCTTCGAAAAGCTACGTAGGGAGGAGTTGCCCTTCCTCCCCAACGAAGCAACGGATCATTGAACTTTACTAGAAGTTCAATAAATAAATCAGCGTTTATTTCAGTGTCCAGGAACAACTGACTGCGTTTTAATGCTGGCATACTTGTGAAATAAAAAAAAAAAAAAAAAAAAAAAAAAAACGGAAATACCAGGGCAGTGGTGGAAGGCAGTTCGGTTCAAGCAGCCGGAACAAGCAGAACAACAACGTAGAAGCTACACCAAAACTTCCATATTCTAAACTAAGGCGAGCACATGATATCGTAGCAACACATAAGTACAGGGTGTCACAAATGAAAATTTACACGGTCTTTTTTACCGCAAAAATAAACTAGGCATCGCCGAACGCTCATTCTCCGCCCAAAGGTAGAGCTAGAGGTCACAATTAGATGCCAAAGTTTCAGCCCGATCCGATAACTCAATCAAAAGTTATAAGTTATTTTCTGAAAATCTCAATGGGAAAATGGAGCCCAATTTTGCCCGTTTTCGGTTTCTGATGCCATAGAGCCCCATGTGTTTGAAAACTCCGTCGGCCGCCATTTTCCCATTGAAATTTTCAGAAAATCACTTATAACTTTTGATTAAGTTATCGGATCGGGCTGACACTTTGGCATCTGGTTGTGACCTCTAGCTCTACCTTTGGGCGGAGAATGAGCGTTCGGCGATGCTTAGTTTATTTTTGCGGTAAAAAAGACCGTGTAAATTTTCTTTTGTGACACCCTGTACTTATCAACCCTTTTCAAGCATTAACTGCTTGCAAACAGAAAGATGAAAAAGTTCTGTAACACGAACAAAAATATCGAGTGCATCAGAGTGCATGCGCAACTCAGCCGATCTTAGAATAGGGCTTAATCAACTAAAATGACGAGAAGCATAAAACGATGATTGATGCCGTGTAAGCACACTTGCAACTCTAAGGCTCACTTCTGACGAGAGGATGGGAGAGTCAATAAAACTGTGAACTTTAAATAAAAACAACATATCCGCCTTAGACCGACGCTGATGCAGGCTGAGCAATTGTTCACAAGTTCAGAATCAGTTTCATAACTGAAGCGATGGGTGCCACCCTTTACGTATAGCGATGTTTAAAGATGGAAATAAACTTACTTTAAGCTCCGTCGAATGCCAAGGAGTTAGCTTTAGAAATTCTGTTCCACACAATTGAGGAGCACTCAAGTTGCGATTGCGCTGACGAAAGGTACAGTGTTAGAAATGTAAACGGATTTTTAAATTTCTTTGTTATGTGACATGTGGCGCATAATGTGCAGTAATAAGAGTTTACAACTGTTGTTATGTAATCATTGAACCTCAAGCATGAGTCAAACGTAACCCCCAGTTCCTTCATCTCAGACACAGGCGGTAACAACTCACTGCAGATGCTATGAGGGAAAATGGTATTCGATGTTTTCCGTGAAAATGTCATAACTTTGGTTTTCAATCGGTTAAGACAAAGATCATTAACCGAGCACCAGTTGTTAAAAGAACTTCCGTCCTCTTGAACTTTAACGCAATCATATATTGCTAACTATTTGTTTGTAGAGTTTTATGTCATCTGCATACTGCAGAAATTAAGTTTAAAAAAAAACCGGAGGAAACGTCATTTTAAAAAAAATTGAGAACAGGAGGTGACCTAACACACATACTTTAGGAAAGCCAGAGGAAGCCCTGTAGAATCAAGAGGCTATATTATTAACCCGGACGTATGCGATTCTATTTGTCAGATAATTTTTAATCCAGTCAAGAACTGAGCCACACACTCCATAGACGGAAAGCTTTGCTTTGAGAATAGTGTGCTTAACAACGTAGAAGGCCTTGTTCAAGTCAAAGTAGATAACATCCATCTGACTTTTATTACAAACGACCTAAAAAGCGAGGGACATAAAGGTCGCGAGATTTGTATCAGTTGACCTGCCAGACCTAAAGCCTTTTGGTTAGGGATGGCTATGTTACGAAACTTAAATGATCAGAACTGGTGTATGATCATTTCAAAAAACTTGAAAAAACGAAGGAAGAAGAGAGATAGGCCAATAGTTAAAGACATCAGCCCTCTTTCCTGTTTTTATAATTGGAAACACAACGACTATTTTACACATTTCTGTAAATATCCTTGTCTTGAAGGAGTTAAGTCTAGCGCACAAAATGGGCGTGAATATTTCATGATAAAATGTAAGTATTGCTGAGGGAATTATGTCGATCCCCGCAGATAATATGGCTCTCATTTTTTCAATACATAACCCAACACATTCTTCATCGACATGAATGCTACTGAGCAGGTCGCCGAACCCAGCTAAGTGACGCAACGTGGGAGACTCGCAGTCGGGTCTCAATGGGAACTGAGCGGGTAACCATCTATGTACTGTTTGGGATGGCACTTCCCCTCGAAGCACACAGTCTTTTTTTTGAGGGGGGGTGTGTGCGTCTGTGTGTGCGTGCGTGGGTTTAATTCATTTTTTTTAATACAAGGTTATTGTTCGTTACTAGTACGCTGGCCGCCAAACGCGATGTAGTGCGGCGCCCACAGATACAGACTGGTGACAGATATTCGAGTTCCTGATCGCCGGCCCATGAAAGGCGCACGTTCTGCGCTACACTGTGTTCGCTGAACTCAACATCAGAGTACACCGTACAACAGAGACTTTACTCCGGAAAATTGAAGCGCCAGAACCAGAACTGCCCAAAATCCATCGCTTTTGTTCCGCATTTCGAGAATGGCCATTAAAGTGCTCTTATAAGTCGCTCAAAGAGAAAGAATAGACTCTAAGAAGTCCGGCGCGTTATGCTTCCCCACAAAGCACGTAATGCAGCCAATCCATGCAAACTACTGACGGAGCTCGGCGAATAACGAGGCTAAATATAACTTAAAAAAAAAAAGAGGGGGAAAAATACAGTCCACGTTGTGACACCGAACTTACCGTTCCACACACCAACCTGATGGCCAGTGTTCCGTCCGCAGACCGCAGGCTTATTGGCTTATTGGCTGATTAAAAAAAAAAAGATAGTGGGTCGATTTCGAGGCACCTAGCACTGAGGTCTACCCACTATCCTTCCAATCAAAACCAATCAGAACTCGGCGTCATTCTGACGTCACTGCAACTCCTACAGATGAAGCGGACGACTTAGTCTCCGCATGGGCGGCGTGCGCGAACTACGGGGGGGTGCATAGTGTGGCTCTACAGTAAATACAACAACACTGTTGAGGTGAGTAAAAGTACACATAGTAATCTTCTACGTAAAGACACTCCAACAAAAGTGGTAACTGGGAAACATTAGAAAACAGTATACGCATGTAGTGAGATTTCACCTTCTGATTTCAAGAAAATAAGCTGATAGGGCTGGGAGCGAAAGACATCGGATCTTTCTGGTAAAACAATGGAGTGGGACAGGTCGTTCCAGCCAACAATCGTCTGGAGAAAGAAAGAGCGGTTAAATGTGTTAGTGCTACCAGATAAGCGCGGGCGATTGTTCGGGAATTGCTGAGTCGGGCAGGTGACCCGAGGGCAGGATGTAGTAGTGTGTTGCGGAGCGTAGGAGGATAGTATTGTAGATATTGTGAAAAACTGAAAGGCGAGCAATTTTGCGGCGAAATCGCAATCATGGAAGATTTAGCTGGCTTTTTAGGGCGGAGATGCTGGAGTCAGATGGTATGAATGTTGTAGCCCGGTTCTGAACTGATTCGGGGTTGTTCATAAGGTAGATTTTATGAGAGTTCCAGACCGATGCCGCATACTCCAGTTTAGACCTTACATAACTTTCATATGACAGTTTCTTTAGATGAGGTGGAGCGGATTTTGGGCTTCGTCTAATGTATCCAAGAGTTGGGGAGGTGTGACAACATCTGTGTGATATTTCAGTTTTAACGTCTTGCGAAGTTAGAAGTGAAAGCAAGCATAAAATATCAGTCACATGGCAAAGCATTTGAAGTGACGGCTTTGGCAATAAGCGCTGAACCAGAGTATTTGTCGAAGCTGAAGCGCGCGTGGATTTAAAGATCCTACGAAGTGGGTTTGTCAAAACGGTTAACCTGCAGCTCATTGCGCCATACTTATCACAGCACCAAACACCAGTTTCCTTCTGTTTACGTCACAAAAAAAAAATGTATCCACATAGGTAGATGAAGTCTAATTCCGCGCGTGAGCTGCCTCCATGACAGCGGAGTACATTGCTGGTGATGCAGATTTATGCTTTTCAGCGGTTCAAGTTAACCTTATACACAGCGTGCAAGTGTCGCCATTGTAGGATACTGACAATTTGTTCTACTTACAGGTTTCTTCGAACAACAACACGGCAAACCGAACGCTCGCGGCGCATAAAATACAGACATGGCCGCGATTGAAGTCACACGCAAGCTATGTATTTTGCTGTTCCTTTCACTTAAAATAGCATTTGAAGACGCTCAATAGATTAGGTTAGGACATGAAACAATGATCGTTTTGCAGGGCGAAGAGGGAGGACGGGGACAGTGAGGACTGGGCTTTTGGGACGCCGGGAATACGAGACGGAGTGATTCAACGCGCGGTCTTTGAAACGGTGGGGCTCTTTTGCGTCAGGGATTTTGCACGCGGGGCAATCGCGCTACACCCGGTTCACCCAACCATGCAAAATTATAAAAGTGGAGCCACAACGACTCTTTTGGTCGTACACGTCGCTAGTAGAAGTGTCGGCTCGCAATTATAGGGGTGAAAGCAACAAAAAAGAAGAGAAAAAAAAAGGCTTTGAAGGCTCGCGTGTTTCTCTCCAGTTATACGCAAAGTCGTGGGAAGTCTTAAGGACGCGACCCCCGTCGGCCGTGTAGCAGACGATGCAGCCACGCATGCGGCATGAGCCCACAGCAGACGACGCGACGCCTAAGCCGTTGGGCGACCGAACGGCGGGACCTTGCCAGGGACGCTGTCGCGCGACTCCGAACTGGTGGGTGGTTGATGTTCCGCTTGCTCCCAGCCCCCGCGCTATAAATGTTGCCGCCACTGCCAACGTCTCCTTTGATGCAACCCGCCAAGTCAGAAGATGCGAAGGCAGTGACTCATGAAACGAGCGTGCCCGCGATTTCCATCCGGGGTAATCGCGCTACCTCTTCGGGTTTTTTTTTTCTTTTTTTTTTTTTCTGTTTTGTTTTGTACATCTATGCGTGAAGTATCCGATAACGGTTGCACGTTTTTGGTCCACGTATTCTGAAGAACACTAATCTACCGTGATTCAGTACCCTTGTTGTAGGACGACAGAACCAGACTTGTACACGTTACTGAAAAAAAAGTAACCGATTACAATTACAATTACTTCCCTGTAAAAAGTAACCGACTACAATTACAGCCCCCATAAAGTAATCCAACAATTACTCTAAAGTAATCGATTACTTTCCACGTTACTTTTCCTTTAACTTTTTTTTATTACATTAGCAAAATCCTTGAAATCTGGCGCTCAGTTGTTCGGAAAAAAATCCTTGGTTGCTTTTGCCATTTTTGCTTAGAGCTGAGTGAGCGACGCCAACACGCCCAATCCCTCTCGCGGAAAATAAATAAATAAAATACTGTTTAAATACATTACTCACAAGAGGCTGGTTAAGATCCTTTTGCATACCCAAACTTATAGTCTCCGGTGTACAAAAAGAAAATGTACACAGGAAACGAAGCATAGTGAAGTAGCCTACTAATCCTTGAAATCCCGTACTTAATAATGTCGGGGAAAAAAAGGCCGTTGCCCAGAGCTGAGTGAATCCAGCTCATCTAGCCCCCCACCAAAAAAAAAAAAAAAAAACACACCAAAAAAAAAAGAAATTTAGAAAACTTGTAATGGGTAATTTTGTAATCGATTACAGCAAAAAGTAATTCAATTAAAAGAATCGTTACTCCTTAAAGAAAGTAATTGAAGCGTTACAAAATTACAGTAAAATGTAATCGATTGCAAGTAATCCATTTCTTGTAACGCATTACGTACAAGTCTGGACAGAACAGACCTCTCTGGAACATCCCGGAAGGCTTCGCGGCAATCCCAAAGTGCAACGCGTGACGCAGGGAAGTGTGGGACTGTTTCGATGTACGCTCAGGGTGACTCAGGCACTTTGTATATCTTGGAAGCGGCACGATCTTGCTCCCTTTTACCTAGTAAATTCAAAATACAAAGAGAACAGGAAAAAAAAAAAACGCTAGCAAATTAAATAAGTATTCTGTTCTGTTATCGTCCTGTTTGATGTTTTTCTTTTCTTAGCACAGTCTCGGCTATGTACGCTTACTACATTTTTTCTTAGTCATTGCTATAGTTTTACGTGCTTCACATTGGATTGTCAGAATCCATCGAGAAGACGGTGACAGCACCTCACATTTCTGTTGTGGTCTGTTAAACCGCTGCGCTCTCAAATAACTTATGTCTCCTTGTTCTTGTTGTCGCCCTAGCGAAAACAAAAACATATATAAATGTGTCCAATAACCATATAAGAGCATAGTAGTTCATATCAGACCTCATATACGCTTTATATAATTTAGATAAGTTCTAATAAAATATATATGATTTTCTTTTAATATGGTATTACTTTATTCGATTCGTTTAGAGGTACCACGTGACCTAGTTTCACTTGTTTCGCAAACACAAAGTTTTGTAGTCGTTACAAAACGAATTCACTTTATTGGCAAGCCCGACCAATATTCAGCAGCGTCTGGTATTTGAAAATATATCTTTGTGGACGGTCAGTGACGTACACGAAGGTGAAGGAACGATAGCAGGAGCTATTTGATATCCTTCCGAGAGGTGTTTACGCATTGTTCGCCTAATGCTACTGAGATATTATAGAGCAGCGAACGTCATATATCAACTAGGAAAGCGTCAACATCGGGGATCAGGGGGAAAGAAAACATAGGCAGACAAAATTGAAAAAAAAAAAAAAAAAAAAACGAATCAGGACGGAGGAAAATATATGGCCATAATAGAGGAGATATAGGGAGCTAGAGGGGAAACAGCCGTTATTATAGTCTATACATCTTTTCCACAAAAGTGCAGCCATCTTGAATGCCATCACTTCTGGTAGGCGGTAAACCATCAGCTTGATCTCTCCACCCCGCTGGAAGGCGTTTACGAAAATGCGTGATTATGGCGCATTCTTGTTTTGCCACATGTATTTTCTTGCTTATTTCTGGTTAAAATGTTTTATTATTTTTTTCGTCCCGCTTACCAGATACGGAACTCACCTGACTGAGAACGACAGGAAACAGAAAACGTCTATTGGGGACGTTCGCGATCGAAAGCGTCGCTGTGGTCGGCCTTGCACGATTGGCCGAATGCTGACTATGACGTTACCAAAGGATTTCTCATCAACGGAAATAAGAGGAATGGAAGAACTTCAATTTCGACGGTGTTAGTAGTTTTTCCTTAAAGGGACAATGAAGGCAATTTTATTAAAAACATTTAAATGGTGTTTTTAGGCTTCTTGGGAACCTGGCATACTGCCCAATGCATCAATTTTTGTACTTTGCGCAAATACCGCTTAAAACGGATCCCTAATGTTAATGACCTATGAAACACGCGTTCGTTTTTCGCCCCACGCAAGAGAAGTCACAGAAAAAAATTAAAGAAAAACGAGCAGCGTTCACCCCCTCAACTCGGAGACAGAACAAACGGCCACGTGATCTGGAGCCGATTATATGCCGCCAGTGTTCATCATAGCCACGCGCTGGGGTTGGCAAAGCGCAGGACACGCGCTGAGTTCCAGACATTGTTATGGCTCGGCTGTTGTCGTTGCAGCGATTGGACACGGGTCACTACCCGAATGCTTCTCGAGCTAGCAATTATCACGAGCCCAAGTCGAGTGCCCACGCAATGCTCGGGTCCAATCTATGAACCGCATTCAAAGATCGTCACTTGGGTGTACTGCGATCCCCACCTTACGTCATCAAATTTGCAAAAGAGAGATTGAATGACGATGATCGCTTTTGTCCTTGAAATTACACCGCAACAAAGGAGTTTCTTGGCCAGTGGCGTTGCGTGTGAGTATCCTTGAGTCCCAGGTGTGCCAGTAAGCTTGTGTCAAGTGAAAAACATTCCAATTGAATATCGTTGCACCGGTCCTTTAAGAGCGCAATGATTTCAAGCTTCCACCATGATCCTTACAAAGACCATCGAACTTGTTGTTCGCAAGATAATGACGTCACGAAAGGTAACCATAGGAGGGCGCCACTAAAACATCTCGCCGCTAATAGACCACACCGGGAAAGGGTTTCTGCCCATGCCATTTTCGGTGTTTGCGCGTAAAGGGGTATCCACACGAAGGAGAAATGCGCCCCTTTCCTCCGCGGATCGCGCATCACGTGAGACATACGTCATCCCTTTTTGACGCCTCGCGGCGCGTTCTCCTCCGTGGAGGAGGCGCGGAGGCTTTGTGCTGACAGCACGAAAGCTCCGCAAGTGCACGCGGCGGACCCGGGGACGGAGTTTCCCGGGACGTTGACGTCACGACATCCGTCCGCGGAGTTCTCCTTCGTGTGGATACCCCTTAAGCGCGTGCTTTGCTCGCTTTCTGAAGCGACGAGCATACACGAGCTGGGACGTAGAGATCGTACGTTGGGCTGTAGAATAGTCCGATCGCTCCAGCCAGCTTCCTTACGTCGCCGCCACAACCCCGCTGGAGGTTCACGCGAGCACGGCGTGAAACGCCACGAGCCATCTCGGGCACTGCGGGTGCCTGCTTCCCGTGAACATACAGTTATGGCGGCTTGCATGGCACATGCGTGGGACGCTCAGTGAGATCGCTCTTGAACGCTGTATTAGTGACGTGCGCGGCCAAATGAGTCGCTGTGGTCAAAGTTGGGCGATTGGTCAAACTATTGCTTCCTGTATTATAGTCGGATGCAACCTGAGAACAATATTTTAGTTTAATTGTAATTCAATCTTTTAGCTCAACCCACAAGCCCATTGCGCCCATCGGAAGTGCCTTCGCCGTCGAGAAAGTAGTTCGCTAGCAACGTTGCTTTTTCTTCCTCCAGGAAAACTGTCTTAAACTACTACAATATTTATTTAATTCATTCAGGACATTTAAATAAGTTAGAATACGCTTTTGTCAACGAAATAGCTGTTTAGTAGAGAAAGAAAGTCATGTCCAATGTACCGTCTTCCCAATTCATTTTGTGTCCAAGATACTGTCTAACATACCGTCTTCCGGCGCCTTCCATTGAGGGAAAGCGAAGCACTTATAGGTCCTGTAAATAATAAATATTTAGTGATTTACTTAGTTTTGTGGGCTTTGCGCACGAAATGTGTGCCTTTATTTTGTTGGATGAATAGAAAACAAGAATAATTATACTTTTCGGGTTTTGACAAATCGGCACCCTCCCAAGTCATCGCGCCCCGCTCTCTTTGTCTTTGTCTCTTTGCCTGCGACTGATAAGCACGGCAATCTCAGCTCACCCCGCGGAAACCACAGCGAATTGAAGCAGCGGTGCCGGTACTATGTTAAATAGCAACGCGGGGCAGAGGCGACAGAAATCCAACGAAGCAGACGACGTCCGGCGTAGCTTCTCACCTCTCAGCAGTGCTAAGCCTCGCGCCCGCTTCGAAATTTTCGTTGTCGATAGCGTCGCTGGATTCTCACGTCGTCGCGCAAAAACTGCTGCAAACGCAAGCCGATACCAATAAGATTTCGTGGCGTAACTCGGGCACGTAAAACACGGTTCAAAAAAGCAGAATAATTGTCACGAGAAACTAGCGTCGCGTTGCTAAGGCCTGCAGCCATGTTGAGCTTTTTTTCTTTCAAAAGGGTCGCGATTTGTCCACGGAATCGTGACGTCATGAAAACGATTGGCTGGCGTTTCTCGGCGTAGGATTACATTTTCCTTTGAGAGGCATTTCCGGTTTTTTCTTAGCTTGCAACCGACTATAGGATAATGCCTGGCCAATCGCCGGTTCACGGTGGGGCAAATCCTGTCAATCACGGCGAGGCAGAGGCAAACCCTGCCTCTGCCAATCACGCCTAGGCAAATCCTGGTCGTAACGTCGTGGATGGAAACCACAAGAGGGCGCCACCAAAACATTTCGGCGCTAATAGACGCAGCTATACTCGTTGTCACGTCAAAAATAAATAAATAAATAAATAAATATAAAAATAAAAATTTACCGCATTAGTCATGCACGGCGCGAAGTATACTATTCTTACAAGATTTGGTTGTCGAAGAAAGAAAAAAATGCTTTCGGCATTTGAAATGTGTACGTGTCAATAAAATAAGATAGAGCTAATCCAAGGTGTACCTACATCTATCTTAATGGACCACACGAAGGGGGGGAATTAGTAACGTTTCGCAAAAAAGCCGGACCTCTTTTTTATTGCTATTATTATTTTTGAGGTGAATATGAGTTATAGAGCCGCCGATTATGCCACGATTCCGAGGAACGACACTTCGAACTTACTGGTGCCTGAACTCGTTGCTGCCAGTTATCTCAACCTCTATCAGAAATCTCAGGAAATGGTTTTCTGTCCACTAGAAATGTTAAAAAAAAAAAAAGAGATCCTGTACAGAACAGAATGTTCTCACCTGAGCTTCTTGTCACCGTACATCTAAAGCTCAAAAGTTATTATTTTTTTTTAACAATTTTGAATACATCTTTTTTTTTTTCAGAAGTTCGCGCCAACGCCTGTCCGTCATTGTTTTGGCACGTACTCTGGGCATGTTATTGAATACGAGTGCTACGTCACTGTTCTGCGTGGACTCGGCTCAGCTGATATTGGTATTGGATCCGAGCACTCGGATCCAATCACGCCTCTTCGTGTCCAAGCAATGGCGACCGTCAACGTTGCTCGATGGATTTCCTGCGACTGTTCCCTTTGTAACGGGCGACCTGGAATATTCGTGGCCTAGTCAAAACCAGATGCAAAAAGCAAAAGCGCCTTTTGGTGTACTCCTGATTCATTATCAAATTTCCGCCATATTGGGGGTTTCCCGTACCCATGGCTTCGCCCAAGAGACAATGGTCCCGGCCAAAGTGGAAGCCGTAGATCAAAGATATCATCACGTATTCCAAGTCCGGTACGAACCCTTCACACCAACGTCTTCGATAAAAACCGTTCACTGACCTGGATGGCCCATCGTTCACTGCTTGAATGACGAGTCCTGCGACCTCCGTGCTGATAATTGCTTTTCTAAAATGTCGCGGCCGTCTTTCTTTTCTGTTTTGAACCAAACGAAAACAGCTACCCACTGAGCGCACAAATACGTTGTCCTGATATCATGAAAACCGAGTTAAATTCCAATGTGCCTCGTCCACAGCTAAAAGTTATGACAAAAAAGAAACAATATGACGGCTTCGACTCCCACGATGATGATGATAGCTGAAAAGCATTTTGCGTATGGCCTATTGCCGCCGCTTTGCACTAAGCACCAAAATGGCGGCGCCCGGGAAAAAATCGAAGAATGAACAGCGGATACAGTAAGCGTAGGCTTGGGACCAAGCCAATTGACTAAAAATAAAGAATCTCGAATCTTCCCGCGCTGAGGGATACGGAGCCAGCAAAAGAGACGTCACCTTTCTTCAGAAGCACTGCCACTTCCAATCGTTACGATTCCAGTGACGCTCAGCGTTACGTTTCGACTCGCTCAGTGTCCGTCCATTGCAGAAATCGGCTCTCCCGACAGTTTTTCGGGAAAGTAGACGCTCCAGACTTCTTTAACCCCGGTCCCACGGCTGATACATCGGACAAAGAACAGACTGCAGACACGTTCCAAGCAAACAAATTTATGAAAAGGCTTCGAGCACACTTGAGGCGTGTCCGGAAATAATTCTGCCATCGTATGCGGAGCGCAAGTTCGTCTGCTTCTTTGCAGGGGTTGCTATGATGTCGGAACGCTGAGCTTTTATTGGCTGATTAAAACAAAATAGTGGGTAGACCTCAATGCGTCTAGCAGTGAATCAAAGCCAATCAGAGCTCGGTGTCGTGCTGACGTCACCGCAATTCGTGTACTAGAAGCAGACGACTTTCTATCCGCATATGTCTGCGGCGAACATGGATGTCGTTTGTATACAATGTACGGGCGTTGCGACCGTGGCTTCAGAGTGTACAGCGAAGGGTATTCGCGCGACGCGTGCGGTCTCCTCGAGATATCTCGTATTGGTTATTTTAAGCCGTCCACGGGTTAGAGTCTACACACCCCAGACTATAGAAATAAGGAAAACGCACACAACGCTCGAGACGTTAGGGAGTTTTCGTAGATCGTTTTCGCCGTCCCGCAAGGCCCTCCGCAACCCGCTACGATAGCGGGAACTCCACAGTCAAGGCTATCAGCGCGCAGGCGCAGTAGCAACTTCTTCGTTGCGGGACGCTTAGCGGAGGGGGCAACGCGGTCTACGAAAACTCCCTGTTATGTCCGTTTGTCGTTACTTCATTTCCTTAAAGTCTCGGGTGGGTTAGCATGAAAACGACTCGTCAGCCTGTCTGCCTTTTTACCGTTCAGCTCCCGCTACGTACACTTCGCGCAATAAGAGAATCTCCCTCTTTATGCGTCACTTGTAGTCCTTTCTGCGGTTTAACGACCTTTTTCCAACGCGACACCTCAGTATCACAAGAACGTGTTTACGCGCCGTTCGTCGCCTCCAAGGTACAACGAAGAAGAAATTAACAAAACAAAAGAAAACAGCAGAACTACAAAGCTGGGAGATTCCCTCCGCGCTGGCTTCTTGCTCGTCGTCTGCTTTTGTGAAACACGTATAGCGTCGTCTGCTTCCTCGTGTAGCGCCTGCTGCGTGTGTGTGTTATACCGTCTGCTCGGAAAGAAAACCAAGAAACGTCGCCATGACCGAGAATTCGGTCGCACGGTAAGTTTTTGAACAGCTTCGTCTTTGCCCTGGACAGCTAAAACTCGCCGAAAGGACAAAAATCCCTCTTGCATGACGCCTTCTGCTTTTTTATTTTTATTTTTGGCGGTGTGCTTGCTTTTTTTAGTGTCGCGCTTGAAAAGGCATACGACAGTTCGCGCTATTCTTAGAAGGTATCCGCGTCCTTTTGGAGGATTCGTCTTGAGAAAGTGCGACCTCTTCTCTCTGTCTCTCTCTCCCTGGCTCCTCCGTCTTTTTTGTTATCATGCTTATTATGATCCGTGTGTGGCGACGGAATCCTTACTGGCGTTTCGCTCGCGGAATGACGCTCGTCGTTCTGTTCACGTCAGGTGGCATGCGAACTGTGTCGTGCGTATTTCTGTTTTGATGCAGTTGTGCCCAGTGAATATCTCACGACGGTATCTCTCGCCGCGGGCTCGAGGGACCTGCTCCTAACCGAGCAAGACTTCTTCGCGGCCTCCGTAATGAGTAATTATAAACTGCGAACTTTTATTACGCAGCTATTTTCGCCGCGATTATATTTCTCTCGGCACCCTCAGTATTATATACATGGATCGTACTGACGTCACGTCAGCGGCCATTGTCGTGGTAGCCTCGCTGCTGAGCGCGTAGCTTCTGCAGAATATCTTTCAGATCGCCGAATGTTTTGTGGTTGTTTTTTCTCGGCAAGTAGTCGTAGGAATGTCCACCGGCGTGATACGATGACACCATGTGCAAGCCATATATAAAAGGCACGCGCAACTTCTCACGTCAAAGCACCGCGGACAAGTATCCTTTTCATTGGATATAAGACTTAATATTTAATGTTTGATCTGCTGTCGCGTGTTTTTCTAGAAGATAAAACCTGCAATGCATGTAAGTTATGTTGTTTTCTTTTTTAGGAAAAAAGCAGGAACAGCTTTTGAGTGCTGAATTTTACCTGGCACACCGAGATTCACCGTAACGCGGAATCATATTCTAAAGTGCTGGGCAGCGTTTTCTTTCTTGGCCGTAAAGTTATCCCTCCAGCGTATTTTGGGTCGCTTATGGCTATTAAGAAATGCGATGAATTACAATAGCAGTCGAGTAAGACGGATGTGCCATTGTGCCATTTATTCGAA
Source organism: Ixodes scapularis (assembly GCF_016920785.2). NCBI lineage: Eukaryota > Metazoa > Arthropoda > Arachnida > Ixodida > Ixodidae > Ixodes > Ixodes scapularis. The sequence goes on along the minus strand of NW_024609880.1, from coordinate 52,476,089 downwards.
ACGAGTGACATAAAGAAATTATAACAGCGCTTATACTTCGTTTCACCGCAACTTGGCAAACTGCGAACGCTGCGGCCTCCTTGAGCCAATCAAAGCCAAAGAGGTCAAGCACGATGCACCCGTTGCCAAAAGTTCAGTGACAAGAGTATGCGTAATTCCTTGGAGAAGAACCCTCTTTTGTATGTCCAAGATGCCGCTTTTGCCGCACTCGGAGATTAACCCATCACTCAATATCTTTTTACAAAAGCGACTTTCCTCTTTCCCGCCCGCGGCTTCGCCAGCACTGCGCGCAACCATAGTCGGTGACAGGTTATAGAGAGATAGGGGGTCACGTGTCTGCCTCGGATGCGCCGATTGGCTTATTGGGACTGTAGCCTTCGCCGTTTGAGACGGAGTAAAGTAATACTCGCAAAATGACGTCCTTCGTTCTACTCACGTCAGGGAAGCAGGCGAAATGTGTCATGCGAATCTGTTTCTAAAGGGTCGTGTCGAGTAAATTTCTAAGACGGCCTTTCTCTCCCTGGAGTCGGGAGGCCTGCTGACAAAGGCCTATTCGCGACCTCTGAGGTAGTCAGCAATCACAAACTACAAGCGTTTATTAGCCAGCAAAACTGTGATGTGAATATATTTCAGTTAGCACTTTACGTGTAATATGAGTGAGCATGTACGACTTCTGAAGTATGAGAGAACGGCGAACAATTCTACTTTCCATTGAACACTCGTGTTTGGCCTTCTGTTCCGTGTTCTTATTGAGCGTAAGAGAGCCTTAGCTTTACCTCGGCTTGAAAGCACGAAATGCCTTATGACGAAACCCCAAATCCCACAAAGTTGTTCGTCCGTCCGTCCGTTCATCCGTTCGCCCATTTCCTCGATAAATTTAGCGGGAACGTCACGTAATATCAAGTTACGTGGCATCGTCACGTCACAATGTCAAGTAAAGGCGTTACGTGATAACATGACGTCACATGACGTCAGGTTACGCCACGTCCAGTTCCGCACGTAATTTAGCGGGGAAATTAATAAACAAAATATTCTTGACTAATATAATTTTAATTGTATTGTGTGTGTGTGTGTGTGTGTGTGTGTGTTTTGACAGCCGTAAGTTTACTCAGGCCCAATTGGGCGTCTGGTGACTCAGCTGTAGATGAGAAATGTAGCCATTGTAGTACAACCGCTAACCCCATAACGACTGCTTAATGCCTTCTAAACAAATTTGAACGATCCGTACTTAAATACTGCATTCCATTATTACATATTTTGACAATGCTGCAATTTACATACGAAAGGATAAACAAATAGAATGGACCACAGAACACGACAATATTTTATGTGTAAATAAAACATTACCAATAGGCCCGGTTTTAAAAAAATTCGGACAATGGCAACAGCTAACAGTTTTTTTTTTTTCTTACGAAAAAGTGCAAAATAAAATTATTTGGATACTGATGTTTTTGTTGTTTTTTAGTTTTTTATGGCAAGCTGTATTTTAAAGGGAGCCATACTTTAGAGCAACAGAAAATATCATCTCTCTCGGACGTAAGGATAACGTACCAGTTATATTAGCTGAATCGGTGCTGTTAGAACGTGCGCTTATCGTTTGAACTCAAGTAAGATGTCACATTGTTTCCCCTAATCGTAACAAACGACGAAGGTATTGTATTAGCCATGGATGATACTGACTTTCACCGTGGGAAATAGTATATAAATAAAAGAAATAAAAAAAAAGAGAACACAGATACATGTGTTTTGCGTGTCATCTCGTTTGTTTTGTACGTTACCGATTTCTTTATAAAATCCACTGTCCGCTTATCAATGACACCGGATGGCGTTGGCAATATGTAATGTCCGCATTGTCGTACTGAAACAATGGGGCTTTGTGAATCTAGTGACTAAAAAAAGTTCCGAACTAATAAACTAGCTACATGGTTACTGCATGGCATACTGACGGAAGATTATGCAATTACCAACATCTCAAGAGTATCAACGGTCCGACAGAATTCATGCAGTATTAAAAAAAAAAAGAAAAAACGCGCAAAAAACACCATATTTTAAAATGTATCATCCGAGCTTTTTATTTCTTTATTTATTTGCGTTTTATACAACTGCGCGACTTATGTGCATATTTTTTTCCTCTACAAGTAGGGACCTTAACTGCAGAAATTTGCAACGGCGTTAATATTTATTCTTCGATTCGTTGACAAGAATATTGAAACTTGCGCTCGCTTGCGCATGTATTGCTATCATAATACACATATGCGGGCTTTGTAATGTAGTTTCGACACGCCCACCGAACAAATATACAAAATGCTTCTCATAAAGCTTAAAAAAAAAAGCCATGAAATGTACAATAATGAGGTTTGTGCAGGTGAGTTATACGGTCAGGAGGACATAGTTCTTAGGGCTAATTGTAATGATTTGTCGGATACTTCACAAACATATATTACTTAATGGTCGCTGATTTGCCTCAAAATTGGCTCAACACACCCATAGACATGGCTCTACGAGTTCCCTAAGTCTTGTGTGAAAAGAAAAAACATTCGTGAAGTTATTGAATTTTCAAATTTCGTTTTCATCGTGTTTCTCAAACCGGGAGCCCCTACTGGCAACATTGAAGTGTGACGACAGAAATTGTATAAAGTGGGCAGTAAGCCATGTTCCCAACTGATTACAAGGCGTTTGATGGTGGGGAAAGAATGTTTGGTAACTGATTCACTGAGAAGCACAGAAAAAACACTCGACATACTCTGTTTAAGACTACATGCACGACCTGAAAGTCTGTACCATATGTTACGTCACACCACTGAAGAGCGCGCGATAATTTGAATGCTGGTTTTGGCATCATCTTCATTTACGGTTTTCTCAATCGCTATTTTGAATGTCGAGAAAATAAATAGCATACCATGACGACAGAAAAAATGCAATTTGTTTAGGTAGCTCAAAAAACGGCCATTCTACCGTTTTACACATTGAAAATGATCATAACCTTCTAAATGAAAACTAGCAGAGATTCATAAAAAAAACACTAAATCAGTGAATATTGGAAAGACTCGGAGCACCAGGGAATAACAGTGGAGCACTAAAGTTACCACTCGTAAGTCTACCGGTGTGCGCTAACGCACCCTAAAGGTTTGTCCGTCTCTTATCCACTTTTTCTCACCCCAGCATTGTGCTTGTTCTGGCTTGTTGCACGAGGGCTTGCATGCATTTCCTGCAACTTGAGCGCATCACTGCGCTTCCCACGCGCTCCAAGTCTTCTTTTTAATTACTAATTTAGTAGATGTCGATGACACCCAGCAAGATTCTAATGAAAATCATGTCTGTATTCACTAATTAAATAGTTAATTAACACAGTTTAGCTAATTATTCGACTTATCGGGACGAGTAGCCACCTACATTATGTCACCCTGGTCGCATAACTCACCTGCGCAAGCCGCATTAACGTAGCTTTCACGGCTTTTTTTTTAAAGAAATCTGCGAAGCTTAAAAAAGAAATCTACGACTTGTGTACCTCTTTTTTTTTTTCTTGAAAAGCCGTTTATAGAAAGAAGGGAAAGGTGGAGGGGACTTATACAAAGGTGCGACGTATTGGCCGGAAAATCGGGTGTTATTTTTTGTGATGACACCAAACTGCGAGTAATAGAGCTGGACACCGCATATCACGTTGTGAAGCGAGAATCACGGGGCTTCGAGCTGATATTTCTATCATGTCAATATTTGCTTCCCTTGCGTCGCGCTAAATAAGATTGTAAGCGTGGCTAAAGCAAAAAAAAAAAATCCTAGATTACATACATTCACCGCAGAATGCAGCGAGGTCATCGGGAAAGCCAGGTGTAAAACGTTTTGGCACATTGACGAGGCTCCATAGTTAGCGAAACTCTACCTTGTCGATTGGCCAATCGTGGGCCACATTCTACCCTGATGTTCCCTCCCTGGTGGACCTCAGTCTGTTGTCTCTGCACGCTATAGTGATTAAAAGAGATAGTATGCATTTCCTGCATGAAGTTGTGAGTGGTTCTTTTGGTCGCGCAGGGGTATTGGTGGCGTTGAGGTTTCGCGTACCGTCTGGGCGGACCTCTAACGGTGCCGGGACACTTTTTATCCTAATCGTATGTGCGGGAGACCTGCCCAATGCGCAATGGCAGGAGACCTACAATGTCATCTTTATTTCCCTATACATTTTCGCTTGATTTTATTTTCTTATGTTTGTTTGTTTGTTTTCTGTTAGAACAAAGGCTAACGCTGTTCAGAGAGTTATTTGCAAGAGCTTAAATAAACATCTACCTATATGAACACTGAAGGTCTTGATTTGTAATCTCTCGGATGCAAATGCTAACCTTGGGGACGATTCTTCGATACGATCAATGTTAGTCAAGTTTACACCGAGCTGAAGGCACGGCGTATAGTGACAGTAAGCCGACAGTGCAGTGGAAGTTATAAATGCTCGTTGGACCAGTCATACGTCTATGACATGTTTCACCACGTGCAGAGCGGGGTCAGGTGATCCAATTATGAAAGGGAGGGTGTTAGGTCCAAGGACTTTCGGGGAAACTGCGTTATATATATATATATATATATATATATATATATATATATTCTTTTTTTTAACTGGCTTAACGGGCGCAATGTTTATGAGCCCCGGACGCGACGGCAGTTAACGAATTCCTAAGTAACCTGATTCTCAAGCATCGGGGTTGGAAATGTAAGGAGTCAGCGAGAACCACCACCGGGTCGAAATGACATGGCGGGGGGTGCGGAGCGACCCAGCGAGGTGACAACCTACTAGTGATGCTGACCAGACGCCCGAGAAAGTGGGGACGATTCCTGGAATTTTTGGGGCGCGCGGCAAAGAAAAAGGCAGTCTACGCTGAGCATCGGAGGGGAAAAACGCCACCAGGACTCCGAGAGGTCTCGCGTAGCTCCTAAGATCTGTCAACCAGTTCGTAACTATATATGTAAATAAATCATATATATCTATTCGTATCCTTCACCTGGGTATCCCTCTGCCACTAGATCTCCGATGGCCAAGGTGGAATGGGGGTTGCCATCCTCACATAGGCGGCAACCCAACAAAGGAGTTCAACCTCTCTCGACGACACCAGACAGAGAGAGAGAGAGATAGAGGAGAGAACATTAACTGAAAGGGCTGACTGATCCGGCGAGCGCATAATCTCCAAAGCACTGTTAGTTTAGGGGTAAAAAGAAGTATATACACCTTTCCAGCGCTTACTACGTTACCACCAAGCCAGAAAAAGATCGAGTAAGGGGCTGCCCCAACAGGACACGCTTTCTGCTGTGCACAGCATTTGCTGTTCGGAATTCAAGCTTTTCGTTTCGCTTCGTTCTGGCTAACTTTGGGGTATTTTTTGTTTTTGTTTTTTCTGCTGGGGTCGAAGCCAATTTTTGTTTCGTCCTTAGGCAAAGCCTCGGAGTGTGATCATGGCGTGGCTCCGAAGGTAACCATTCTCACATTTCGCTGACTGCCGTCAGTCTCCCGAAACCAGAAATGGGAGGAGACGACAACGAGGAGACGAGAAGGAAAGCCGCGCGCTATCGCGCACGGCAGCGTGATTGATGTCCGCACTGAAAACGTACGCGCGCACTACAACGATCCCTTTTTTTTGTACACGGTAGAAAGCGTGATTTGTTTGGACAGTCCTTGACTGGGTTGATAGACGCTCGCGCGGCATCTGATATTCCGCAGAAAAGCGCTACTGTGGAGGCTCAGAATGCGTTGCACAGTCCAGTGCATAAAAGAGGCGGCGCGAAGAAGGCGGAAGGCGATGATTGGAATGATACTAGAATAGAGGGTACTGTTGGGACCGGAGCAGCTCGCGTGGGGAGTGTGGTGTAGATCGCGATAGGTGTCAACACCGGCCCTTCGGCAGAGGGTCAGTATGGCGGTGGTTGTGCGCGTGCTCCGCGTGCACGAGCATGCTCGGCTACACGTGCGGGCTGCAGCGACTTTCTGCTGCCCTGTCGACTACATCGCCGCGATTATTGTCTGCAAGCGCGGCCTCACAAGCTTTCATTGCCAAGCCGCGCTGGTCCAAGCACTACCCCATATTCTAGTACACTGTACGAATAGGGAGTATTCGCTGGTGGCCACAGCCGTGGGCGCGCCGGCCGAGCGCCTGCTGACGGCGAGCTTCCGCAGTTCTTTTGCGACGTGCATTCCGCACCACCAAGATTCCCGGTCTTAGCAGGCTATTAATGTGTGCCCGTTTTGAGTGCGCGCTCTAAACATGGCCCTCAAATATGGAGTCCGGTGATTGCCCTCAATAACTTATCCGCGAAGACGCGCGTTGAAGCCACATGTCGGAGTAAGTATTTCTTTTGTTTGCATGTTTAGACAGCCGGATGTTAGTCAGCACCAATGGGCGACTTATTGTTCAGCTGTATATGAGAAATTTAGCCACTGCAGTACAACCGCTAGCGTGGGGTCTTTAACGTGCATCACGCAATAGTGATAGACGACCGTACGATGCTCATCTCAGATCGAAACGGGGCAGAAGTGGGGATAGAACCCAGAATCCCTGGGTTCTGCAGCGCGAGCTTTCGCCCCACGCTCTCGAGCTGCGATGCCTCAACACACTCGGTCACCGATTCCCCTGCACACACGCCGGCGTCCGTACAGCTGCCTCGTCTTGTTCGATGAACTCACGCGTTCTTTGGCTGATACGACGACGGCGACACAGCATGCGCGCACAAACACAAAAAGCACTCATATCCAGATCGCGACGAGGACCGGCGCGCTCTCCTATCTCGCAGCGGCCAAGCGAAGCACCGTACTCCGTTAAACCTTAAGACGAACCGCACTGAACGCTACGGGCCATTCTAGCCAATGAAAACGTCGCAAATGCCTACGCGCCCCTGCGCATTGCTGCGCCTCTCCCGAGGGTCACGTGACACCCACGATGCACTGGACTGGCTCCGATGGCTCGTACAACGTCGGCCGAGTTCCATCGTACGGTGAAACGGAGCATACACGCGTCACCGCCATTTCCAAACTACCTTTGATTGGATCGATTGGTTCCACTTAGGAACGGATGCCCCCGCAAACAGCAGCGTTCGACTGGCCGCCTCCGACAACGACGTCTCAACGAGACTTTGGCAGAAGCATGACGTCACACCTATAGCGAAACACGTGAACAAGATGGCGGACATCTCGTTGGTGTCACGCGGAGGAAACGACCCTCGCGTTGTTTGATTTGAATCTCATCGTCTGCTATCGGCGAGGGCGGTTGGAAGCCGAAGAATAAGATGGCAAGGCGGACATTGGGTCTGTCGCCCAAAGAGGATGTTTTGGGTTGGAGGGTGCACGCGGCCTCTAAGCCCTCCATAGCCTCGTCCTAAGACAAAGGGACGTGGCTGCGCTCTCAATGAAGTTCGGCGCTTCGGCAGGCAGGGCTAACGTGTTGTGTCGGTGCTATCTTGAGCCGTCGACGGCGACTCTGCGAGATAAGGGACGTCGAGCTTGTTTTGAACTTCGTTCCCAGGCCGCCGCGCAGCTTTAATCGTCCGGCGATAAAAGCGCCTTTCGCTTCTTCCTATATTTTTTTTCTCTCTTTGCGGCCGCCCCGGCGAACAACAGGCAACGAACGGACGTGCGGTTATATTGTGGTCGGACCCGGCGCTGCTCGGGTTTTTGATTTCCTGCTGCAATAAGACACGTACGGAAGCCCGTGGTTTGCTGGTATACCCTTTCACCGCTTCCTAGTTGCCGGTTTACCAGGGACTGGTAGCTTGTTTTTGTTTATCGGTTTGTGCATCGCGGGTATCATCTTGCGTGTGGGGAGCACCTCGTCTCGTCAGCTTGGGACAGCGGCGGCCATCCAGCATCGTCAGGTGAGTGAAACCGAGTTCTGAGCAGGATGCCACCGGCTTGAAACGTTGTGTACGCTCGGTAGGTACGCTTTCTAGATACCAGGTAATATCTGGACCCAGACTAGGCCAGCTAGTCTGTCGACTAGTTTCGCTGACAAACACTTGACAAAAAAAAAAATGGCGGTGGTAGCGTAACCTTTCAGTTAGTTCAGCTGTATACAAATGAAATGTACCTAAAAGCAGTTTTTAAATGAGAAATAATGAACATTGAGAAAAAATTGAATAGCTACCGCGGGACTTTATGAGACACCGAAGTTTCAGAAGATACTTCCCTCCTTCGGATGTGGTGACGTCTAAAAAAAGGGAAAACGCTTCCCTCCATCGGTTGTGGTGACATCTAAAAAAAAGGGAAGACGCTTCCTGGAACGCATCTGTCCAATGAATTAGTCTGTTGCCACAGATTTTTTTTTTTCTCGGCGTGTCGACAACTACAAAGCTCAAAGACATAAACACACAACGCGACACTCCAAGTTCAAACAAGCGATCGCCTTCTTTTTTTTTTTTTTAGATTTGGATGGTTTTAATTAATTCTACTATTGTGGTACAAAATTCTGGATTGAGGAACCAACCTATCCGGTTGACATTTGATGCTCCTCACTGCCCTGACCTGAGAAAAGATGCGAAAATGCGCCGGTCCTGCGTTCGCATTAACTGTGTGGCGAAGTCTACAAATGAGTGATGTAAGCGATCGCCGTTTTTTTCGTAGTTTTTTTACACATCTCGAAGAACCTGATCTAAGTTATTACCGATCTGTAATATGCATACATCGAGTACCAATCTAAACGATAGAAGTTTTTGCGCGACAGCAACTTGCCTTTTACCAAAAGATACAAAAGAAACTTCCAAATGCGTTCGTGCGAACTGTGTCGCGCTGTGTGCTTGCTTGTGCAGTAAACCATAATCGCCTTCTTTTATTTACTTTTCTTTATTTGTGAGCACGCATCTGTGTGGTCAACAACCTCAAACACGGTTGAGAGTGTTAATTCTCGAAGAAAGTTCCCGGGCTTGTTCTGGAGTTTACGGCATCCAGAGAACACCCACCGGAACGAGGAAACAAACTCGTGAAATGAGCTCCTACCCAAGAATTACTCGCTTGATACACGAAACCCTGTTACCAGGCTGTTTAATTCCTGTACTTGATGCACAAAATGACTAAAATAAGATGTAATAAAAAAAATTCATTTTTTTATTGCAAACATAAATTACACATCACTCGCTCAGTTTCCGCCAAAACTGCAGCTCTAAAAGTTGGAAACACAGATGTCGATGTTTCCGAGTTTACCGTTATCTAAAGCAGGGGTCCCCCTGCTTATACGTCATACATTCTTTTTCAATGAATGTATATCCACGTGAGTGATTTGTTTTGTAATTGAAACACTGAGGTTTGATTTTTCGTGTATTTTTGTATTCTCCCTCCTGTAATGACCCCAAGAGGGGTTGACAGTGGCTTTAAATAAATAAAGAAATGAATGAATACAAACGAGAGTCTGCACACAGATTCGAACGCGAGTCACCGCGAGATCCGTGCTTCGAATGCCGCAAGGCAATGAGTTCAAGGAGCAAACTTGACACTCGGCTTTCGAACTATGGAACATCGCGGGGGCTTGTGTTTGCAGACTGTCTTTTGTATGATGTGTGAGCAATGTGACCCCGATTTAATAGACCATTCTCACCAGTCGGTTTGGCTACGCCACCGCTGCCACAATGCATCGAGGGAACTTAAGTCTATCTGAACGCACCACAACCCCGCTGGAGATCTGCGCGAGACCGCACGAGCAGTCTCGCGCACTGCCGCTTGCCTCCCGTTACACTGTACTAACGGTAACTAAACTTATCGCGGCGACGCGCATGCGCCAAATGTTTTGTTATATCGGCTTATAGGTAGTATTCACTGGTGGCCATATCCGTGTGCGCTGCTGCTGAGCGCGTGCTGACGGCAAGCTTCCGCAGTCCTTTTGGAGCGTGCATTTAGCACCATCAATGTTGCCGGTCTTAGCAGGCTATTAATGTGAGGTCGTTCTGAGCATGCGCTCTGAACATCGCCCTCAAATATGGCGTCCAGTGAATACCTCCTGCGGCCCTAGATGTGTGCGCGAATGCTGAGCCCGTGCTAAAGGCGAGCATCCACAGTTCTTTTGCAAGGTGCATTCCGCATCATCAAGAGTGCCGGTCTTAGCAGCCTATTGATGTGAGCTCGTTCTGAGCATGCGCTCTAAACAGCACCCACAAATATGGCGTCCAGTGAATACTCCCTATTAGGAAGTTATAACCGATTCTCGGAAACGTTCAATGAGGAGGTGGCGACCAACGAAACTCGAGAATACATGAAGATGAACGACGAATAGGTATACCGGGAATGCGCTCTTTTTCTTGTTGAAAAGTTCCAGAAACCGCTGAGAACTTCTGAATCAGATAAGGACAAGGTCTGAACACTGGCACCTGTTCCGGATCACTAGCGCTTCATTTGGGCGGAGCATTAGCATATGGCGATGCGTAGTTTCTTTTTTTGCGGTGACAAGAACACTGGGGTGCTATGTTGCGCTTTTTGCACTCCCAGGAGACTTGGAAGAGGGAAGTGACGTCAACGACACAGCAAATGCAGATTGGATGTTGACAGAAGAAAACGAAATCAACACCCAATCCGCGTTTGCTGTGTCGTTGACGTCACTTCCCTCTCCCTAGTCTCCTGGGAGTGCAAAAAGCGCAACATAGCCCCCCTGTTCTCCTTTCTCCCTAACACTACTCGGATTACATCTTCTCGTTCTTCGGTGACGGATTCTCCGCGTGTCATGCAACAGGGAGGGTTTCCAAGAAGCGTTTCCGGCCTTCTTAATCTTTCCGTGGCGCAAACGGGCGTTGTAGTAAAAGCGAGCTCATCATCATCATCGTCCAAGGTGCTTTGAGCAATGTTATTGCACTAATGAGGCAGTTACGTGTAATCTCGTATTGTATGTTGGGAAAGATGCGCGCCAATTGTTTCTTGATAAACCCGTTGATAGTATCATCACAGAAAGAGGAAAAGCCCGAGTGGTCTTAGAAGCGCGATTATTTTTGAGCGTATACGCGTTTTAAAGGTCTGTTTTTTTTTTTCTTCTTTTTTTTTTGGTTTGGCATTAAGCGAATGAATAGCACACGGCTTAAATAATTCCTTGGTGTATATTCACTGGGTTGGATGATACAGCGTGAACATTGCAGACCGTATAGCATTAATCCACCCCAGAAGTTATTTTTTAAGAAAAAAAAAATCACACTGAGAAGCTCATCTTGGTTGTTGTCAGCGAACTTCGCTGTCTCTGTGTTTACGTACCTTATATAAATTTTCAGAAGAATACCCCGTCATATAGTTCTTGACGTTTCGTCACCAACAGTGCCGAGACGTCACTTTTGTTGACGTTTTGTCACTCTTGGTACGTCAGGCAAAGTTTTCGTTCCAAGGGTTCACACTCATTTTGGCGTTCACTGTACGAGTAGAAGCTGAGAGAGGAGGAGACAGCTAGCTTTACGTCTACCCACTATAATCATTCTAACCGGAGCTCAGTGGTCTTACGTCCCCGCCCGCTCTCGTCATCTCATCTCCCCCAGTTTTTACCCGTATTCCCCTTTTCCACAAGGACGCCGCCATGTTGAATGTCGTCGCTTCCAGTATGGGCAAAAAAAAATTTGTTTAGCCGTCGCTATGCCAACAGAAGACATTAAGGGTATAACCGTAACCGCCAGCCATTCTTGTTTTGTCACAGCTCTACTTCTTTTTTACTACGTGCAGGTTGAACATTTTTTTTTTCGTCGCTCATATTGGACATGTTGTCAAGGCGGCTAGGGACGAGCGTAAACGAAAAAAGGTGCATTGCCAATGTCAAAATGAAGACGGTAGGGAGGCTCTTTTAAACGCCCGCAGCCTCCATCCAGCACATGCTCGCTGCCTTCCTCCGTGCCTTGGCTGCGCGTGCATGCTCGATGCACTCGAGAGACGCCAAAGCGCCGTCGAAGGTGGGGAGCTTGCGCTGGAGGCGGGTACCCGCTGCCGTTCTCATTCTGTAAGTGACTGCGGTGATATTTTAGAGTTCTACCTGGTCTCTTTGGAGTCGACATGTCGTAGCACCTGAACGTCTACAAAGCGCGATACTGTAGACGCAAATAAGCGATGGGCTCTTCCCATCACTGGAAATGACGTCTGTTCGTGATTTGGTTGTTTTAACTGGCATCTGGACTGCTTGTTGAACCGGTTGTTGGTGTTGGCGTTGTAACTGACCTCTGTTGTCGATGTTTCCGAATCCTCGAAAAAGATCGCCTTTCGCCCGCGGGAATCGAACCTGGGTCTGCTGCGTGAAAGCGCAGGCGCTACCATTGAGCTACGCCATCTCTATACTAAGGGGTTTTGTAGTGCCATAGCCTCCTCTATACTGACAAAACCTGGCAGATCACCACGAGAAGCGGCCGCCGAAATTGAAAAGTTAGAGCGACAGACAACGAATGCGAGTAAAGTCACGTGACGGGCGCCCCGCTGCGGCGAGACGCCGAAACACACTTCTCCCGAGCGATGGAATGTCCGCTCATGCTGCTCGCGTTTCTTCGCGCTACCGCTTTTTTTCTAGTCGTGTTTTAATATCATGTTTCGGGTCCTGGACGCTGCAGAAGCTGTGCGTTGACGTCCAGGTTCCTCGAGAAACGCTCTGTGGTACCAGATCCTCGCTCTCCAAATCTGTGACCGGGCACTCTATGGCTCCGTCGTCGAACTGCCAGGTTTTGTGAGTATAGAGGAGGCTATGGTAGTACCAGATGCTCACTGTACGCGCTCTCCGAAAATTAAATAGCCGATAACAAACTGCTGTTGTAGCACTGTCAATGCCAAAAGCTCGCGTAGGGAGACGCGCTGTCACGCACCCCGGAACTAAAAAGAAACAAAAGGCGTTCGGTACAAAATGCTCAGATGTTGTTATTTTTGTTCCGAACGCTTTTGTTCACGCACCCCAGGGTGCGTGAATGCAACGCCGATGCACGAACTTCTTCGCCGTAACTCGTCGCAGCTATCGCTTTGACTGTATACTGAGTTAACACCGAAGTGCTGCATTTTTTTTTTCTATCTCTTCCATTTAAAAAGTTCCCATCCAAACGACAAATGGAATGAGAAGTTAACATTTGGGGGCAATAGTAAGTGGCAAAAGTTGTTGCGCTTCAGAGCCCTTGAGAATGAAAATTCGAAGAAACGTTGATGCTCTGGTTGTTTTAACCGTATCACGCCGTGTGTGCACGTGATATGTGCGATTGTTTGCGTCTGATTACGTGATTGTACTTGCTACTATGCTAAGTAAAAGTGATGGTGGCCCACTTTCTTGGCTATGTGAGCTTCTTTCCGAAATAAACAAAAACATTGTTCAGAAAATAATTGATCGGTATATTTAAATGCCGCAATCACCTTGGCGTTAACGACGAGACATTTAGTAAACCTATCTATATGCATGTAGACGCGTAGCGATTGGTGTCACGAAGTTTGTGAATCACTATCTGATGGACTTTTCTGGGATAAATGAAAGCATGAGCGCCTACGGAGTACGTGATACCGAAATGTTTCTGCTCTGGATGTACCTATGCGCGTACGCGTGGCTCTATTAAACTTAAGTGCACGTAAAGATATACATGGCTTGCACCGACGTCACGCCAGCTGCCATTGATGTGGCCTTGCTGCTCGGCACGGACATTTTTTAATGCGCGTTCAACGCCACTACATCGAATTTGTTTTTTCTCGTCAAGAAAAAGTACGAATGGCCATCAGTACGGTGCGATGACGTCGCGTGCAATCCATGTACACGTGCCTCTTTACTCGCTGTCGCTTAAATAAAACCCTATTTAAAATTGATAGTAACCGTCTTCGCGAGGGGTATCCCGATTTAGGGTTGCAACTTTCGAGGTGTCGAAGGTTACTCCCACGAATAAGCGAGCGAACCTCCCGTCAGGTAGCCTGGTGTTCTGGCGACAGGGTGATTCGTCGCGCTCCCATCGAAACACAAAACGGCGGATTTACGTTATGGGTATACCGCCTATACCTTCGCACTTTCATCTTCTTGCACCACTGTGTGCTGTACAACTTCGGCGTGGCCACGAGTTAAGAGGTCAATCCTCCCGGTGCTGTCGCATCCCTGTACTTTGGCAAACGCACGTGGCAGCGCGATGTAACAATGCCTTATCTGTCACCGCTAGCGTGTTGCACCGGAAAAGCTGGAAATTCATGAAGCATTCAAGATAGATACAGCCATTTATTTGTCACAGTTGACACACGTTTCACTAGAAATGCATAAAGCTGTCAAATTAATTTGTCGCCATTGTCATGTTTTACTGGAGATAACAGCCCTGTAGTTTACTACTTTCTTTTTATTTATTATAAGCCACTGTAATGTTAAATCAAAATTAACAAAAGATACTAGGTGCGAGATGCGCACAGCCAGGTAGGCAAACTTTGGTGAAGCAGCAAATGCAAAAGCATTACACTGAGATGACAGCGACCAAACCATAACAGAGATCGCGACTGCTGAGCGCGTGCTGCGGCGTGCTTCCACGGTTCTTTTGCAACGGGCATTCCACACCCACAAGGTTTCCTGTCTTAGCAGCCTAAACGCCTCAGCTCGATCTGAGCATGCGCTGTGAACAGCATTCACATGTCAACAACACGTTTCGTCTGCCATGAACAAGAGCTTCGACGATGCGAATGGAATCTGGCGAGTGCTCGCTGTAAGCACGGGCTTAACCACAAACCACACAGTTATGGCCGCCTGTGAATACTCCCCTATTTTCGTGAATGGTCCACTGGTGGCACGACCACAGTAATACACTTATAGAGCAGAAGATATAAAGAGCAGAGCGTAAAGGTTGTACGCAAGCTCCATCCTTCAGTCGTAGGAGGAAGTCAATGATGCGCTGCACACGCCGCACGGCATCCGTCTCGTCAAATTCAAGCGCGCTCTCCGCGGGACACCTGTCGTGTGACTCGTGCCCTGGCCCTGCCGGAAGCGGCACTGCTGGGGTCGACGTCCCCCGGTCCTCCGACCGACCGGCCTCGTCGGCGCGTCGATCGTGGGGAACGACACGTAATCGTCAAGGCTGCAGGTAGGCGCGCGACAATGACACGAGGAACGACACCACGAGATACTGGCCAAGAAACGAGCGCACGTCGTCACCTGTTTTTATGGCTCCTTCATTTTCGGATCAACATGATAAACGGCGAAAGTGAGGGTACCGTGGTAAGCCCACTGCTCAAAGTAAGGGGGGCCTACGAGGGGGTCTAGGACCCGCTGCCGATTTTGAAGGAAAGCGCGAAAGCGGGGAAAAAACAAAAACGAGCTGTCTCCGTTTAGCTAATATGGGGTGCAAGGTCTTACCGAACTAAAAAAAAAAAATCCTACAGCCGCTGTTGAACATCAACGACAGTTGGCAGTCACTGTCTGACGTGTGTTGATGTTCATACATATGTTCGAAGCACACATACGCACGAAGCACACATGCTTGGAACATGCTTGAAGAGTGTACGCAGATAATTCTGTCATCATGCCTGACCAGAACATCGTGTCTTTGGTACGATGTATGATGGCTGCGTCTGCGGCTTTATTGGCCGCTTTTATTGTTCATACTGCGTCAACATCGGTACTTGATTTTTAAAGCATAGAAACAAGCGACTTTACAAATGTTACGTTTTGAAGGGTTTATTGAACTGCGACATCAGAAGTTACACACAGCAAACATGCGTCCTATCGGCCGGCTTGTCATTCCACAAGATGAAGACCGTCTGAACAATAGAAGGTGAAAGAAGCTTCGCACGAGGCCCAAAGTTGCCAGATCATATAATCTTCTCCCCTTTTAGACCAGAAAACTTAACTTTTTTTTCCGGTTCGCGACAATACACTGACACTCTTTTAACAAGAAACAAACTAACACATGTTTCAAAAAGTCCCCTTAAGAGCCAGTAGATTAAAAACAACTTAATCATGGGCTAAACATTTTTTTTCTGGTTTGACGCGGCTAACGGTGCGATTTGTTCAAGGCACTTGTTGCACTGGCTCCGGCACCGGTTGCACTGGCTCCGGCACCGGTTGCACTGACACGGTCTTCAGGTGGGCTGCCAGGAACTGGTGTTGCAGGCTGCGACACAGTCATCCACCAGTCTTCGGGTTCCCCAACAGTGTCATCTTTAGTGATGAGAAGCTGGTATTGGTGTCGGTTCCAAGTGGCATCTCCTGTTGGGGTCTTCACACACACCTGGTAAGAGACTGAACCTGTATTCTTGGTGATCTTGCCTGGCACCCACTTCTCCGCACCTCTGTAGTTGCGCACCCGCACAGCATCTCCCTCTTGCATCGTTCTTGACACAGTTGACTTGTAACGACTAGCATCGAATTGACTTTGGGTGACCACTGCAGCTGTCGATGGTTTTAGCAGGTCAAGTTTAGATCGGAGAGTTCGACCCAGCATTAGGGGCGCAGGCGACTGGCGGGTAGCTGCGTGGGGTGTGTTCCTATACGCCAATAGGAACTTGGCTAGCCGCAAGGACGTCGAGCCTTCGGGGTTCTTCCTAAGTCTTTGCTTCAGTGACTGTAAAAAACGGTTAGCCAGTCCATTCGTTGAAGGATAGTACGGTGCCGATGTGATGTGCTGCACGCCGTTGGCTTTCATGAAGTCCTTAAATTCGTTTGACACAAATTGGGGACCGTTGTTCCACTGCAGACGAGCGTGTGCGGCAGGCAAAACCTGCTGAACGTCTCCCGTAGTTTCCCCACCGTCGCTGTTATTGTTATCGACTGCATGGCATACACTTCCGGCCACTTTGAATGGGCTTCCACTATGACCGAATAAGTGGTACCTTGAAAGGGCCCAGCAAAGTCCACATGAACCCTTTCCCATGGCTTGGCCGCACCCAGTTGTGGCCTGGTGCTGCGCTGGGGTTGCTTCGCTGTTGTTGACACTGTGGGCAGCTTTGGATGAGATCTTCTATGTCACGGTCCATCGAAGACACCCACATATAACTGCGTGCCAGCTCGTTTACTCGAGGAATCCCTTGATGTCCTTGATGAAGCTCCTGCAAAACGCCACGTCGCAGGGTCTGAGGCACAGCGACTCACATTCCCGACATGACACATTTTTTGTTGCAAAGACAGTTCGTTTCTTCGATTGAAATAGGGCACCATTTCCGGTTCGTCCGCTATCCTTGGTCAGCCAGCTCCGCCAACTCTGCCACCTTCGTGAGAACAGGGTCCTTCACTGTTTGTTTAGCAATGTCTCTGAATGTGTGTCGAATAGTGTTTTACAGAACAGAGTTTCTGTAAAAAAGATAGGGTCCAGAAATTTGCCAGGGTCTACGGCGGGAGGCGACGCAGACGACCAATTCGAGTAGCGGGGTGTGTTTGGCGTTCGTATTGATAGATGGCGCTACCTCCGTATCGTGACGACTCGCGACCCCCGTGGTCAACGTTACTAAAACACTCAGTTGGGAAACTCGCCGTCGAAACCTAGGCCCCTGGCGTCCAACGAGACCGAGCTAAATGCGACAACAGCGCCACTCTTTTTCGTTTGTCTGTACTATGGTCACCTCGAGCTTTTTGAAAGCCTGTTTTTGCGTAAAAACAAACGGAAAAGACTCTTTTTGTATGAAATTTATTGGAGTTTAGTACCAAATGGTGGGCGCGTGATGTTTTTATCATCTTTAGTTCGCAAGGTTTTGCGGAACAATCAATATTGTTTTCATACAACCATGCCTCAGCGGGCCTTTCAGGTAGCACGTCCTGATCTAGGTGCATTTTAATGTCGGTAGCTGAACGCGGCGCGTCCGCCGGGGAGACGGGGGTGGCACCCCTGTAACCTCTACCGCTGTACCTTAAAGCGAAAATAAAAGTCACGTGCCGTTCTTCAAGAGGCCGCTGCGGGAGAAATGGTGGCGTTGTGTTCGTCATTAGCTCGGCGCTCGGAGACAGATTGGGGCCACTTTTTCAAAGCTGTCTCTATGGGAGTTTCCCAACTGAGTGTTTTAGTAACGTTGGCCGTGGTTTATAAAATTGAACGTAGTATTTTTGAAATGTTCCTTTGGTTAAAAATAGATGCGGACAATAAAAGCAAATTTTTAAGTAGGAAAAAAACAAAACACGCCTGCATAACAACGGCGATTTTGCTGCCAACGGATTTCGTCTGCGTGTCGTCTGCTTTCTTTCGCTGGTCGGCTACTCTTTCGGACGCTACTCCCGACGCCATCTTTCAATACGAACGCAAGACACACCCCGCTACTCGACTTAGTCGTCGGCGTCGCCCCCCACCGTAGACCCTGGCAAGTTTTTTGGCCTTTTCTTTTTTTACAGGAAGAGAGCTACGCTTTATAATTTCACAAGAAAAAAACCGGCCTTTCAAATACACCTTTGACGAAAAGTTTAGATTGCTACGTGCACGCGACAATTTTTACGATCTATTTTTGCCGAGCCTGGTGGCTTCCGTCACCCTATATAATTCGACACAGGGAGCGAGAGTTGGAAGTACCAAAGCACACATAGTTAAAGAAAAATACCGAAGCCTCAAGGCCCTTAAACCTCGAAATACCATCAGTTTGGTCCATGGTTTCATTTCATCCGCAACGGGCTCAAGGTCGTAGTTACAAGGCGCCTTGGAAGCAGTGTGGAAAACAAATCACGCATTCAGTCAATGACGACTTGTCGTGGAAGAGATACGCCGACCAGGTTTGTTTTGATTGCCCTGGGAATCGCCAAGGGACTTTAAAGGCCGGTCAGCTGCCTCTTGATATGATTGATATCTTTGTCGACCGTGCAGTGCTCTAAGAGAACAATGACCTCTGTGTTTTTCTTTCTTTTTTTTTTCCATCTGAAAACAAAGAACAAAAAGAAGAAAAATATTGACTATCAGCATTATTTCCCAGAAAGAAAGGAGGGGTGTTATTGAGGTCTGCATTTCCGTTAGGCTTAAACGCTAAAAGCATTTTTGCGTGGCTCTGCGGGCGCAGCCATAATCTGTGGCCTCACGTGTTGTAAACGGGTTTCCAGTGCACAGAGCAGGCGTCTTACGAGACCTTTACCTATCGCTCGCAACACTTCAAAGCGTCACTGCAATCACCGGTGCTCATGCGCATGCTGCTGTGGCGAAATGAAAACGTCAAAGATTACCAGCGTACAAAAGAAATGCGATAACAGGCACCTACACTTCAGTCAGCAAACGTCTGTCACAAAAAAAAAAAGAAGTCAAAACTAGCAAAAAATATATCTGAAAAAAAAAAAATCGCAGACGACGAGACCGTCGCTGTCGTCTGCTAAAGCGAGGAACGCGCTCCACACGGTGGTCTGCTGATGAACAGGAATGTTATCGGCTGCTATAATCGAAACGGAAACGAACGAAACATTCACTGGGCGTCAATATTTAGACAAATACGACTCAGACAATGGGCTTTAGTAGAAACGAAACGAGTCATGTTTGAACTCTCGATTGCGTATGTCAACAAATATGCGAGTGTCGTCTGCTACACGCATAATGACGCGCGCTCATTATCGCCTGCTACGTAGAGCCCCTGGCAACTAAAAAAACGCTGGGGGGGGGGGGGGGGAGGGCTTATCTTTACGCTTGTTGCTTTACGATTTGGTTTTCGGCGTTCTTATGGTTTAATTTCACAATTTAATTGGCCGAAAAACGATTATAAGGTGCTGCTGGACCGCCCAGCGAATCTATGCGGAGCACAAAGTTCGTCTGCTTCTTGAGCAGGGTCTGCGGCAACGTCAGGAGGCCGAGCTCTTATTGGCTTCGATTGGAATGGTAGTGGGTCAACCTCGAGGCAGCTAGCATTGACGTCTACCCACCATCCTTCCAATCAAAGCTCGGCGTACTGATGTCACTGCAATCCCTTATGCAAGGAGGCGAACTTCCGCTCCGCATAGAAATACTATTTTAAGATAACGGTGCCTTTTGCTGCAAACGTATACGGGAATGGGACGCGGAATGTTTCTCAAGTCTGGCAGAAATGTAGCGCTAATCATGCTTGTCTGGTTACGTGGGGCAACATGGAAAAACCCACTCCAGGGCAGTACCGTACCAACTTGTTTTCAAGTGTGTGTGTGTGTGTGGGGGGGGGGGGGGGGGGGCAAAGCACCTCTCCTCCCTCCCCGGGGGCGGTGCCCTTGGTACCCCTTGGGCGTTGCCAGCCAGTGTTTGCCCTGCCCGGGGCGGTTGTTCAGCAAGGGGGGGGGGGGGGGGGGGGAGGAGTCCAGAGCATTAAACAAAACTTGAACTACTTTCAATCTATCCTGTTCAAAAGCAGTCCGACTGTACGTAAGGTATCAGTAGCACAAGGCTACCAAACCGCAACCTGTTGTTCGATTGAAGAGGCGTTCCACTTCTCTTTTTGGAGAAGTGCCCGTGTGACCCGGGCGGAGGCGGGGGGGGGGGGGGGGGGGGGGGGGGGGGGGAGCCGCGAGCCGCGAGCCGGGCTTTACAGGGAGGCTGAACCCAACTTTTGATCTCAGAAAACAACGCAGAAGCGCTAGGTGGGACGCTACAAACCCGAAAGCGTCACTCATAAAGCGATGTCTCCAACGGATGGTCGTATTTTTGTGAAAGAAGAGCGCGTTTGAACAAGGCCAGAAAGGCCCGTGACGTCGCGATTCTCGTTTCCTCCACTTCTCGCTTTGACTCCGAGAGGACGAGAAGAGAGGAGGAAGCAAAGCCCCGCTTCCTCTCCTCCTCATCTATTCTGCAGGAAACGTGACGTCGCGATTCTCACTCAATCGCATCCTTATTTTACAAAAATACGGCCATCCGTTCGAGATATCGCTTTATGAGTGATGTTTTGGGGTTTGTGGCGCCCCGTTGTACACTCCTGCTATCTTATTTTGTGAAATCCAAATTTCGGTTCAGCATCCCTTTAACACGCGAAGAGCCGCATGTGGCTCGCGAGCCGCAGCTTGGCCACCCCTGCTGTAAATGATTGGTTTAGCGATGATAGAACACTTACGGAAACATGACGAACACCATGACGTCGAGCTTTTGACCCTGCTTCGTTGCTCACATCGATTCGTAGCGTCCGCTCCGCCCTCATTTGATATGAAAGGAAGTTCAGGATGTTCCTGAGAAAAGAAACCCCCTTTTTCGGCCTCGGGTAAATAAATTATGCACCGCAGAGAGCTCATAATACGTTGGAACGTGATTATGTGACGCTAGCGGTTAGGAAAGAACGCGAAAGTTTGAGAACATGACGTTACCTGGATCAAAAAATAAGTGAGAAAGACAAACTTCCACTGAGCCAACATCCACCTAAGACTTATTTCGTCAAATCAAGAACTGGCATTGTGGACACCCATGATTTATATCACTTAAATATACTTGTGAGCAAAAAAGGGGATACATTTTTCTTTCTTCCGACATGTTCTTTTTTTTTCCATTTAAAATAGGTGTTAGGGAGTCCAGAATGCAATTTCTTGTTTTGACGATATAAGGCTTAGCGGGACGTGCGCTCATAAAGAATTTTGATCTTTCTCATTTATCTTTTGATTCAGGTAGCATAAAGCCTGGTTCAGACAGTTGCGTTTGACTGCGTTTGACTGCGTTGCGGCAGCGAGAAACCAGGACATCCCTGCTGCTTATGTCGCGTGCCATGATGATTCCTTGAATTGGAGTCCACGCTTCATACGAAGCACTGATGTGCTGGTGACTCGCTTTCGGTTCTCGACGCAACGCAGTCAAACGCACTCAAACGCAAGTGTCTGAACCGGCCTTAATACTCTCAAGATTCCGCGTTCTATACTAATCGCTAACGTCCACATTCTCAGAAAGTTTGAGCTTTCTACGATGCACAGTTCATTTACCCGGGCCGAAAAACACTGCTCTCTTTTCTGGGGAGCGCCCTGTAATTTGGGTGTTCCGTATCGCTATGACCGCTCGCTATACTTGACGCCACGAAACTCGATGCTGCCGCGTCGAGCAGAAAACAAACGAACACGTTTCCACGGTTCCTTTCTTTTTTTCTTTTTTTAAGAAAGAAATTTTAACCTGCGTGCGAACTGCGAAGAATTTTGTCGTGGGTGATGATCGATATCAGGCGGGTCAACGACACTGTAACCAGAGACACGGACCAGTTTAAACCGAGAAACACGTAGCGTTACCTCTTCCCAGTCGCATCTAGAGCGCACGTGCTGCGAATCGTGTTGCTTCGCGTGGGCTAAAGACAAAGCGTCGTAAACGGTATGCGAGAACCCACTGCAAAACGTTTTTTCAAAAATGAAAAAAAAAAGGGGGGGGGGGGGGGGGCGACACCTTAGAACTCGATAACCGGCTCCAGCGCGTCGCTGGTATATTTGTTCGTTTGTCTGTTTCTCGAGCACTTTTTTTTTATCGATGAGGAAAGGCAGATAGCTCATCTCGAACGCGCGTTGCCAAGTGTTCGCCACAGCACAGCGAACAAGATCATGTACTGTAACGTCTTACACGCACTCCGCGTGTATTCCTGCGTGCTTTAGTTCGTCCGCTCACTTGTGTGTGACTCTCTTCCCCTTTTCTTCTTTCGTTCTGCGCTTGCGTTGTTTTAGAGCGCAGCTCTTAGGTGCCCGTTTCCGGCTTGAGCGGCGTCGCCGTCGCCGTTGGCGTCGCCGTCGGCGTAACCGCGCGGTGCATTATGGGTAAATTTCCCCGCTAAATCTAGCGGAAAATTTCCCCGCTAAATCTAGCGGAAAATTTCCCCGCTAAATCTAGCGGAAAAAATTTTCCCGCTAAATCTAGCGGAAAAATGTTCCCGCTAAATCTAGCGGAAAAAATTTCCCCGCTAAATCTAGCGGAAAAAATTTCCCCGCTAAATCTAGCGGAAAACTTTCCCCGCTAAATCTAGCGGAAAATTTTCCCCGCTAACTCTAGCGGAAAACTTTCCCCGCTAATCATAGCGGAAAAAATTTCCCCGCTAAATCTAGCGAAAAAATATTGGTCACGTGACCCGGGGGGTCACGTGACCTGGGGAGTCACGTGACACCCCGAGGTCACGTGACCCCCTCCCGAGGTCACGTGACCTCTGAGGGGGCACGTGTTTGCCCCCACGTGACCCCATCAAGGTCACGTGCCCTCGGGGGGGGGGGTCACGTGACCCCCCCCCCCGAGAACACGTGGGCCTCAGTACCCTCCCCTCCTCCTCCTCAAGAGCTGCGCTCCAATTCGGCGTTACAGGGAGTGGTAAACGACTTTCACTTTTTTTTTTTTAATTATTGTTGTATTGTGTTGGTTGCCGACTTCACAGCGCACAGTTGGCACTAACACACACCTCACAATTAGCACAAACACAAAACACAGCATAAACACCGCGCTTTTGTGTTTTGTGTGTGCGCTAATTGTGCGCTCTGTGAAGTCGGTAACATGTTCAACCAACTCGCCCAATCTACAGTTTTGACAAGGTCTTGTTGGTGTTGGATCTTGTTTTTATTGCATTTGGTCGTTGCATCCGCTACTATCATTAACGTTATTCTGCAGGAACCATATATTCATTTTCCTTGTCCAGTTTTATAATTTCTGCATTAAAAAAAGAAGCAAAAAAAAACACAAGAAACATCCACTATAAACTGTCCGTTTCATCTTTCAGGCGGTGCCAGCACATTTTTTGTCACATATCCAGGTGTTTGCCAATTTTCGTTGTGCTTTTTGTTTATTTCAAGTGTTATAAAAATTTAAGAGATGTGAGAATAAAGCTACTTTTATTTTTCTGTGTACGTCTAAACAAACATTCAAAAGAGTAGCTCCATGAAGCTAACATTCTGCCACGTCAAATATTATTGAGAAGAAAAAAATTGTAGTCCTTTGGTTACAATAGAGACCTCTGGCGAGTTGTGATTCTCAGATTGCCGTAATAACGTCTAATAATTTCATCATGACTTAGATTGTGTTTTAAAATATTTAGAACGAAATTTAAAATTATTTATCTTATTTTTTTTCAATATTCACACTGATATTTTATTTTGGTTAGAGTGCTTCTTAACTAACCCATCACAAGTTTTAACCGTAAATGGCAATAATTCTTCATCCGTCAGTGTTAACTCCGGTGTACCAAAGGGTTTTGTCCTTGGCCATTACTTATTCCTGATCTATATCAATGACTTACCAAGTCAAGTTTTCTCTTTTATGGATAGGCCTATTTGCTGACGACTGCGTCGTTTATCGTGAAATTACTCTTTTTTGACATTCACATAATTCAGTCAGACATTCAGGCTACTGCATCTTGGTGTGATTCTTGGCAAGTGAAATTGGATACAAGCAAGCGCAAGGCAATGAGGATCTCCCGTAAAACCACAGCCTGTCCTCTCTACCACTTGTCAGATAATCATCTTGAAACAATAATCGAACGCTTGGATACATAAAACGCAATTTTTCTTCAACTCCATCCTCTTTAAAATTATTATTTTAATCAAACTTTAGTACGACCTAAACTCGAATATGCATGCTCAGTCTGGGATCCTGGTACAGAAGTATCTATATCAGCTCTTGAAACCGTTCAAAACCGGTCAGCTCGTTTCATACTTTCTAACTACCATCGCACGTCAAACCAAGTGTCACGTCAATGAAATGCAATCTCTGATTGCTCCTCCTTTCCATCCGGGGTATGATCTCTCGTCTGCCTATTTCATAACATATAATAATTATCGTCTAAAAGCTCAAGTGTTTAATGATCCCATCTACATATCTTCACGCCTCGACCATAACAGAAAAGTTGG
The DNA here is from genome assembly GCF_016920785.2 of Ixodes scapularis. Classification (NCBI taxonomy): domain Eukaryota; kingdom Metazoa; phylum Arthropoda; class Arachnida; order Ixodida; family Ixodidae; genus Ixodes; species Ixodes scapularis. The sequence continues at coordinate 52,451,496 of NW_024609880.1, read as the reverse complement.
CATACCTGCACATGTAACACCACCTCTTTCTACAGTTCTTTCATCCCTAAAACCTCTTGTGATTGGGACCGCCTTCCCTCTTCTATAGCGACTATCCGTGATTTGAATAGGTTGAAGGCTACACTAACTAATTATAATTCTTATATTGAGCCTGTATAAAACTTATAACTATGTTCAAATTTCCAAGTCCCCGCCCCCCTTTGTAATGCTTCAGCCCTGGGGGTTATAATAAATAAATAAATAAATAACCAAATAAATAAATAGATGAACCATTATTTTTATATCCGCATTAAGAAAAAAAACGCTTTCAATATATAGGATGGCCGCCGTCCGCTCAGGCAATACTGGTATTTACAACCGGATAAACGGGGCTAGATAAACTATCGGGCTTTCGAGGTGAGAATTCGGTGCCCCCAATATGCGCTCGTAAAGCGTGAGTCGAGCACCCCGCGACTACCTGTGGTTAGTGAGCGCCGTTCAAATTCTTACGTGTGTGCGTTTCTATATATGTATGAAACAAACAGAATGGCTGCTATGCATCTTTTTTTATTTGAGATATTTGGCGGCAATGCAACTGCAATTTATCGCTCTGTTTTGCACGTGCTTTAGACTAAAGAACTCCTCGGTTACGAGAGAAAGCGTAATTCATTGACGTAGGCTGTGCAGCAGTTACTAAGGAATGCAAACCTCACTAATGTATTGGAAAGTATCAGCTTTAAAATCGTAACCGTGAATCCGTTTTAGCCCTTAGAGAATGAGTGGCCCAGCTCCTCGTTTGCACGGGATCGCCGGAAGCTCGCGGCGTCAGGAGTCCGACTATCCTTAATTCCGGGTACAAAACCCGTGGGTTGTGCATGTGAGATACGACCTCGGTCAGTGAGCACCGTGGCGCATGCGAGCTACACTACACAACTTTCAGGCTATAAGAGAAAGCAAACATCACTGACGTAGGCTGTGATTCTGAGCTACAGCCTACGTCATTGAGCGCGATTGTACCTACAAGCTGCACTAGACAACTCCCCGGCTTCGAGGAACCGCAAACCTCACTGACGTAGTTTGTGCACCTGAGCTACTGCCTACGCCAATGAGCGCGTTTGTAAGTGCGAGCTACACTGGATAACTGCTAGGCTGCGAGGGAAAACAAGCCTCCACTTACGCAGGTTGTGCACGTGAGCTACAGCCTACATCAGTGAGCGCGATTTAACGATAAAGCTGCACTGTATAATTCTCCGGCTGTGAGGGATAGCAGGCCTCGCTTACGCAGGTTGCGCGCGTGAGCCTACATCAGTGAGCCCGGTTTAACGATCGAGCTACACTGTATAATTCTCCGGCTGTGAGGGAAAGCAGGCCTCGCTTACGCAGGTTGCGCGCGTGAGCCTAGATCAGTGAGCCCGGTTTAACGGTCGAGCTACACTGTATAATTCTCCGGCTGTGAGGGAAAGCAGGCCTCGCTTACGCAGGTTGCGCGCGTGAGCCTACATCAGTGAGCCCGGTTTAACGGTCGAGCTACACTGTATAATTCTCCGGCTGTGAGGGACAGCAGGCCTCGCTTACGCAGGTTGCGCGCGTGAGCCTACATCAGTGAGCCCGGTTTAACGGTCGAGCTACACTGTATAATTCTCCGGCTGTGAGGGACAGCAGGCCTCGCTTACGCAGGTTGCGCGCGTGAGCCTACATCAGTGAGCCCGGTTTAACGGTTGAGCTACACTGTATAATTCTCCGGCTGTGAGGGACAGCAGGCCTCGCTTACGCAGGTTGCGCGCGTGAGCCTACATCAGTGAGCCCGGTTTAACGGTCGAGCTACACTGTATAATTCTCCGGCTGTGAGGGAAAGCAGGCCTCGCTTACGCAGGTTGCGCGCGTGAGCCTACATCAGTGAGCCCGGTTTAACGGTCGAGCTACACTGTATAATTCTCCGGCTGTGAGGGAAAGCAGGCCTCGCTTACGCAGGTTGCGCGCGTGAGCCTACATCAGTGAGCCCGGTTTAACGGTCGAGCTACACTGTATAATTCTCCGGCTGTGAGGGAAAGCAGGCCTCGCTTATGCAGGTTGCGCGCGTGAGCCTATATCAGTGAGCCCCGTTTAACGGTCGAGCTACACTGTATAATTCTCCGGCTGTGAGGGAGAGCAGGCCTCGCTTACGCAGGTGGCGCGCGTGAGCCTATATCAGTGAGCCCGGTTTAACGGTCGAGCTACACTGTATAATTCTCCCACTGTGAGGGAGAGCAGGCCTCGCTTACGCAGGTTGCGCGCGTGAGCCTACATCAGTGAGCCCGGTTTAACGGTCGAGCTACACTGTATAATTCTCCGGCTGTGAGGGAGAGCAGGCCTCGCTTACGCAGGTTGCACGCGTGAGCCTACATCAGTGAGCCCGGTTTAACGGTCGAGCTACACTGTATAATTCTCCAGCTGTGAGGGAGAGCAGGCCTCGCTTACGCAGGTGGCGCGCGTGAGCCTACATCAGTGAGCCCGGTTTAGCGGTCGAGCTACACTGTATAATTCTCCGGCTGTGAGGGAGAGCAGGCCTCGCTTACGCAGGTGGCGCGCGTGAGCCTACATCAGTGAGCCCGGTTTAACGGTCGAGCTACACTGTATAATTCTCCGGCTGTGAGGGAAAGCAGGCCTCGCTTACGCAGGTTGCGCGCGTGAGCTGCAGCCTACATTAGTGAGCGCGGTTTAACGGTCGAGCTACACTGTGTAATTCTCCGGCTGTGAGGGAAAGCAGGCCTCGCTAATGCAGGCTGCGCGCGTGAGCCGCAGCCTACATCCGTGAGCCCGGTTTAATGGTCAAACTACACTGTGTAATTCTCCGGATGTGAGGTAAAGCAGGCCTCGCTTACGCAGGTTGCGCGCGTGAGCTGCAGCCTACATTAGTGAGCGCGGTTTAACGGTCGAGCTACACTGTATAATTCTCCGGCTGTGAGGGAAAGCAGGTCTCGCTTACGCAGGTTGCGCGCGTGAGCTGCAGCCTACATCAGTGAGCCCGGTTTAACGGTCGAGCTACACTGTATAATTCTCCAGCTGTGAGGGAGAGCAGGCTCGCTTACGCAGGTGGCGCGCGTGAGCCTACATCAGTGAGCCCGGTTTAGCGGTCGAGCTACACTGTATAATTCTCCGGCTGTGAGGGAGAGCAGGCCTCGCTTACGCAGGTGGCGCGCGTGAGCCTACATCAGTGAGCCCGGTTTAACGGTCGAGCTACACTGTATAATTCTCCGGCTGTGAGGGAGAGCAGGCCTCGCTTACGCAGGTTGCGCGCGTGAGCCTACATCAGTGAGCCCGGTTTAACGGTCGAGCTACACTGTATAATTCTCCGGCTGTGAGGGAAAGCAGGCCTCGCTTACGCAGGTTGCGCGCGTGAGCTGCAGCCTACATTAGTGAGCGCGGTTTAACGGTCGAGCTACACTGTGTAATTCTCCGGCTGTGAGGGAAAGCAGGCCTCGCTAATGCAGGCTGCGCGCGTGAGCCGCAGCCTACATCCGTGAGCCCGGTTTAATGGTCAAACTACACTGTGTAATTCTCCGGATGTGAGGTAAAGCAGGCCTCGCTTACGCAGGTTGCGCGCGTGAGCTGCAGCCTACATTAGTGAGCGCGGTTTAACGGTCGAGCTACACTGTATAATTCTCCGGCTGTGAGGGAAAGCAGGCCTCGCTTACGCAGGTTGCGCGCGTGAGCTGCAGCCTACATCAGTGAGCCCGGTTTAACGGTCGAGCTACACTGTATAATTCTCCGGCTGTGAGGGAAAGCAGGCCTCGCTTACGCAGGTTGCGCGCGTGAGCTGCAGCCTACATTAGTGAGCGCGGTTTAACGGTCGAGCTACACTGTATAATTCTCCGGCTGTGATGGAAAGCAGGCCTCGCTTACGCAGGTTGCGCGCGTGAGCTGCAGCCTACATCAGTGAGCCCGGTTTAATGGTCTAGCATCACTGTGTCATTCTCCGGCTGTGAGGGAAAGCAGGCCTCGCTAACGCAGGTTGCACGCGTGAGCCGCAGCCTACATCCGTGAGCCCGGTTTAATGGTCAAACTACACTGTGTAATTCTCCGGATGTGAGGTAAAGCAGGCCTCGCTTACGCAGGTTGCGCGCGTGAGCTGCAGCCTACATTAGTGAGCGCGGTTTAACGGTCGAGCTACACTGTATAATTCTCCGGCTGTGAGGGAAAGCAGGCCTCGCTTACGCAGGTTGCGCGCGTGAGCTGCAGCCTACATCAGTGAGCCCGGTTTAATGGTCAAACTACACTGTGTAATTCTCCGGATGTGAGGTAAAGCAGGCCTCGCTTACGCAGGTTGCGCGCGTGAGCTGCAGCCTACATTAGTGAGCGCGGTTTAACGGTCGAGCTACACTGTATAATTCTCCGGCTGTGAGGGAAAGCAGGCCTCGCTTACGCAGGTTGCGCGCGTGAGCTGCAGCCTACATCAGTGAGCCCGGTTTAATGGTCAAACTACACTGTGTAATTCTCCGGATGTGAGGTAAAGCAGGCCTCGCTTACGCAGGTTGCGCGCGTGAGCTGCAGCCTACATCCGTGAGCCCGGTTTAATGGTCAAACTACACTGTGTAATTCTCCGGATGTGAGGTAAAGCAGGCCTCGCTTACGCAGGTTGCGCGCGTGAGCTGCAGCCTACATTAGTGAGCGCGGTTTAACGGTCGAGCTACACTGTATAATTCTCCGGCTGTGAGGGAAAGCAGGCCTCGCTTACGCAGGTTGCGCGCGTGAGCTGCAGCCTACATCAGTGAGCCCGGTTTAATGGTCAAACTACACTGTGTAATTCTCCGGATGTGAGGTAAAGCAGGCCTCGCTTACGCAGGTTGCGCGCGTGAGCTGCAGCCTACATTAGTGAGCGCGGTTTAACGGTCGAGCTACACTGTATAATTCTCCGGCTGTGAGGGAAAGCAGGCCTCGCTTACGCAGGTTGCGCGCGTGAGCTGCAGCCTACATCCGTGAGCCCGGTTTAATGGTCAAACTACACTGTGTAATTCTCCGGATGTGAGGTAAAGCAGGCCTCGCTTACGCAGGTTGCGCGCGTGAGCTGCAGCCTACATTAGTGAGCGCGGTTTAACGGTCGAGCTACACTGTATAATTCTCCGGCTGTGAGGGAAAGCAGGCCTCGCTTACGCAGGTTGCGCGCGTGAGCTGCAGCCTACATCAGTGAGCCCGGTTTAATGGTCAAACTACACTGTGTAATTCTCCGGATGTGAGGTAAAGCAGGCCTCGCTTACGCAGGTTGCGCGCGTGAGCTGCAGCCTACATTAGTGAGCGCGGTTTAACGGTCGAGCTACACTGTATAATTCTCCGGCTGTGAGGGAAAGCAGGCCTCGCTTACTCAAGTTGCGCGCGTGAGCTGCATCCTATATCAGTGAGCCCGGTTTAACGGTCAAGCTACACTGTATAATTATCCGGGTGTGAGGGAAAACAGGCCTCGCTTACTCAAGTTGTTCGCGTGAGCTGCAGCCTGCGCCAGTGAACCTTTTTTTTTTGACGAGACAGCTACTTTCGATAGCTCTCCGGCTGTGAGGGGGAGCAGGCCTCGCTAACGCAGGTTGCGCGTGTGAGCTACAGCCTGCGCCAGTGAGCCTTGTTTCACGAGCGAGCTACACTGGATAACTCTCCAGCTGTGAGGAAAAGCAAGCCTCACTTGCGCAGGTTGCGCACGTGAGCTACAGCCAGTCTTTGGAAGTTATCCGTTACTTCTTTGTGACAGTAATTTGTAATGTAATTTAGTTACAAAATATTCGTAATGGATTACTTTAATTACTCGTTACTTTTTAAAACTAGGAACACAATACAGATACCGGAGCAATGTAAGCAGGCGATTCATCAGCATGAAGACAGGAAGGTCTACAAGATAGGAAATAATCGAAAAGAAAACACAATATTTTTTGTATGACCGGTCACTAGAACCATTAAAAAAACGATCAAGGCATATACGAATATGCGTAAAACAAAGATCAAGAAGACAACGCCGAGTAGGTGTTGTCTTCTCGATGTCTTGGTGGAGGCAGACGCTGTTGCTGAGCATGCACGCCGCCAGCTTTGTCTGCAAAATTCCAGGTATCATTTCCGGTCGCCGTAAGCTAGCGGGATGGTGGGTGTGGTTGCAACTCTTGCTGCCATGGCAGCTTACAGGTGAAAGGAGCGCACTTACGTTCTTTCTCTTGAATACAATATTTTATTTTACCAAGGACTACCATAATGCAGGCGTATGATAAATGGAAAGGTAGCATTGCACAACATTTTTGAAACATCAAATTTGTTTCAAATGTTTTCCTGCTAAGTGTATGGGAAAAGTAACGTGAAAGTAATTTGTAACGAGACGATTAAAGGAATCCGGTACTTTTCAACGACAGTGATTTGTATAGGTAATCTATTACACTTGAGTCTCTCTAATTTGTAATTGTGATTCATTACATTTTTCAAAGTAACAGGCACAAGTCTGGCTACAGCCCACTTCAGTGAGCGCTGTTTAGCAAGCGAGCTTCACTGGGTAACTTCTCGGCTCTGACGGAAAGCAAGCGTTACTTGCTCAGTTTGTGCACGTGAGCTACAGCCTACGTTACTAAGCGCGGTTTAACAAGTGAGCTTCGCTGAATGACTCCTCGGCTGTGCGGGAAAGCAAGCCTCACTTATGCAGATTGTGCACGTGAGCTGCAGCCTTCGTCAGTGAACGCGATTTAACGAGCAAGCGACACTGAATAACTCTCGGCTTTGAGGGAGAGCAAGCCTCACTGACGTAATTTGAGCGTCTGAGCTGCAGCCTACATCATTGAGCGCGTTTGTGCGTACAAGCTACACTGGATAACTCCTCGGCTGTGAGGGAATGCAAGCCTTACTTGCGCAGGTTGCGCACGTGAGCTATAGCTTACGTTAATAAGCGCGGTTTCACGAATGAGCTACACTGGATGAGTCTCGGCAGTGAGGAAAAGCAAGCCTCACTTACGCAGATTGCGCACGTGAGCTACAGCCTAGATCAGTGTGCGCGGTTTAGTGAGCGAGCTACACTGGACAACTCATCGGCTGTGAGGGAAAGCAAGCCCCAATGACGTAGTTTGTGCGTCTGAGCTACAGCCTACGTCATCGAGCACGTTTGTACATACAAGCTACACTGGATAACTCCTCGGCTGTGAGGGAAACTGAGCCTCACTCACGCAGGTTGCGCACCTACGTCAATGAGCGCGGTTTAGCGAGCTAGCTACACTGGATAACTCTTCGGCTGTGAGGGAAAGTAAGCCTCACTTGCGCAGGTTGCGCCCGTGATAGAGATGCAAAACTATAGGGGGTATTCAGTGGACGCCATATTTGAGAGAGATGTTTAGAGCGAATGCTTTGAACGAGCTCACATTAATAGCCTGCTAGGACCGGCAATCTTGATGGTGTGGAATGCACGTTGCAAAAGAACTGCGGAAGCTCGCCGTCAGCACGCGCTAAGCAGCCGCGCACACAACTATGGCCGCCAGTGAATACTTCCTATTGTAAAATTGACAATCAATAGTGTCAAAAACTATCGATAATACTATTGATAATTATCTATCGATTGTCGGATATGGATATTACTATCGAGAGTAATATCTATAGTTGACTATCGACGGTACTAGCTATAGTGCAATCGATAGTACTGTCGGTAGTTGGCTTTTAGTCGACTATCAATACTATCCAAAGACAGCTCTCGGAAAATTATCCAGTGTTAGAGTTAAAGCAGTACGCAAGAAGGGAATGACGACGGATATGTACGAGCAAACAACGCGTGGATTTGGAAAAATCGTACAATTAATATGGAGGTAAAACAGGAATAGATGTTTGCTAGTTTTCCTGCACACATATATTTTTGTATATTCATGCGGCTTAGATATTCGGCTTCAGACATTAATATGCTCGCATTTTTTATTGATCGATTTTATTTAGTTGGACATACTTCCAGCCGCCAATTGGCTGGCAAGGAAGGGTAAGGAAACGTAAAGCACAGGAAGCAATACATGACAATTCGATTGTAACACAAAAATATAGCAACACTGATTCATTTATTACTCATCTCTCGAGCAGAATGTACCAACGAAAAACGACAAAATAAGAAATACGCAGTCACTGCGAAAAAAGCTGTTCTATCATTACAACGAATGATGACGTGGTGGTTACATTTATTACACTCTCGGGAAAACTGTTCCAGTCATTGGATGTTCGTGTGAAGAAGCTATTTCTTAAACAATCAATTCTGCAGTAATAGTTTTCGAGTGCTGGTAGCGCGTTTGCCTACTTGACTTGTATTGCTTGTAATTTTTTAATGGCATTCGCGAAGTGTGGTTCATGATATTATAAATAAGCTTAGGACAATTGACTTTGTGACGCTTTTCAAGCTGTGGTATTTTTCCTAAGTTGTACGATTTTGTAATATAGCTCTTTCTTCTGTATTCGTTGTACATAAAGATCAGAGCTTTCTTCTGGACCCGTTCAATTAGGTCTATGTTAATTTTGGAAGTGGTGTCCCATACCACATAGGAATATTCCAGTACAGAAGGAACGGTAGTGCTGTACACAGTTAATTTTATAAGTAATGTGCAATGTCTTAAGATTTTTTGTTTTTTTAAGAACCGAACTTTTTCTATTACATTTTGCACAATCCATGCTACATGACTATTCCAGCCAAGTTTTGACGTGATTATGACGCCGTTAGATTTGTATTTATTAACAGTTACTAAGGAATGATTGTTGATGGCGTATCTAAACCCAGAGGAGTTTCCTTGAGTGTGACGCACGTGCATACACACTTAGAATTGTTTAGTGACATTGCTGATTCGTACACCATGGCGTTATACTGCTTAAACAGTTACTTAGCTTTGCCTTATCACTTATCAAATGCATTTCTGAAAACAACACGCAGTCGTCCGCGTAAAACCGATATTGTATGATATTATCGACAATAAGATCGTTTATATAAGCTAAAAAAAGCAAAGTCCCGAGCACATATTCTTGGGGTGCTCCATAAATTACCGAGACAGACGAGGAAATCACCGCCGACCTCAAACAATTTTTACGATTGCTTAAGAATGAATCCAATCACCGCACGAGTCTCTCATTTTTCAATAGAAAATTAACTTTTGTCATCAGCTTTTGATGTGGTACTCGATCGAAGGCTTTTGCGAATTCTAAAAAGATAACATCCATCCGCCCCCCCCCCCCCCTTGTTGATAACATTGGCAAACTCATTCACAGTATGTAGAAGATGCGTAACCGTCGAAAGCCATGCCTAGAACCATGCTGTTGATCAGATATTAAGTTATTTGCCTCAAAATGAGTCCTAAAATGCTTAAATAAAGAAAATTTCACAGAAGCTTATTGCATGAACAAAGCAAAAATGCTGGTCTGTAATTAGACACTGGAAGTCTGTGAGCGTTTTATGGATTTATATTACCTTTGTCGTTTTCCATTGGTCTGGTACAGCAGCCAGTTAAAGTACATTACTGAGTAAAACAAAAAGAAATTTAGAGCACCATTCAGCATATATTTTCAAGAATGCTTTAGGAACATTGTCTGAACCGCTTGACTTTTTTGTGTTTACATTTAAAATTGATTCTAAAATGCCTTCCTTGGGACACCTGGACATCCGGTACTCCTATCGCATTATGTGTATATTCCTGTAAACTTCTGTCGTTAGTCGTAAATACTGACGAGAAATAATTATAGAATGCTTTAGCGATAACTGATTTGTCGACTATTTTTCTTCCGCAATTCTCATACTTGGTTACGTGTTGTCTCGAACCCTGCCAAAACCTCCTAAATTTAGCTAAATCGTTAAGAAGGAAGTTGGTCGTTCGAACATTATAGTATTCACACTTGGATTTTTTCATTAACGACTTCAGTTGAGTACGTGGCATAGCTACTCTTTTCTTATTTATACGTGTTTTGTTTAGCCTTTTTGCCCGGCGCTTTACTTGTAAAATCTTCCTCGTCACCCAAGGACTACACTGTTTAATGTTCTATCTCCTGATTGGCAAAGTGCTTTAAACACGTGTCTACAGTTTCTTTGAAGAAATGCCATAATTGGTTTGTGTCAGTTACTAGACGTAGATAAATCTAGAAAACATTCAGTATAAAGTGTAAAACTATTCAATACATAAATTTTTGTTTTGTTTCTCTTTGAGCTATGGGAAACTTTCGCTGAAGTTATTTAGCATCAGGGTTTTCACAAGTTTGTTTCACGTTTGGGTTTCCTTTATTATAACGATTCACACGTATTCCTTTTCATATTTTTTACCACTGACAGGTGAAAATAAGCACTCTGCTGGGGATCATAATTCCTTTTTCCCTTGGCGATCATTTATAGCGAATTCTCGAAAATCGGGAATTCGCAGTAGGCGAAAGCACTTAGGCTTGTATGCTATATGTTGCCACTTTTTGTTCGGTTCGATTTTGGCAGGGTTCCGGATATATGCAACACATTTATGGATTACTCATAAGGGGCGACAGGGATATCCATTTTACTGATGGGGCTCATAAAAAAGTGAAAGCTGCTTACAACTCCCTGTAACGCCGAATTAGAGCGCAGCTCTTGAGGAGGAGGAGGGAAGGGCACTGGGGGGGGGGGGGGGGGGTTAAACTAACCAGGGGGTGGTCACGTGACCCCCAATGCCGATGATGTCATCACTGAGGTCACTGATGACGTCATCATTGACGATCACGATGTGGGTACCGATGACGTCATTAGTGACGTCACTGATGACTTCACCAGTGATGATGACGATGACGATGCGAATGCCGGTGACGTCATCAGTGACGTCGCTGATGACGTCATCAGTGATGATGACGATGACGATGCGGATGTCGGTAACGTCATCAGTGATGATGACGATGACGATGCGGATGCCAGTGACGTCATCAGTGATGATGACGATGACGATGCGGATGCCGGTGACGTCATCAGTGACGATGACGATGTGGATGCCGGTGACGACATCAGTGACGTCACTGATGACATCATCAGTGATGATGACGGTGACGATGCGGATGTCGGTAACGTCATCAGTGATGATGGCGATGACGATGCGGATGCCGGTGACGTCATCAGTGATGATGACGATGACGATGTGGATGCCGGTGACGTCATCAGTGATGATGACGATGACGATGTGGATGCCGGTGACGTCATCAGTGATGATGACGTCATCAGTGTTGATGACGATGACGATGTGGATGCCGGTGACGTCATCAGTGACGATGACGTCATTGGGGGTCACGCGACATCGGCGGGGGTCACGTGACCTCAGGGGAGTCACGTGACTTTGGGGGGTCACGTGACCTCGGGGGGGTCACGTGCCCCCCACGAGGTCACGTGACCCCGGTGGGGGGCTCGCGCGGTGCATTATGGGACATTTCCCATGATGCACCGGGGTCACGCGACCTCGGGGGGGTCACGTGCCCCCCACGAGGTCACGTGACCCCGGTGGGGGGCTCGCGCGGTGCATTATGGGACATTTCCCATGATGCACCGCGCGGTTACGCCGACGGCGACGCCGACGGCGACGCCGACGCCGCTCAAGCCGGAAACGGGCCCTCAAGAGCTGCGCTCTAAAAGCAAAGGGCACACCGCAGAAAGCAATCCAAAACAGCAAAAAAACTTCGACAACCTATCGAGTTGATATATTTTATTCATAGTTTTTCAACAGTATAGAGTATATATTTTAACATGTTGTTGTGAATAGTTTCTAAGGAGGATTTATACCGTTTTGGGGTTATTTTTCAATATAGATTTTAGATTGTTTCTCGATAATCATGCGGAAATCCCTAATGCAGTTCAGTTATCAGCTTTACGACATTTCCTGGACGTTCTTCATCTGTCACCTAATAAAAACCCCTCGATAGCATTACGATGGTTGGACATCGATAGTTTCTTGATATTCGACTATAAACAATTTTACGATAGTCGACTATTGATAGTATGCTATCGACTTTCACAATAGTCGACTATTGATAGTATACTACCGATAGTATGCTATCGATAGTTTTACGATATTCGACTATCGATAGCACTATCGATAGTTTTTTCACTATCGATAGTTAAATTTGGCTTCCAGTACCAGTAGTATTGATAGTACTATCGATAGTACTGCATCATTAGCGCCGCGCGAGAACAGCCTACGTCAGTAAGCGCCGTTTAGCGAGCGAGCTACACTAGGCAACTCCTCGGTTGTGAGGGAAAGCAAGCCCCCCCCCCCCCCCCCTGACGTAGTTTGTGCGTCTGAGCAACGTTATTAGATTAGCTCAGTTACGGAACTGCTCGTAGACGCTGCATACACGAACAGTACCCCCCACCCCCCTCACTCATCACGACTCGCCTGGCGTTGCTCGACGCGCCGCCGGATGGCTGCTTTGGTAAATGCAGTGTATTCTATGGGAATCGGGATCATGGCCTCCGAGCAGTGCCTCCGAGATCCCGAAGCACGCGCGCGAAGGAGGCCATGTCGGAATACGTACGTTTCGAAGCACGGCGTCTAGATGGCGCCTCAGCTCTGCTCTTTGCAGAGCCGTATATTGGGAGAGTTTGGCCAGTGGGTGTGGCGACGAAGGCGCCGGAGAGGCGCCTTCGTCGCCTATCCGGCGCCGAAGAGCGAGCGAGTAAATGAAAGGGAGGAGAGCGCCAAAGGAGCGAGAGAGAAAGAAGGGAGCAGGGAGGGGACGACGGCCATCTTTTAGCAACGCTGTCGGAGACTCGTCGGAGAAGAGCACTGCTGAGGCTACGCGTCGTCTGCTACGGGCCGACTTCTTTTTCGCCTGAATAAAAGTGTGTGGCCATACGCCGAAAAATCTTCATTTATTAGCTTCTTAACCCACCGAGGCATAACAGAATGTCATTTTCTTGCCATAGCCAGCAATATAAAAGACAATAATCGAGATTTAGATGCCGATCCCACGCATTCCGCCGGGAGAATGATCGAAGATGGCGACCCTCCCCACTCAGGTGGGAGCAGCCGGGAGTTCACGCGCATGCGCTCATGCCTCTCGCTCTACGCCGCGTGCTGATTGGCTCACTTGGGAGGAGAGCGTTACGGCGGCGAGATCACAGACTGACCAAACTCTCCCCATTTATGGCTCTGGCTCTTTGGAATGCAAAGTTATGAAACGAAAGTCTAAATGGCGCTTCCCACGACGGCAGGCGGATTGAACTGAGTGAGGGGGGGTATCCCCTTCCGCGGGAGTTCCACAACTGAGGTAATCTAGTAACGTTGCGTCTGAGCAACAGCCTACGTCAGTAAGTGCGGTTTAACGAGAGAGCTACACTGGATAACTTCTTGGGTGTGAGGGAAAGCAAGCCTTACTCAATAATTAAAATATGGCAACCAACCTAGTCCTAAACGTGAAGGAGACCTATGTTTCAAACCGACCTGGTTCTTCGTCAGGGGCGACTGTGGCTGTTGAGGAGCGGCGTTTTTCGGTCTTCTTCTTTCAGGGATGTGGTGCATTTCACGATCTTCTTCTTTCACAGATATGGCGAAGCCTGTTCACATACACTATTGGTGAAGCGCCAAGGCGCCTATTTTGTTGCCTGGCGTCGTTTGAGTGTATGTGAACGGGCTTTGCCATATCGACGAAAGAAGATCGAGAAATGCGCCACGTCCCTGAAAGAAGACCGAAAAACGCCGCTCCTCAACGGCCACAGTCGCCCCTGACGAAGAACCAAGTCAGTTCGAAAAGTAGGGCTCCTACACGTTTAGGACTGGGTTGGTTGCCATATTTCAATTATTGTGTTTCCCAACCAGAGAGATTTTTCTCGAATTTTTAGTTTTCAAGCCTCGCTCACGCAGGTTGCGCCCGTGAGCCATGTTCGGTTTCCGCCCACATCTCTCCACGCAAGATATGCTCCTTCAGCTTAAACATCAAGTTATCCGCCCTTCTGGCTCAGTCTTCCCCATGTACAGAAGTATACTGGGGCTAGATCTCAAAAAGGCATTTGACCATGTCAGTCACGATGCTATCCTGAACAACCTGAACCATCTCGACGTGACAGCAAGGACATTGCACTACATTCAAGATTTCCTGATGGGTAAGACAGCTACCATCCGAGTCGGGGAACACCAATCCTCGTCCATCCAACTAGGAGGAAGAGGAACCCCACAAAGAGCGTTGCTGTCCCCATTTTTTTTTTTCTTTCAGCGTAGCGCTATGTAGGCTACCCTGAAAGCTCAGTACCATCCCTGGGCTTCACCACAGCCTGCAAGCCGATAATATAACAATGTGGGCGAAGGCCAGAAGCACGTCGCAGCTCAATGATATCTTGCAGGCAGATATAAACGTCGTTCATGCACATGTTTCCACCAAGGGACTATCTCGCTCCTCTAAGAAATATGAGTACATCATGACCAAGCCCTCTCACAGGTGAAGAAGAGAAGCCCCCGAAGGCTCTGATGATGAGAAGCAAAATCTCTACACTCTCAACCTTCACATTGGAAGTCAGCCAATATCAGAAGTGGATCACTTTAGCATATTAGGCCTCACCCTCCAAAACAATTGTCATAACAGCATCACTCTCCAGAAGCTTTCTGCTACCACCTATGAAACCATTCGCCTTGTCAAGAGGATATCAAACAAGCATTGTGGAATGAAGGCGCAAGATCTGCTGCGGATAATACAAGTTTGTGTCCTCAGTCGAACGGTCTATGCCGCTTCGTATATGAAACCATACGCCGCGAATAAGAACGAGCTAGACTGTATCATCAGAGGGGCATTCAAAAATGTTCTTGGGCTGCCTCCAAATACACCCACCACTCGATTATTATTCTTAAGGGTTCACAACACCATCGATGAGCTAGTGGAAGGCCACCTACCATCCTAAACCCTTTGGCTCTCAGCCACAGAAGCTGGAAGGACACTTCTGAAGACCTTGCGTCTTCAATTAGGCCCATCGTCGGACCCCAAAGTTGCAATCCCCAGAGCTATGCGGGAAACGTTGCTCATCCCTAATGTACCTAAGAACATGAACACCGAATACCATCAAGGACGAAGAGAAGCGAGGTGCAAGAGCTTGAAGCAACGCTACCACTCAGATTCGCAAGTCGTCTACACGAATGCAGCAGAGCACGCCCACCGGGCAGCCATGACTGCCGTCATCACAAACGAAAAGGGAGCAATTAAGAACAGCTGCTCCATGCCAGGCACAACCTCAGAAGAGGCAGAGGAGACGGCTATCGCCTCGGCCATCGCCACAGCGAATGCCCGCACAATTATCAGGATAGTAAGACGGCCATTCGCAAGTTTGCTTGCGGCCGTATCTTCCCGAGCGCTAGCCGCATATTGGAAGGAATCCCAACGCCACAATCGAAAGTCTCACTAATTTGGACTCCAGCACACGCAGGACTCTTAGGCAACCTTGCCGCCCATAACTCTGCCCGAGAATTGGCTTACCGGGCGGGGCAATACATGGGCAGGAGTTGGCGTCTGGCTCCAGGGATCACCCAGAAAGTTGTCAACAAATCACATCGGCATATCGAATATCGCGGGTCATTTATCCACCCCCCACAAGTCGCTGACCAAAACACAGGAAAACACGTGGCGACGACTACAGTCTTAACACCTACCCATCCCCAGTAATACACTCCTAAATATTCCCAGACAGGTACACATCAACGTGTCACTTCTGTGCACTACCAGCTACATTAACGCACTCCCTCTGGCGGTGCTCACAACCACCATTCACACACTCACAAATCACTAAAATAAACTAGTGGGAGACACTGTTGACACTGCCGCCGCCCAACTACGGACGGTGGCCTGGGCTGCGGAGGTTGCCGCGGCCCAGGGGTAAGCGGCCGTCGAAATCTCCCGCCCCTCCCTATAACCTCCTGACAAATAAAGTTTATACCCCACAGCCTACGTCAGTGAGTGCGGTGCCCTTTTGATTGGCGTGCCTCTCGTTACGTTCCGATGCGCAAAAGGCGCATTTTGGAACACTTGCTCGCCGTATAGCTCAAAAATCCGTCGAGCTTCATTTCAGGGTGGAAATGGGCACAGATATGTATACAAGGTGTTTCTCTTTAAGCTTAACATAATTGTTTATAGAAATGCCGTGAAAGCTACACTACTCCTGTTTGTGCAGGTGAGTTATACCTCGAGGGGAACACAGCATGTAGGGAGCTAATCGTAACGACCAGCTCGCTATTTAACTAAAATATGTTAATTAACGCTTTAATTATTGGAGATGAACATGTGGTTCTAATTAGAAACTTGCTGAGCGTCATCGCAAACCATCAAACCAGTCAATACTAAAGACTCGGAGCACGTGGGAAGCACGGTGGAGCGCTGAAGTGAGCACTCGTGCAGCTGGAGCAAGGCTACCGGTGCGATATCGTGCCCGTGCAGTTTTTCCGTCTCTTAAGGGGTATTCACACGAGGGAGAAATCCTGGGGATTTCTCCCCGGCACGCGCGCATCACGAGTTGAAAACGCGAGGCCTTTGCGCATCGCAAAGCCTGACGTTTTCGTCGTGGGATGCGCGTGCCGGGGGGAAATCCCCGGGATTTCTCCCTCGTGTGAATACCCCTTTATGATTGCGTTTTTCTCACTACAGGCCTTGTGCCTGTTGCACGAGTAATAACTTCAGCGCACTACTGCACTTCCCTCCGCACTCAGTTTTTCTTAAAATTACTGATTTAGTGGTTTTTAGAGCGCAGCTCTTAGGCGCCCGTTCCCGGCTTGAGCGGCGTCGGCGTCGCCGTTGGCGTCGCCGTCGGCGTCGGCGTAACCACGCGGTGCATTATGGGTAAATTTCCCCGCTAAATCTAGCGGAAAAATTTCCCCGCTAAATTTAGCGGAAAAATTTCCCCGCTAGATCTAGCGGACAAACTTTGTCCGCTAGATCTAGCGGGGAAATTTTCTCCCCGCTAAATCTAACGAAAAAATTTCCCCGCTAGATCTAGCGGAAAAACTTCCCCGCTAAATCTAGCGGAAAAATTTCTCCGCTAAATTTAGCTGAAAAATTCCCCCGCTAAATCTAGCGGAAAAACTCCTTCGCTAAATTTAGCGGAAAAATTTACCCGCTAAGTCTAGCGGAAAAAATTTCCCGCTAAATCTAGCGGAAAAATTTACCCGCTAAATCTAGCGGAAAAAATTTCCCCGCTAAATCTAGCGGAAAAAATTTCCCCGCTAAATTTAGCGGAAAAATAACAAATTCCCCGCTAAATTTAGCGGAAATTTCCCCGCTCAATCTAGCGGAAAAAATTTCCCCGCTAAATCTAGCGGAAAAAATTTCCCCGCTAAATCTAGCGGAAAAAACTTCCCCGCTAAATTTAGCGGAAAAAACTTCCCCGCTAAATCTAGCGGAAAAAATTTCCCCGCTAAATTTAGCGGAAAAATTTCCCCGCTAAATGTAGCGGAAAAAGTTTCCCCGCTAAATTTAGCGGAAAAAATTTCCCCGCTGAATCTAGCGGAAAAAATTTCCCCGCTAAATTTAGCGGAAAAAATTTCCCCGCTAAATCTAGCGGAAAATTTTTTCTGGGGGTCACGTGACCCCCTGAGGTCACGTGACCCCCGTGGTCACGTGACACCCTGAGGTCACGTGACCCCCGTGGTCACGTGACACCCCCAGGTCACGTGACCCCCACGTGACCTTGGGGAGGGGATGTGACGCCACCAAGGTCAAGTGACCACCCCCCCTCGAGGTCACTTCACCCCCCCCCCCCCTGAAAACACGTGAACCTCAGTACCCTTCCCTCCTCCTCCTCAAGAGCTGCGCTCTAATTCGGCGTTACAGGGAGTTGTAAACGGCTTTCATTTTTTATGAAGATCATCAAGTTTCTAATTGAAACTATGTGTCTATTTTCACGAACTAAAAAGTTAATGAACAAACTTTAGTTAATTATTGGACTTACGGTGGCGATTAACCTCCTATATTATGCCTCCCTGGCCGTAAAACTGACCTGCACAAACCGCATTATTGTAACATTCGCAGCTTTTTTTGTCTTTCTTTTTTTTCAAAACAAATATATTAGATTTAAAACAAAACACCCTGTATATAGCTTCCCGGCTGTGAAGGAAAACAGGCTTCATTGGCGTAGGAGGCGAGCGGTGGCGTTGCGCGCAGGGTAGCGCAGTTGCTTTCGCCCGCCTGCTTATCGTGCCTGCGCTGTACGCTACAATACCTTTCGACGCCGTTGGAGGGCGCTACGCGTTTCACAAAGTATGAATTAGACCGGTCTCGTGTATGCGATTCGGTCGACTTCGGCTCCGACACGCTTTTACACAAGTGGGGGTTGCCACGCGTGCGCACTCGCACGCGCTTGCTGAGGTGGTATTTCAGGTCGTTAACTTGACGGGCCGGCGGAAACGTCTTTTATCTCTCTTAATTGCCGTCCGCGCGCGAGCGACACTGGGGCCGTGCACGTCGCCGATACGGTGACGAGAAAACACCGTGTGTGGACAGTCGCCGCTCAAATAGACAGGGGAGAAGAGGAGGTGGAGGGGGGGAGAGTTTCTTTTACGGTGCAAACTATCGAAGATGGTCCTGCAACCAACCAAAAAAGGAGGTACTCTTTTTGAAAGCGCGCGCGCCATCTAGAAGCTGCTGCGCCAATTACCCGATTCACCATTGTTTGGTCACGTGCTCAGAGCTTGTATTGGACACGAGGGTTCGGTCAGCGTTCGGCGTAAACTCGGCTTAGCTCGCATCGAGAACGAGTGCTGCGTCATTGTTCGGCGAGGACTCGGATCAAATCACGCACCTCGTGCCCAAGAAATGGCGACCGCGAGTGCTTCTTGGTGGTGTTTAAGAAGGGTCTATTCCGGAAACTGGATTAAGGAATTTTATTCAAATGAATGAAAGCATTATAATGAAAGTTCAGACGAAGAGCCTGAACACCAAATCATGTTGACGATGTTATGCCAAGATGGAAGCGCCGCTTGTCGCGCTTCGTAGGTGCGTGGTAACGCTTCCCGCTTCGTAGGTAGCGGACCCGAGTTCGAATCCCGCGGGCGGCGGGTGATGTCGTTCAAGGATTTGGCAACAAAGACGAAATAGGCACTCTACGCCCTACTTTACGACAACTATGACATCGGCGCACCTTTCTATCCAGCCGCCACTCTGACAAGTTGTTCCGGCAACCGTATGCGTGGCTTCCTGAAGCAATCCGTGTTCTCGCGTGATATGTGTGCCCTGTGTGAGCCTATTTGTTGCTGAAACGATAAGTAACAACTCTTTTTTTTTTAATTTAATACTTCCGAATATAGTGCTACGAGAAGCTCGAGCTTCAAACGTATTAGTCAATTGAAAGAACAGCGGAAGCGGAGCCCACCAAACGCCGCTCGCCGGACGGAACACTGCCGATCCGCCCACCTACTTAGTATATATTTATACTGGTGGCGGTGGCTGCACCGCTTTTCAAACGGACGGTCAATAACGCTTGTTTTCGAAAACGAGCCCTTTCTAAAGCCACGCGCTGGACCCCGTTTCTCCTACAACGCGGCACAGCACTCTTCGGATTGAGTATAGACAGCCTCTTTATTTTCCTAACTGACACAGATGGAACTCTCCGAGTGAAAGTAACGCGTTTTAATAGTCGCGTCTCAATCATGTGCTCTAAAAATACACATCCATAAGGAAGAGGCGCCTTTATCCAGAGCCGTGTATAGAGGAGACTGGTCAACGGGAGGCGCGGGCAGAGGCAGGGTGTGCACCAGACGCTGAAAGAGGGCTTAATTGGCAAGCTCTCTTGGCCGACCAGGAGCGGAAAAGAATCCCCTAGCGGTGGTAGTGAGAAATAGTTTTAATCAGAGGTATAGGTTGGTATGTGGCTTTAATAAGCGCGTAAGAGTGAAATGTAGTAACTCTTCATGGTTGGAAATAGGGTGCACGCGATGTTTCGATTATGATCATGCAGAAAGATGTAAGAAACGAATGTGCCGCTCAACTCTGTTTTGCTCGGACAGAGTGTGACCGCTCGGACGGCAAATTCCCGGCCCTCGGCGCTTGGCGTACGGATTATGTCGATCGTTCCGCTAGTCGCACTCTTCCACCGTGATTTTGGGTGGCCATTATTGAAACATCACGTGCGCCATATTTTCAGTCACCGAGAGTTACTCCGACGCACTTACTAAGTTTGTTTCTCGCGACCACCACCAGGGTATTATTTCCGGCTTCTCGTTAGCCACATTCGAATTAGTGAAGATGCCCTGGAAAACGCCCAGCCGGCTTTCAGCCAATGGCGTCTCCTCATTTGCCACTTATACTTCCCAACGAATGGCCATATACTCTCTATATATAAGGCTTTGCCTCTATCCATCGCGTCACCGGGGGAAAAAAAGATGGATGGATGGACGAATAAAGCCGGGTGGTGGCTTGCGCCACCTAACTGTAGCTTCGACGACAAATATTCATCTTTCCTTCGACTAAAGCCGCAGTCATATAAACAACCTCCCTTGCTTCGTAATCTCCGCTTCCCGTACGTGTGTTTTTCTCCCTTGCTGTTTTTAAACTCTCGTACTTTTATTACCGTAGCCTTGCCTTCAGCAGCTAAGGAGTGTATAACATTACAATAAAGAAATATGTCCTCAGCCTTCGTACATTCACCTCCGCAAGCTTCCCGCGTTCTTTCAAAACAAGGTAGCGTTTGAAAAAAAAACCTAGGGAAAAAAATCTCCTAAACTGACATGCATATTCTCTCTGCACACCATGTGCTTCACCCTCTGTCAATTCTGCAGCCTCTCCCTTTGCGCAGGCGAGCTCGAACAAATTCCGTTTTCTAGCCAAAAGTAAAACTTCAAAATAAAACAACTATTTTAAATTACACGACGTAAGTGCAGTTTTTCTTTCTTTTTTTTATGTGAAGGTTTTGCGGATTAAGTTCTTGACTTGAGGAAGTGTGCGCTGGTGTTGCGTGAAAAACTTAACTCCTCAGAATGGCGCGCATGTTTTTTTTCCTCAGTACAGAAGCAGGAAAGACGTGACACAACGTTTTGGTACGATATTGTTACGCTAAATTTATCAACTAGCCTCTGCATAAGTGTGCTCAACGTCGAAAACATAGAGCCATTACGCCATTGTATCTTTTCAACGCATGTTCTGCAAAAGCTTTGCCTCTACATCATTCGCATTCTCTCCTCCTCCAAGTTCATCGAGTTGACGAACGTTTTCTTTGGAGTGGTATTCAGAAAATTTCCTTCTGTAGCTGACGTTAGCAACAACCGATCTCATTGTTCCTTTTCTACGAAAAAATAAGAATAACTCATCGTAAGACTCTTAAAGATATCGACGTGTTTTTTTTTGTGTGTGTTTTTTTTAATTTCTTTTCCTGAAAAGCCATTTGGTCGTGGGTTTCTTTAAGGACGATTTAAAGCCCTTCAGAATAAACTCATGTAGTAACTCGGAGAATCAACTTGCGATATCGATTCTGCGCCTGCCGCTAGGCGTGCTCTGGTAGGCGTTCTGAAGACCTTTAAATTGCCCATAACACAGAAATATAACCACGGTGTTATTTGAAATCTAACACGCGTGTCAAGGTGGGTATTTCGATTTGCCTCAAAAAATATATGTGTTGCACCACTTGCGGAAAGCAATGTGAGACTCTTCATTACGGCTGCTTGTGTTTTGTGCCCAGTTCTGTCGGTCGTATTAAAGAAGTAAAAACGAAAAACAAACTTACTATATATATATTATAGAAATGTGTTATGCGCAACATATTTTCATGTTTAAATGAAACTTTGTTCTTGTATAATTAAAAAAAAAAAAAGTTAAATATTGTTTCTCGGACGTTTTGGGGATATATTTGGAGCCCTGTATCTCGGGATTAATCACAAATAATGCTTACAATATACTGTACACCTGCAACCTGCAGTCCACTAGAAGAGCTATCGAATGGTTTAGTTTATATTTTTATGTAATTTATATATATATGTATGTATGTATATGTGTGTGTGTGTGCGTGTGCGTGTATGTGTTTTTTCATCGAACATTAAATTTAGCTGTATGTTAAGCTTCCTTAAAAAAAAAGAACTTTTTTTGCTTTTTTTTTTTTTTTTTGTGTGTGATGTTACTTATTTTTTGGCATAATCAAAGTTCCCTCTTTTTCGTTATATTTTTCTGTAGAAGGTACGAGACATACATCCACGGACCCGAATCCACAAAATGGTAGTTTCGCAAGTTGGCCTTACTGCGAGGCTTTTTAGGCCCGAAAAAGCTAGGGGCACTGGCCTCACAAGCGTTCGGGAAGTGAAAAGGCGGCGGGAGCTGGCCATGGGAGGGGGAGAGGAGCGTGTTGTGTGGACGTGTTGCCATTAGGGAAAGAAATGTCTGCCCCGACCCCCCTGCGTGCGTTTTTTTTTTTCTTGTTTTTTCTCTTTTTTACGCGCTAAATATGAGTTGTTTTTTTAATTAATAATATCATTAAGGATGAGCGTCATGAACGATCGACACGCAGGGAGTGTTGCCACTGACCTGCGCAGCCTATCATCCCTAGAAGGATTGGGCGCCGGCAGAATGTATCGACGAGAATGGTGTGCCGTCATACAATGTGTCCGCTCATCACATTGATGCCACGCATCGTGCAAGAGCCATGCAAGAGCAGTGCGGAGCGCTCGGGCGCTTAGTATCGCACTAAACATCAATGGTGCTCAAAAATAAGAAAAACTACGACAAACCACACACAGACTGTGGTTCGTCCAAGTGTCTCAAGCCTATGTAGCGAGCGGGACAGATTCTGACCTCCCTGCATGGTCTTTGTCGGCTAATCAAGCGAACCAGCTTTTTTTGTTGTTGTTTTTTTAATCTGATTTAGGACACTTCAGTAAGTGTTCATATCGTTGTTTATTTCAGATTAGTATACTAGTATATAATATGTTTGTATCTCTTGCCTTGCTTGTGTTTCTTTTTCGCGTTTTTTTTTTTTTTTTTTTGTCTTTTCGCTTGAGTTTTGTTTTATCAATGGTCGACCTACAGAGAAGGTATATTAAAAGTAGCGTTCTCGCTCTGAGAACCATCTCAACGTGGATCTGCTGAGGCCACCCTAGTCCCCTCACAGCGCTGCTGCGATGAGGGACCCTGACATACTCCGACAATATTGCTTCGCACGCATGAGTGAACAACTTTCCGCGTCCTATGCCAGCGAGTCGAGCTGAAATTCGTCCCAACTTAGTGCCGCTTCTGAGCATCATGTGCTCACAGAATTCGAGGAAGGAGTTCCTGGCGGCAGTCTAAAGACTACTTTACGAAGATTTTGGTTAGCGAAAAGCTTAAAATTTAGACAGCCAAAGCCGTAAAGAAAGCTGGGCAAACAAGAAGCGGTATCCGGTTGAATATATTAAAAAAAAAAAAAGAAATTAGCCACTGCCTATTAGGTCAATTCAAGGAACTGAAACTTCCCAGTTTACTGTTTCTGCTTCTCGTGTGGTGATTGGTGGATCAACGTGTGTCAAGTTGTTGTCAAGGCAGTGTGATACTTACTCATGTCAGCGTTACGTGAACTGAGGCGGAAAGATTTTTTGAAGCATCAAAATTAGGGCTGGGCGTCGATATAAAATTTTAACCCGAACAATCGGCACCCTGTAATCGAATAATCGGTTTCGCTGTTTTCCATGCATAATATATTATCAAGGAAAAATTTACACTTCCTGCTTTTGCGGATTTTTTTTTTTATTATGTAATAAACGACGCAAGCTATATATTTTCAATTTCAGCTTTGATGTGGTTTTGAGAAGAGTCCAAAAAGACTTCCAGCCTATTTTTCCACTTGTGGATGCAGACAGGTTGCTTGATATTTTCCGGCAGGAATGAGCTCATTTGCTTGTTCACAAAAGTCACAGCTGCGCTAAACAGTCACTCGCTTGGTTGTGAAGTGACCGTGTGAGATATAATATCTCCTTGCTGTGTGTTGCAAAAGTCGCCCCTGCAGCGTACATTACATTTACATTTCACCTAAAGTTTCCCCTTCATATTGGTGTACTCCTCGAGTTCGTGAAATGTCTGATACTGAAGCAAGTAAGAGTGGCGAAGGATACGCCGCGCCCCTTCCCTCTCAAGGAACTCATTAGCTAAAATTGGGCGTTGCTCATGTGTCCTCGACCAAACCGACTCCAAATGAGGACACACGTTAAGGGAATCAAACGTTTCGCCTCCCGTACGGGAGACATCTTCAGTAAGTGCAGCAGCAGTGCTGCTGTACTTATTGCATTTATTTAATGTTATGTCAAATTTATGTCCTTATTTATATTATGACGTCTCCCGGCTTTTGGAGTATTTTTTTGCATGAAACCACCTTTAAGCATTTTATTCTTTAATCCCAGAAATCAAACGCAAACTCAACTTTCGCCATTTCGTTTTCCTTTCTCCTTCACGCAGAAATTACCGCTGAACCCAAGGTCGCGGCATGTGAAGCATGTCCAACTCGGAACGGAGCGCCGGAGGCAGCAACGTTACCATGAAGCGGTGTCACACGTTCTGCATGCGGGTGAGCATGCTAATCGCCCTGGTGGCCGTTCTCCTCGGCGCCATGTGCCTCATCATGCTGCGCTTCCCGGAGAAAGATGTCCATATGGCATCCACGGACATGCGACTAGTCGAGGCCGTCTCCAACGTGTGGTGCGGCGGTCAGGAGTTCGTGTCCGCACATCCCTTCAGCGTGTACAGAGTCAACGACCTCCCGCCCGCGGTACCAGTTAACCACGTTCATCACTCCATTGACCTGTCCGCCAGCGTGCCTTCCGGAAAGTTTCATTACCTGCGTTACTATCTGCTCCCCGGCTCTAACGTGACAGCTGACGTGGTAGCCGACGCTCCAGGGGGAACCATCCACGCAGTCAGGGGAGAGGAAGAACTTCAGCGCTGCGTCCGAACTTTCCAGGAACAGGAAGACTCCGAAGATAATGACGACGACAACAGCTCTGAGGAAGACGACTATGCGGTGGGTCCCATCGGCAGTGGGAGACGTCTCCCCGCCTTTTATCGGTGGGCCATGAAGTCAAAGAAGATTATCCCATCAGATGTCTTGTCCCGGCAAGCGTCATCCCCCGGTCTTATTCTCGAGACGGCGAGACTTACGTTCAAGGCCACAGCGGCTGACCTTTACTACGTGTTGCTCGTGAACGAGAACAGGTCTTCCTCATCAGTGGTGAACTTCGGCATCCGTTTGGACCTGAACAGGACCGTCTTCGGCGTGAGTCCGCAAGATGTTGTCTGTCTCGAGCAGACCCACTGTGTGTACCACGTTCACTTCGGTGCAGAAGACAGACTCATCCTCCACGTTCCTCGTGAAAGAGACGCCGGCAACGCTGTTTTCACCATCACGACGTCGTGTAGACCCAGGGTCTTCTTCTATGCCCTCCTCTTCATCCTCATCCCGATCCTCTTCCTGGTCTTCCTGGGAGCCGTCATCCGGGCCTTCAGCTACTTGGCCAACTCGTCGAGCGAAGAAGGCAAGTACCTCAGGTTCCGGCTGTTTAGAGACGATGAGAGAACCAGGAGCCGGCAAACGAGGCCGCAGGACCTCGTGGTTTCTCAGCTGCCGGGGGAAGCGGAAGCCGGTGGTGATCCGGCGGCAGCGGCTGAACATTTCCTGGTGTACCATGTACCCGGTATGGATCCTCCGCCGAGGACGCCGCCACCCTGTTACTCATCGCTGCAACTGGAAGGCGGCGAAAGTCCCGAAGACGAATCTCTTCTGCCCAGCACCGCCACTGCCGAAGCTAGCGCACCCCCTCTTCAGCCGCCGCGTTATTCCGACATCCTTAGGCAGGAGGAACAGCGATCTTCAACTTCAGCTGCTGAAGAAAGGACACTCGATGCTGACGCAGGAGCCTCGATTACCCGGGATGTGGACCGAGCTTCTGTTCCTGTCTAGTTATTAGAGCATGTTATGTCTATGTGCCAAGGGACATCGTTCGCTTGGTCGTACTATCTTGTTGGTGGAACAGCAGCTCTATGGTTCTTTCTGTGAATCAGACTTTGGAAACTGTTCTGCTGGAACTGCGAGCCCGACAGAGTGAGCTGTGTGGAGTTAAAACAAGAAATGAAGGGCCACGCAGAAGTAGGCTTTACAAACTGCCGTAGTTAAATTGTTTGTCCGCGAGTGAACTTTTCAGTAGCCTTGAAGACTGGCTCCGACAAAGTGTACCAGTCTCAAAATGCTAGGATGTGTCTTCAGTGGTTCATGGAACACTAGCAGAAACCACGCGTCATGCGTTCATGTTACCGTTATGCTCTCGATGTTTCTGTTGGATGGGCAGAAATTGCAAGTTAATGATGTCTGGTGTCTTTCAGATTGAGTGTCCTTATGCTTTGCAGCATAACTCAGACCTATGTTGTCACGCAGTGCATTGAACAGGAAGCGACACAAAGAAGCAGTGAGCAACCTCCAGTTGCTACAAATTTGTACAGAGAACGAGAAAGAGAGAGAGAAAAAGTAGGCTCGTGACGCCAAACTAGAGGCATCGCGAAGTAGGTAACAGAAAACTGAATGGGCCTTGGAGGGTAGAGGTTCCTTTGGCGGTGTATTGTGGTACTGCTCTGTGTATGGCTTCCCGCTTCGTTCATTGGTGATGTTCCCCCGAACCGTATAACTCTGTGGATGACTAAATAAAACCAAGAAATAGGGGGTCATAAGTATCACAAATTAGTCATATGCCAGCAGCAACGGAAAGTTTCCCATGGGGGCAGATAAATGCTGCTCCGAACTACCGCGGGATACTTTTATTGTTACTACAAGAAATTGAACAAAACCTGGATATAAGAGTTATATGGCAAATATTTCATATCGTATGATGTAAAGTGTCCATGCTTAACATCTCTGTCCCTTTACGATGCAAACCATTCGAAGATAATAATGTGAATAAATGTTATCCCGATCTTGTATTGTTTATTCTAAGTCTCGATTCGAGTCGTCTAAACGGAGAAACAACTCAGTTCCAGCATCCGCTAACGGGCCAGCGAAGTTCGACATCTTCACACTCCAGACACCGTCTCAACTGCCAGGCAGAAAGAGTTACGCTCCTGGCTTCAGCTCAATGGACGGCACATGTCTCTGTGCACCGCCGACGACAATGATTGCTTGTAACTCGATTCTAACTCGCCCCTGCCGCATCTTTTTTGTATGCATGTTTTTCCCCTCGTCGGTTGGTCGTTGAGCGCTGATGGTGTCAAGCGACAGAGGCAATATACGCAGGCTACGCTCAAGTGATTCCCCATTTCGGTTCGAGAGCAGCACCAACCACCAGCAGATGCCAAGGGCAAGGGTGCATAATGGTCATCTATAACTGTCTGCGGAGATAACTAGACACTCTTCCGCTTTGAGCAATTTATGTTATTCATTTTGCACGTCATATTGCCTAAGTTCGCAAGTATACAAACAGTTCCTGTGGGGTCAGGGTTTAGGGTTCTTTTGAATAGAGCGCCTGGTTGCGTAGCGTAACCGAGGAACCAAGTGAACCGTAACTTCCCCCATCTGCAGAGTATAGAGCTAACAAGCCAACAGCTTTTGCTATATATATCTATATTTGTTTAGCAATGCTTGTTGCTTGTTCGCTTAGTATGACTTGTCTTGTCTATAGATATAGACGTTTTCGGCAATGCATGACTGACTTTGGGCAGGGTGCACATTAAGCAAAATGTATTTAAAATGTTAATTTTCTTTACAGGGGGAAGTGTGCTAGTTTAAGAACCACGTGAAGCCTGTCTCGGTCGTGTAACTGTATCAGATGAACTGTCGATATTACCATCAACAAACACCTATCTCCGTCCTCGAACTAAAAGATCACTTCCGTGTCCCTTTCACCCAAACTAGATCTGCCGACACAATGTAATAAGGGACCTCTTTTCAAGAAGAGTTCTGCGCACGTGCGGGTTCTCCTCACGGTTGGCGTCCAGAAGGAGATTTGCGCTACATTTTCTGAATCTTCTGCCGCGACTCATCGAATCGCGGAGGACGCTGAAGACGTAGCGAAACTCCCCTGCCGGACACCAATCGCAGTTCAAGCTTTCGCCGCTTGGTGTCATCTTTGTGTGAAAAAGGTCCAAATTCCCGCCAAACTGAAAGATGTCCCACGCGGATGCCGTTCTCTGTGGTGGATACCTCGCAGAAGGGACGAGGTGGCCCAGCTTATCAGGTATATCTCTAAGAAATTTTGTTGACTGGTCCATGTGACTTCCCAGCCAGACCTGTCCGTCCGGCTACAGCGAAGGCTCGTTCTTGAACGCCGGCTGCTCGTCATGCCTGCCTCACGAACGCGACGTTCCGGGGCCGTTCTATGTGATTACCCTCGGACGTCCGGTTGCGGAACCATCTGGGAAGACGAGGTGGTGTTGTCCGCCTTCTTAAGTCCAGATCCGCCCGGGTTTAAACGAGCGAGCTTGTCAATCGAGAGGCAGAACTCAATGATCGAACGCTATCCGCTTCCTTGTTTCGTTTCGGGGAACGACGAGGAGCATTTTTTAAACAACTCTGGAACCGTCCGCCCGTTCGGGCTTGTCGTTCATATTTGAAGTTGCGTAAAGACCTTGTCAGACTGAGGCAACTCTATCCGGCAACACGAGGAAATCGAGTTGCCGGCGACCCTGTCACATGGCGGCAACAAAAACAGTCGGGCAACGTGTTGCTTGTTGCTGTCCGACAACCCTGATACACCGCGCTGATGGCGGGGACAACACGGAACACTCCGCCATCTTGATTGTTTGACTTCCTTGGTGTGCGGCGTGTAGTCGCTGGAAATGTGACTCTACAAAGTGCTAGTGCGTTCGAAGAACCGGAAATTATCACGAGATGACATCAACCAGTAACTGTGATTGGAAAACTTGACACGGGGAGTATTTTCCATCCTTTATTTTATCAAAATGTTCTTCATTCGCTGATCAAGCAGTTAGCCCAAACCGAGGAAAACCGTATGAAGTGTTTCTGTCCGGTTCTTTCCTTTGCGCAATTCCTATTTCTACTGTAAAATTGAGTTAGCACCGGCAGTACACCAAAGTTTAGTCTTTTTGTTTTTGTTTTGTGTTTTTGTTTTTTGTAGCGTGGTGTTGAGTCGAACTGACAGTGCTTAAAAACTGCGACACCGACACGATCAGCCGTCACAAGAATCGGTTGAATAAATATTCCTCAACGCCGTCTGTTCCTCAACGCTGTCTATGTGATCACTTCGTTCCTCAAAACGTTCCTTCCTCAAAATCAGGTGTCTGGTAGCGACTGTTTCCAAGTTCCAAGCGTCAACAATCGTGATCAGAGTGGTTGTTTTAATGCTTAAATATTTAATCTTTGCTTTCCTGCATTATTTTTATTATACTTTATCAGGTGAGTAGGCATGCCATTTTATTTCAGTAGCAGTAATGTGAGCTGGTTTCTCGGCAGTTCTAATTTCAACACCAGTCTGAACGTTCACGACCGTAGCTGTGAGCTGTGACCATTTCAACAATCGCTTTCCATAATTGCGCAGTAAAAATATTCATCAAATTATTTTATCTGTACGCCAGCCTTAATTATTGTTAAATAACGTTTTCGAAGCCTTTATTTGAACAAGACGTCATTAATAAGGAACTAGCTCTGCCATCGAAGCAATCTCAGTTGTCGTGTTGCCGGCCCGAAATTCGCTCGGCCAGCGATCAGGGCAACACACGTTGTCCAACACAAGTTGCCGCTGTTTTTGTTGCCGAAAGCTGTCATACCGAGGCAATGTTTTAGTTGTCGTCCATGTTGTCCTGCTGTTGCCGCGATGTGACAGGTTTGTCGGACAACACGGGGAGCGAGCAACAAGTTGCGCGACTGACGGACAACGTGTTGTGTTGCTGTTGCCGCCGTGTTGCCTCAGTGTGACAGGGCCTATAGTCATGAACCTCCACGATGTCGCTCGTTAGAGGAGAACGAAACATACGGAAGGAACACAAAAATTAGCGCGGTTAGGTTCCAGCCAAACTATTCGTATGAGTGTTGCCGCTTTGCAATAGGGGCAATGTAAAGCGGCCATAGTCACAATGTTCGCATATCATAAAAAAAGACACGGTTTTCGCTGCAAACATGACAAAATAGTCATATGAGGACACGTGTCAAGCATGTTTGAAGCACGTTTGTTTCATGCATATGCATGCTTCGAACATATTTGCAAGCAGTTTTTGATGATCGATGTGGCAAGGCCGTCATACAAGGAATAAATACGCCTCAGGTAGTGTATGCAGACTGTCTTTTGTATAATAGGTATTGACCATGGGATCGCGGCTCATACGGCACAGTGCGACAGTTAAGCTGTGATTTTTAACGTACGCCACGCAACAGTGCATTTCGGGGGTGCATGCTGGAAAGGTAGAGAGATTATTATAACGTGTTGCGAAGGAGGGAAACTCAGGGAAACATCTTCGACCGAACCGAGCATTCTACTGGCTCCGTGATTTCAGCGTGGCAGTCGTTTTGGTTTCTGTCAAGTGTAGTCGTTTGCGCAAAATGCGGGCAAAGGCTGGTCTCTAAGATAATGTCTTAGAGATGCAACCACACGGTGGAGCCCGTGTACGGACACTTTGAGCCGTAAACACACACACACACGCCCCCGTGCGCACGCACACACACACACACACGCACACAAACACGTACGCGCGCGTGTTTGTGTGTGTGTGTGCGCGCACGCACGGACGCACACACGCAAAGACTTATGAACGTACCCTGCTTCAAATCGCATGCCCACGACTTAACTATAATATTGTCCTAATGTTTCCGGTACCTGGTAGCGTACTTTTAAAACGCCGGGTATTAATTCTATTGAGTGTATACAAATGCCGCCAAGGTTTCCCACAACAAAATAATCCCAATACAAAAAAAAAAAAAAAAAAAAAGCCGCCGACACTTGCGACAGAGCAACAGGAGCGCACGCTGTGCGATTGCGGGATGACGACAATCGGGTAAGTCCAATACACCTATATAAAGGCCAAGGCTTTGCGCCTTCCCCCCTCCCCTCTACACACACACACACGCACACGTCATCCCTTGTTGACTGACACCGCCGCGCCCACCTTGCGCCTCGCACGCGAACGTTCACGTCGTGCACGGGCCTTGTCTTATGTATGGTATTGGTAAGTCAGAATATTCAGCGCCTAACACTATGCTTGGGCACGCGAGCATCATTTTGATGCAGCATATATAGCCACCCCGTGCTGCTTGCTTTAGAGGTAGAGTGGCAAGTATAGGTTTCTCGAGTATACACCGCGGAGCAGCATTTCAAAGAAAATGGCGAGCGAGCGCCTGGCCCGAGTTGTCAAGACGACGTTGGTCTGTCAGAGAACGCGCTCGTCACGCGATACACGTCTGGCGCGGTCGCAGAACCATGATCGTGTCGGTACTTGTAAGAAACGCGAAGCGTATATCCGCCCCATGCGGTTTGCGATGAAAAAGCTCCCAAGAGTGCCGTTCGCAGCCTCCCTGCCAGCGCCGAGAAAACTTCCTTGTGATATATACTCCAATTTTCCTGCCAGAGCCAAAAAGTGCGTCGTCATGACACACGTCGTCTTTGTGCGTTTTCTATCGCCGGCTAAACCAATCACGCACAGAGAATGCGGCGTGATCCTGGGCTTTTTTTATGTGCGCATGATTGGTTGTGTTGGCATAACCACAAAGACGCCGTGAACGCATCGTTTGTCATTCGTGACAGCCCATGAAGCGTACCCCTCCGATGCCTTGCAGCGCAAGCCCAATCCCCCGCTCAAGAGGACCATCCGCAGAGACTACCGAGACCCGAAGAAGCCGCCGCACCCAAGGCCTACCCCCAGAATTTGGAATTTTGCCACCCAAGACGAAGCAGCCAACGAGGCCGACGATGGACAACCAATTGCCGCAGAACCCGGCCACCGCCGCCGTCGGATATCTACCCGACGCACCCCTGACTCCGACGCCTCCCATGGGGAGATCCACGAGGACATCGAGGATTGGCTGCAACATTATGAACGTGTGGCCCGCCATAACGGGTGGTCAGCTGAGCAGTGCTTGCAAAACATATACTATCTCGCTGGAAGGAACTGCGAGACACTGGCTGGAGAACCACAAAGCTTCCTTAACTTCGTGGGAGGTGTGTAAGCAAAGGACTCAAGAAGACGTTTGCCAGCCAACACTGACGCGAGAGAACGGAAGACCTTCTGCAAGTAAGGACTCAAGGCCCCAACGAAACGGTCACCAGCTTCGCTGAAGACGTCCTACGCCTGAGCAGCCGCGCCGATCGTCAGGGTGCACCGAGGAGAAGAACCTGTGCATCCTGATGAGATGCGTGAAGAGCGACATCTTCGGCGGCCTTGTTCGCAAACCTCCAACTACTGTCGACGAATTCGTTGCCAAAGCAACGGACATCGAGCATGCACTGTCGTGTCGAGCCGGCCACTATAACCGACTCGCCGGCACGCCTGTTGCTTCAACTCTGGTATCTCCCGTACAAAAATGGTCTACGGTCGTCTATGGAAAACTATATGGCAGGCTATCACCCGCTATGGTTTTCTATGGTCGGCTATAGAAATCCATAAATACAGCTACCGCCAGCTATAAAAAAATCTATGGCCCTGTGTCTAAAGACTGGAAACCAATAAATTTTCTTACCCGCCTATAGAAAATTCTCTGGCCACAAGTCTAAAGACTACAAACCAATCAGCTGTCTTTATCCACCTATTGAAAATTATATGGCCCCAAGTCTAAAGACCAGGAACCATTCAATTTTCTTTACACGCTTATAGAAAATCACTACCGGCACTTACTTTTTATAGCAAAAACGCTCAAGGTTAGAAAATTAAAGCAATACTAAATTTCTGTAATAGCGGTGGCAAAGCATAACCCAAGATATGTTTGTTTGAAAAATCCATTGAAATGGGTGTGCAACAATTAAAATTAATCATTACCCCCAAAAGTGAGAATAGATTACAATGGCACCGAACACTGCAATCAAGCAATAGCTTGATTGCAATCTTCAGCAAACTGCATTTCATCGCTGCAAACTCAGTACTGCATTTCATCGCTGCATTGTCAATATGATTCATCAAACTTATTAAAAATATAATTATTAAATTTTAGTTAATTAGCCTCGTAATCTACGTTTGCTTTTTGCAGGGAGTTGAATTAAGAGATGGGGGCTATTCCAAGAGACAATTCAAATAATGTATTAAGTACGATTAATATTTTCTCCGCCTCTCCGTGTTCATGCGACAAATTACGGCAGTCACCGGCCAAGTCGGTTTCAAAATGGGAATGCCATATATAAAGAAAGTGCGAATTTGGCGTACGTAGAGAGCAGGACCTCGGACGACGACGACGACACAGCTTTGGGTTACCTTCGTCTGTATCTCCTAATTCCACCTAAATAACTAACTGTATAAAGATCCCACTTGCTGACATTCCGAGGTCTCCTACAACCAGGGAGGGATCCGATCGCAGTGCACAAGGGGCCTCCTACGAGGAGGCCAGGATATTTGCAAAAATGTCCACCACGGCATCGAACCTACCGGCTGCCCTCGAAGAGGACCAATGAGAAGCAAGTTCCGCCACGCTCGTAAAAGATGGGTACACGATTTCGCTGAAGGAAGCTCTCACCGTTACAATCAGCAGCTCCTCATCGACGGTCATGTCTACCCCCGACAATGATCCCATGGAATCCGACGACGAAGAATATGAGGCCATTCATGGGAAAAAGCGACGCAAAACCTGCCCGAGCAAAGCGCCAGCTCTCCACGAAGGGGCAAACCTTAAAGTCGGATGCACCGTACTCTATGCCCCACTGACAACCAGAAAATTGACTCGCTCAGCAGGTTCAGACTAAAAAACTCTCTG
Organism: Ixodes scapularis; assembly: GCF_016920785.2. Lineage (NCBI taxonomy): Eukaryota > Metazoa > Arthropoda > Arachnida > Ixodida > Ixodidae > Ixodes > Ixodes scapularis. The sequence continues at coordinate 52,417,772 of NW_024609880.1, read as the reverse complement.
AACAACGCTGCGCCAGGCATGGTCACTGTTGTTCGCGTAAACAAAGCTCAGAACATCCTTGCAGTCGACGTGAAAAGACCCGCGTTCAAAGCCGAGCTCCTCAAGGTGACCAAGCTTTGTACAGTGCCGGTGAGAGCCTACCTACCAAGAGGACGCTCAGGCAGTTTTGGCGTGCTTCGGGATATAGACCCGGACTATACCGAAAATGACATAAAGACACAGCTGCAGTCATCCATCTGCATAGTTGAAGTGAAGCGACTCGGCAAAACATCGCCCGTGGTACGCGTAACATTTGCAGGAGAGCAGGCGCCCCAACATGTGAAAGTGGGCCTCGTGAGAACAGAAGTGATTCCCTACAAAGCACGCCCTCTGCAATGTTACAAGTGCTACAAGTTTGGCCACATCACAGCTGCATGCACGACAAAGTCTCAACTGTGCCATCGGTGCGGCAAAAGTCATGACGGCATGTGCGAAGGCGCCCCGTACTGCGTGAACTGCGAAGGTGACCACGCCTCTAACGCAGCGGATTGCCCGGTTAAAGAGAGGGAGACTGAGACTATAAGATACAAGCTCGAGCACGACACCACATTTCGCGAAGCGAAAGGAGCCGTACATGCTAAGGGACAGGTTAGTAAGAAAATGACTGCTAAAAACACGCACTCACCTAAGAAAAAAAAAACGAAAAACACGCACTCACTCACCTGAGGTACATCTACAATGTACCTCCTCTGACTGCTGAAGAGTTCCCTCTACTTAAGACACCGGAGGGCGCAAGTGACAAGTCCGTGGACGTAGCGTCCACCACGAACAGTTCTCAAAAATCATCCTTTTGGAAACAGCCAAATATCAAAGACATCACTTCGCACACGGTTTCGGAGGGGCATATGCCGACATCCAACCAGACAAGTGGAATGGGACATGGTTCTCCTTTTAAAGCCATAATTGCACTTGCGATCACTGCGTTTCGTAGACTATTGAACACACTCTCAACTTCGTCAGCGCTTCATCAAGTGATCGGGGCCATCCTTTCCCTAGAGCCCATTATTATGATGGCATTCTGGAGGCCTTTCATGCTTTCCTTACTCGTGAGCAGAATAACTGTCTCTGTTTCAGACTAGTCACCGCCGAATTCATCATTCATCAAATGCCTCATGGCGTAGCTGGAAGTGTATGGCTAGTGTCCCCGGGACGACCCATTCATGACAGCACACAATAAAACGACCAGAACAACCCAAGATACCGGATGCCCGAGAATTCTGCAGTGGTATGGTAACGGTCTAGACAAAGACTCACGGACCTCAAAGCACGGCTACTGGAAGATCCATTCGATATACCACTGCTACAAGAGCCAGGAATGGAACAGAAACAAATCAAGATCCCTCAGTACACCGCTTATGCGACAAAGCAGACAGGCAAACATCTGTGGGCTGTGATACTTGTGAGGAACAGTGTCTACCACCATCAGCTGGACCTTACCAAGTACTGCTCAGAGAGGGCGGACTTCGCCGGGGTGCAGGTGCGCGCACGCAGAAAAGATATCGTGATAGTTTCGGCATACATACATTCATTGAACAAGTGGCGACCACGTGTGCTGGCCGAGATGAGAGCGGAGCTTGGCACAGACAAGGATATGCTGATCGGTGGCGACTTCAATGCTCACAACGAGTCCTAGGGGAGACGGGAGTACAACAGCTAGAGGTCGGAGACTGCAGAAACTCCTGGACACAACGGACTTCAAAGAAATTGGCACAGGGACCCCAACATTCCTTAGGACAGACACGCAGCAAAGTGTGATAGATCTGCCATTCATGGCCGGGACACTCAGACTACTGCGAGCGACCCCTCAACCCGGCGGGTGGGGAAGTGACCACACACCCATCGTAGTGGGAAACCCCCTTAAACCGACCTCGAAGACTTGCAAAGTTGTCGACTGGGCTAAGTACCAGTCGCACCTCTCCAGCTTTCGTGCTAGTGGTCAACCCCTCACCACTCGGGCTATGGCCGAATCACTTCAACTGGCAAATCACACGATAAGTGTGCCAACCAACAGGCTAAATCCAGACCTAGAGTGGCTGGAGCTTCGTGCAAAAAGAAGACAAGCCCAGCGGCGAGCCAAGAGAACAAGGCTACCCGAGGACCAGGTCACGTTCAGGAGACTTGACGCAAAATTTAAAAGGCACGGAAAACGGCTAGCACGAGAACAATGGCAGCTCAAGTATGAAACACTGGACGGAAGAGGAGGGAGCACAAGCGCATGTAAAATGGCAAGGAGCTTGACATGCAGACCGGGACCAAGACACCCCATCATCGGCATGGCCATCAAGCTGCATATTACCACACAAGCTGTAATAGAACTCATTGCGGACGCAATACTCAGTACCCCGTCCCTCTCTGCAGGACCGAGGAAACAACCCAAAGGCTGGATCCGATGGAGACCGCGGGAATTTCAGGCGATGACGATAGGACAGGAGGACCTTCATCTCCATGAGCTCAAACGCGCCCTCGCATCGCTGCCTCGAAAAACGTCGGCTCCCGGACCTGACGGAGTGACAAATCAAGCGCTTCGAAACCTCTAAGAGGGCGCCTTGCCAGACCTCCTGGCATACCTTAACGAGGTATGGACAACAGCATGCCTCCCGGAAGACTGGAACAAGGCCACCGTCGTGCCACTGCTCAAGCCAGGCAAACCGTCAGACCAGCCCAACTCCTACCGTCCGGTAGCACTCACGTCGTGCGTCGGGAAGCTCCTCGAGCGGATAATCCTCTGCAGGCTGATGCACCATCTCGAAACGGTAAGAGCTCTGCTAGAGTGCTACGCAGGATTTCGACGCGGCAGATGCACAGCGGACGCCATCGCTGACCTGGTCACAGCGTTGGAGGACGGCAAGGCCCGACACCGAACAACACGTGTAGTTCTCATCGATATATCTGTGACCAGTCGGTAGCGCCCCCTCCAGTCCGCCCGTCCGTGGCCGCAAGGCTCGGCGGGCAACATGGATCACCGCGCCCAATAAACGCCGTTGAGCGCACGCCGCTCCGGTCAGTCATCGTTCACCATCACAACCAGGCTGCGAGTCGTCTCTTCTCGGCGGGTGTTTCGGCCCCCTTCGTCCACGTTCTAGAAAGATCGTGACACTGGCGACGAGGATGGGAGGCCTTCGATGCCGTTGAACACAACAGCATCGTGACAGAGCTGAAAAGACTGGGAATCGGAGGCCGAATGCTTGCCTTTTTCCGCGCGTTCCTGGAAGGCCGCGAGGCACAAGTGAGTGCTGCGGGGGTCTGCAGCACAGTGAGGCGTATGACACGAGGGGTACCGCAAGGCAGCGTACTCAGCCCTCCTGTTGTTCAGTGTGGCGTTGGCGGCGCCCCCGCAAGCAGCCCGGATAGGCGAGCGGGCGAACCGTCCAGTGCACATGGCGGTTTACGCAGATGATATTGCCACCTGGGCGGCCGACCGAGGCTGCTGTAGGAAAAACGTCCAGAAGGAACTGCAGAGAGCTCTGGACAACATCTACCATTTTCTAACGACACAGGGCCTCACCCTCTCCGCGGCAAAATCGGTAGCCCTGCTCAATGCGCCACACAGGACGTACAGGTTCACATTGTCTCTACAGCTTGCAGGGGCCCCAGTACCACTAGTAAAGCAAGCAACATACCTGGGTCTGAAACTAGATGACAGAGTCTCGTGGCAACCAGCTGTGAGCACAATCCTCAACAACAAGAAAACGACGTCCATCCTTCGCATCCTTCGGGGGGGGGGGGGGGGGGGGGGGGTACGAAGAGGCACCTCACAACCCATGATGCTTCAACTTTACCATGGACTGATCAAAGCACGAACGCTCTACGCACTCCCACTCCTCGACCTCAACCACAGACAGTGGGCAAGCTTGTAAAAGGCACAAAGAGTGGCACTGCGCATATCTCTAGGCGTCCCACGGGCGGCATCACCGCGTCACACTTTAGTAGAATCGGGAACAAACACCGTGCAAAATGCAGCGACAGAGCAGGCTCTACGACATATCATACGGATGCAAGGAACTCCCAGCACAGTATCACTCGTGAAGAACATAGCGACTCGCCGTGCAAATCTTGCGACACTCGTCAATCTCCTTGAAGAAATTGCTGGGTGCCCAACCACCCACATTACACTTCCACCGCCGCCCAGTGAGCCTCCCGCAGTGAAGATCGAAAGGAATATCGCGCAGATGGGTCCGAAGAGAGTAACCCCAGCGACAGTAGCGTATCTACACACATCACATCGACGAGTTCTACCACGGATGGACACGGACATTCAAAGATTTGTTAGTGAAAGCACAACGAAGGACAGCTACGGCTGCGGCGATCTCGGAAGGACACAGCAGAATGGACAAGCTGAGCTTTCATGCGTCATCCACAACAGCCGAACTGGCAGCCCTCCGCCTGGGACTGGCAATGACGGGGGAACTTGGTTTTGCTCAGGGACTCTAAGGCGGCGCTAAGACTTCTGGAGAAACCCGACAGTGCACCTGCACTCGCACGGGAGGTAATGGCCAAGGCTCAGAATCTCCAAAAGGTAGGATGGACGATCGCCTTTCAGTGGCTTCCATCGCACTGCGGGATTGAGGGCAATGAAGCAGTTGACGCTCTCGCGGACCGGGCCCACGACGAGCCAAACTGCCCCACTTCTGAGGTCCCCGCCTTCGCAGACCCTTGCCTATTGACGCGGCGAATTATCTCTGCACGCAATCCGCAGCTCGAGAATGAACCCCTACCCGCTAAAGTTCCCGGACGCCTGACGAGAAACGAGACGGCCGGCCTTCACAGATTACGCACCAGAAGCGCCTTCACTCCCGCCTACCTGGCAAAATGGAAGGACCACCCAGATGACGCATGCGGTAAAGGTAGGGTAACCGCAGACGACGAGCATCTTCTATGTGTGTGCCCCCTGTGCAAAGAAGAGCGGAACGTACTAAGACAAACCTACTCCGCCCTCGGATGCCCAAGGGACACCCTGGAAGAGCTGATTAGGCCCACAGCAACAGCTGCCAAGGCAGAAAGAATGCTGACCGCGCTAGCCAAATTCTTGAGTCGCACGCGGCTATGCGACATAATATAGCGACACTATACTGACGTTCCAGGAAGGTCCAGCCGCCTAGGAAGATGGACATAGAATTTCACTCCCGAGTGCTAGTCGCCATACGCAGGGACAGTCCGGCTTTTCCTCCGCCTAGCCGAACAATTGCACTGCAGCCCATTATACGCCTGATCCATACACGACAACGATGACGACACTATGAGTGTCACACTCTCACTTTTATTTTCTTCTTTTCTTCTCTTATCCTTTTCTCCCCCTCCCCCTCCCCCCTCAACGGTGACCTACGGGCCTGCATGGCCGCGCAACCCATCGTTGTTTTCTACAAAATAAGTAAAGTAAACCTAAAAAATAATAATGGGGTACGTAGAGAGGAGTGGGGGTCCGGTGTCGCTGCGTTCTTGACGTTGTGTGGGGGAGTGTTCTACTTGTGTTCTGTCTATTCTGTGTGGTCAGTGATGTATATGTATCTGTATCTACCATGCAGCGTTTTAAAGTCGGGGAAACTTGAAAAACATTTTTTTACAGAGTGTGCTGGCTAAAGACAGCCATAGGAAAACCCATACAGCCATCTATAGCAGACCATATAAATGGCTAAAAGCACCAAGGGGAAAGCCATAGGCAGCTATAGCATGCTGGCTATAGAGAGCCAACCATTAGAAAAGCTAAAGAACGCTATGGCTGGACAGTGATAGGGCCATGGACAAAGCTAAAGATGCATATATAAAGACGACAATAGAAAATTCTAAAAACAGCCATAGAACTTATTTAGCTAATTGGGCCAAATAGCTAAAGCCGACCATACAAAGAAGTTTCTATAGCCGACCATAGGTCATTTTTGTATGGGCTCTTTGATGCCAGGGCGGCATCGGCGCGACAACCTTCATTATATTGTCCGCGACGTCGTCAGGGAGGAGCTCCGGAAAATTCAATCTGCTGCTATCGCCCCGCCTTGATTTCCATCACTGAGGTTGTCCGAGAAGAGGTTCAGGGAGCCTTCTAGCAAGAAGCTCCCGTCACCATGGCAGCACCGGACGAGCGCACTCTCAGCTACGCCGCCATGGCCCGACGACCGCCGCCAGCTGCCCACCATTACCAAGCGCCACCTCGACGTGAAGTTTCAGCACCCCAGCACTGCCGACGCAACGAAGAAGGGGCCCGGTACGCCCACCCTCGGCAGCTGGGGTCGAGGAAGACCGATATGTGGCGCATGGGTGACGGACGCTCTGTTTTCTACCACTGTGGGGAAGCCGACCACATTTACCGACGGTGTCCCTACCGTCAGATGAATCTGCGGGGTTCGTTCCTAATGACCCTCGACCATAGCTTGGAGAGCGGTTAAGGGACATCGAGGAATACCTGCGTCGATCACCGTCTCCGCTACCGGCTGGACCCTAAGAATCCCGTTCCCCGTCCTCACCGACTTCCGGAATCAACTCTTCATCAGTCCCTCCGACAGAGTTTGTCCCCCATACCTCGCCGGGAAAACCAAGCGCGGCAACTCCGGGAGGTGGAGTTGCCGTACGCCGACGAAGACAAGATCCTCCAAGAACGCCAGACAGCTTCCCGCGATGAAACGCCTCGGAACGACGCTCCCGGAACAGCGCCAACAACCTGAACGTAGTCATCGACGGCCATGACGCGTCGGCACTCGTGAATTGTCTTCTGTGGCCGGCTGTCTCGACGCCTTCGGAAAGTGACAACTCCGTGGGATGGACCATAAATTCGGACAGCCGGATGGAACCTCATAACACCTGTCGGGAGGTGCACTGCTTGAGTCAAAATCCACGGTGAAACCTGCCTGGTGAACTTCGTCGTTCTTCAGGACTGTGCGAGTGGCGTTATTCTCGGTATGGACTTCTTGTGCGAATACGGCGCCGTCATCGACCTGGGAGCGAACAGGTTGACGCTACAAAAACCTGCCCTACCACCGGAGGAACCCAAAGCAACATCACCCGCGGTCCGAGTCCTCGCTGACCATGTAAACCTGCCGCCACGATCGTCTGTTTTGGTACCCATCGGGACCGATGAAGCTTCCTGTGTCGAAGCTCTGATTGAGGGCAGCGTCCAGTTGCTTCTATACTCCGCGACAGCTTTTCTTGGCATTTCCAAAGAGAGAAAGAAAGCCCGCGCACAGCTTTATTCAGCTCTCAAATTTGGAGAGGGAACGCGTGCCTGTAGCTTCCACTGCATTGCCAAGAAAAGTTGTCGCGGAGTATCGGAAGAGGAATCGTCGTCGCAAGAGGTGTAACGAAGCTTCAGGATACCCCCTCCCTAAATCCGCCTCCCTAAAACCGCCCATGTCGAGACGAAGCACCTTTGGCGATGGGTGATTCGCTACATCGGTTCCTATCGTCGGCTAAGGTCGCACTAAAAGTGAAACGTACTTTTGACTTCGAGATCGACCTAGCGGGGGTGCTACTGTCGTGCTATCATCATCATCGTAGTGTAGATAGAAGTATGGCCGCCCCATAGGCTCTCCACTATGGTGCCTGGAACGCGTCTCCGACTGGTGCGTTTAGCGTCCTATCTCGCCCATACATCAAAAGTGGTCCCCAAGGGGCAACAAATGACGTCACAGGAGCCGGAGTGTCATGCTGTTGCCTGTCGCGATCCTGGCAGTTGGTCGTACAAATGCTGGCGAAAAGCACGAGCAAACGCGAGTGTCGCTGTCGTCACGGCGTCCCGGGCGTCCCAACTTCCTGCAGCAGTGACTTCCGTGGACTGTCAAAGTGAAGAGCGACCTGCAGCAGAACAAGCGCCTGCCACATCCACCACAGCTGCTGGGACACCGCCAGGATCGCGTCCGGCGACAGCGTAACACTTCTATGAGGTCGTCAGGCGGAAATCGAGGGACCACTTTTTTGGACGCGGTAAACACACCAATCGGAAACACGTTCCAGGCACCATACCACGTTGGCGAGCGGAACGTTGTAGATATTTGCGTTTATTTTGTTGCAAGGTATTTTGGGGGAAAAAACGTTGTAGCGGAAAATGGTGCGGTGCTGTTTGGTACTCCAGTAAAGATCAATTCGTGTTACCAGCATGCGGCTGCAACTTGAGCAATCGCTTGTGTGGGTGCGTCGTCTGCTCTAGACGCGCGTAGGGAAGCACGATCCCCACGACCGATGCCTGTATCCGGAAACGATACTTCTTTTCAGGAAGTTGTATCTTTTCACTAGCTTGGAAATGCAACAAAATGAGGAATCCCGTGCCGGATACTAACATAGTATTGCTACTGTAGATTGTCGAATCGAGGTTCTACGGATTTTTGTTTCTGCACAACTCTTAGCTACCTTGGAAATATAGACGGTGTACACTGAGAGAGGTATGTGCTGATAATTATTATGAATTCCCCTCTTGTTGCTAACCTATCCTAATCCTAATCCATTTTCGTCTGAGTGTTTTGATTTCTTGAACATGTGTTCCGATTTTAACTTATCGCAGCTAGTTACAGAACCCACAAGAATTGCAGCCACGTCAGCAAATGTTCTTGACCTTGTTCTAGCCTCCACACCTGACCTTGTATCCCTAATAGCTCACCTACCAGGTCTAAGTGATCACTGCTCGTTACTTATATCTCTAAGCATACCAAAGTGTAATAGTAGAAAAAAGATAAAACTTATCCGAGACTACCGAAAAGCTAATTTCGACGCTATAAACGATGCCCTGAGTCATTTCGTTGATCACTACTTTTTTAACTGCTCCGAGCGTTCCGTTAAGCAGAACTGGAATATGTTTAAGGGTCAAGTCGCCATCCTCACAGACAAGTACATTCCACTGAGATCTGTAACGTCTCACCCTCAATCACCATTGTATAACCCATCACTGAGAAGGCTATCGAACAAGAAAAAGAGGTTGTTTCGTGCCGCTAAATCTTCCAGTACCTGTAACCGGTGGGAATCTTATCACAACGCCAATGCAGTTTACAAAAATGCTATTCAAGATGCGAAATACGAGTATTTTAGCGTTAACCTACCGTCTATGTTAGCCACTAACCCAAAGCAGTTTTGGAATGTTGTTAGTAAAAAAGAAAAAAATCGTAATTTCACTCAAGGCCGCGAACGGAGATTTAATTTCTAGCGATGAATGTGCTCGCGTTTTGAATGTTGTTTTTATTAAGTCCTTTCAAACTGTTATTAACACGCCTACTTGTAGATTTGACGCGAGTGATTTTTTGCCTATGGGACCCGTTCTTGTTGACCCCATTGGTATTGTTAAAATAATCGATAACTTAAAACTTTCTTCCTCTGCTGGCACTGACAGCATTCAATCAAAGTTTCTCAAAAACACAAAAATGTATTGCTCTTTGATATTAACTCAAATTTTTCCCAGTCACTTTCACTTGGAGAGTTGCCTGCTGATTGGAAGATAGGGAAGGTGGTGCCACTCCACAAAGGAGGTGATAAATATTGCCCGGATAACTATCGACCAATTTCGCTTACTAGCATTCCATGCAAGATACTAGAACATATCATCTACTCACAACTAGTTCAATTTTTAGAATCTAACCTTTTCTTCAGCACCGCGCAGCATGGCTGTCGTAAATTCTTCTCTTGCGAAACGCAACTTTTGTCATTCACCCATGATTTGCACCTAGCGATTGACCGAGAGTCCCAGGTAGACTGCATTTTTTTTTTTTTTACTTCTCCAAAGCATTCAATAAAGTTTCACACAAGCTGCTGCTATTAACACTTAATCTTAACATTGACGCAAATGTTTTGCCCTGGATTACTTGTTTTCTCACTCATCGTTCCCAGTTTGTAACCGCTAACGATGAAACATCACCACTCGCCTCCATCAATTCTGGAGTACCACAAGGTTTTGAATTAGGTCCGCTATTGTTCCTTATCTATACTAACGATTTGCCGAATTCGATCTCTTCTTCAATTAGTTTATTCGTTGACGATTGTGTTATTTACAGAGAAGTTACTAACGCCTCGGATGTTCTGAATCTACAAACTGACATTAACCATGTTTCAAAATGGTGTGATTATGGGGGATGGAACTTAACACGATTAAATGCAAGGCCATGAGAGTATCGCGTAAATGTAATTTTCCTTCTTCTTATTTTCTCGAAGATGTCCGCTTACTTTCTGTCTCTTCTTATAAATACTTAGGTGTGCATATAACCTCAGATATTTCCTGGCAAATGCATGTTGAGTATGTTATTAATAACGCTAACCGAATGCTGGGTTATTTAAACTTTTCACTTGCCCCTTCATCTTTGAAACTAACACTGTACAAAACGCTGGTATGTTCTAAATTACAATATGCGTCTTCTATTTGGGACCCCGGTCATTCCAAACTAACTAACGCCCTGGAATAAGTTCAGAATCGCTCTGCTCGTTTTATTCTTAATGACTTTCATCGCATCGCAAGCGTGAGCTCAATGAAAACTATGTTATCGTTGCCTAACCTCAATTTACGTCGCAAAATAGCTCGCTTATGTCTCTTTCATAAGATATACCATACTAACTCATTACTTCACAACCGACTGCTGAGTCATCCGTCTTATATTTCGCCACGGATTGATCATATGTATAAAGTAGACATTCTAAAATGTAACATTAATGCATTCCGAAAGTCATTCATTCCGAAAACTTCAGTGGATTGCAACCACCTTCCCGCATCTATCGCAACCATTGTTCCTGACCACTTATTTAGAACTGCCATAAGTAATCTATACTGCTCAGATTGAGCTGCAAAGTGTACTACTGCCACTAACCTCCCACTCCCCTCTGTAATGCCGATGGCCTTGAAGGTATTTTAAATAAATAAATAAATAAATAAAAATAAATATAGGAGTAAGGAAGGCATTACTGCTGTAGCCAGCCCATGTTTCCTTTTACTATGTGCTGGTGTGGGTTGTTCTGACGAAGTCGCTACTATTCTACACAAAAAGTGCCTCTTCCAGTTACGATCTCAAACTGTTCGTTGGAACGAAAACCATAGGCAAGTAAAACAAAGTGGTCTAATAACCCAGTCTCGAGTGGATTAAACGAGTGCAAGCGACGAACGCAGTATCATGCATCTTTACACGTGCTCTTCTTTGTAGTGTGCATTCACTCACCCACTTCGATGTTTTTGAGGAGGACCAATGAGACCAAGACGCTAATATTATAAATTGCTGGCTAAATTCTCTTCTTTTGAAACGCAGTAGGCTCTTTGCGACCCGAGCAAACAAACAGCACCACGACATAAGTAGCGTCGGCCGCAGAAGCGCTCTTACTGATGAGGGCTTGCGGCTTTCACACTGGACATTTCTATAACCCTCCGCCATGTGCCCGAACCTCGCGCGCGCACATTAGGACTGGGCAATTCTTTTATTAACCTTCGCATTATTTAAGTAACGCTTTAACCGCGATCAGATGCTTTATTGGTTTGACTGCGTTCTTAAGTTAGAAAAGTCGAACCAAAAATAAAATAAAAATGCCTGCTTTAATATTTCTTAGATTTAAATTCATTTTAGGACCCGTGCTTCTATGGTAAATCACTTCAGAATTTTTGTGACTATCATCGAGAGTGCGTATAATAGTTAAATAATAACATAAAAACGACTTCACTTTGAAAAAGAATTCCCGTGTTTATATATTTCCGTAGGTGTCACATCGTCAAGCTTCAAATGAGACTGCAAATGTCACATGACACAATGAAAATAGTTTTTTTTTTAAAGGTGTAGTGTTATTGTATTTCATGTGATATGCCGGAGGTCCACGAACTAATGGATTAATTTATTGGAGTCCATTAAAAGGTAGCAATCAGTTTGTTTGTTTTTTAGCGACTTTTGAGTTTTAGTCAACAGCCATTATTCTATTAAATATATCCGTGGGTGAAATAACAAAAATGTATAGGTTCCGCGGTACCACAAACCACAGTACTAGGATTATGGAAGCATCCGACTAGATGTTTCTCGCTTTCTTAAACTTCTACGCATGTGAAACGTTAAAATAAAATCACGAGAAAAAATAACCAACGACAAGAACAACACTCATTTAATAAGAAGAGTGCAGCTCAGCCGGAAAGGGGCTCTCTAGTCGTCGAGATCCATGCTTCTCAACGTGCGGCCGCAGCAGCAGCAGCAGCAGACGACGACGCTGTATCCACACTTGTGTATGCTTACAATTTCGGTCGCACGGTGGCGACACCGTTCGATATCGAGTAATATTGAGCAGACGGCACTGACCTCGACGCGTCTGGACATGTGCGCAATGTGCGACCGAGGCGATGTGTACGGGAAGTCTCATTTGGCGAAACGTCGCAAAGTGTCTTGATGAAACGTCGCACATCGACGAAACGGTTTGTCGATGAAGCTTCTTTCGGCAAACTGATTGCCACCGCACTGGGTGGTTGTGTGCATCGGCTTCTCGAAGCCGATGCTTTGGCAGGCTGCGAAATCTCGACTGCCGGCCGTCAGAAGCTCGGCAACGGACGAGAACGAAGCCGATAACCGCTCGTCCAATCTCTGGTCGTGCCTCAATCGTCCTCTAGGCTCGAGGTCAACACGACCCTTAGTTACAGCGACCGAAGCCTGGCAAGACGCCGAAAAAGCGGTGTGCTTCCTGAAAGATTTCTCCGACCCTCTCTCCAGCATATCAGCGAGCTGTCGTGACGAGAAACTCTTGCTCTCGGGCGATTTAGCTTCGAACAGATATAACAGGATCCAGAAACGTAGTTAAGAAATAAAAGAAAATGTAAAAATAAGGTGGCGAAAGAGGTGTGCCTCTCTTCACGAAGATGAACGGGTCCCCGCAGATAACAATGGGTTTGCGCAAGAGCAACGAACAAGCTGCAGCGTCTGGCGAGAGAAAGAGGGGGAGTCACGGAGCTAGCGCCGCCAGTTGTAAGCGACGCGACTGGAGAAAAAAGAGAAAAGCGAAAGAAAGCCAGAAAGAATGCGGCAACAGATAAAGTGAACACGCGCGTCCACTATGGTTGGACGGACGGAGCGGCGTGAGGCTGCCCGCCGTGTTATCCGAAGCAATGTTGCTGTCGTCTGTGAAGAGAGCAACAGGAGACTGTGCGCCGTAAACATCGGCAACGTCGAAGATCAATCAGCGGTGAGTGCGCTCAAACTCGAGGTTTCCATACGAGAGCGTCGGGCGACTGGTTCTTAACTTTGGGTGGACGCAGTTGGTGCAACCTTCGAGAAGTGATCCCATGCCACCAAGATATCCTCTTGTACCTGTGCAAGACTTGATGACGCGGCGGGGTGACTTCCCCCCTCCAAGGTGAGTCCGTGTAGTGACCACCGAAAGTGAACGACAGAACACGAACGTGTGCCCTTCACTTCGAGGAGGCGTAGAGGCGTCTGCTTCTACGTCGCTGATTGCTTAAAGAAACTTTTTGTTGTGCTCTCTTGTCTGACAGCTTGTTGCCGCCGTCAAGCGAGCGCGCGGTTCTTCGGTCTCGGTTGCAGGGGAAGTGTGTCGACGCCACGTTCCGCTGTGCTTAGATTGGTTCGAGGTAAGCGCGGGAAGCTATTTGCGGAAGCGGGCTTTCGGGGGAGAGGGCCCCTCCGAGCGAGGGCTTGGATGATCTCCGGAGGAAAAACTGAGTACGTTGACAAGCGAGCGGACCCGATAGAGCAGCGTGGTTTTTGCATTGTGACGAGAAGACTACATGTGTTGAACAGGAGGACAGACGATCTCACTACCCAGTGGGGGCTGCGGTTTGGTTCGGCTTGTGCGAGTGATCTATCACTAAGTTGTGTGCGAAGCCAGCGGCAACCGCGAGGGAGTCAACGGTCCGGGAGGTCACCGACCTGGAGCGAACACGTCGAACGCATCATCGCAGCAAGTGGAAGGCAAACAAGACTGGATATTATTGTACTTTGAAAGGAAACCCTTCGACGCGCGACGAAAACAATTGCGAACTTCGTTTTGCGCGAATTCCGTACGTGCACTGAGATATGGTTTTGTCCCATACTCAAGCGGATTGACGCTCAACAGTAGATGAACCTTTGCTTCGTGCAAGCAGAGTGTCGTGACCAGCGCTACTTCAACAAGAGTACACGAAAAGCTGGGCAGTCTTCAACCACGATTTTTGAAACAGGTGTGTCTCTTGCAAGTTAGATGTGAAGCTAAATGCAGGAATGAAGCTGTGATCTAAATAAGGAGAAGACAACTTCAGAGAAACGCAAGTCGTTTCACTAGTTCTTTTCCAGGGGTGCAAACATCTTTTAACAGTGAGGTCTCTGGAGGCAAACATACCTTGCATCACATCCCACAGTGAATATATCTACAGTTGGCTCGCATGATTGACTGTTGTGTCTAGCTCCAGCTGAGCGAATACGAGGAACACCAACTCGAAGCGATTATTCTTCGACCCTTCACCCGCAAGCTAGACAGATGCCACGAGAATACAGACCAGTGACCAGGCGGGTCCCGACGACCGCCAGCAACCTCGAATGACGCTGAGGAAGCTTCAGAAGTTGGACGGTGGCTGGATACCGGGGATGCGTGTCTACTCTCACCACCCATTCCTGGCACTGGCCTTCGTGGCCGCCGCAGCGGTGCTTTTCATCTACCCGTTCGTGCTCCGCTTCAACGTTTACAAGGACACCCTGGTGGCCTTAGCGGTGTCCGACGTCATCCCCGTCCACGACCGCATGTCCACCGTCTGGTGCACGGCCCAAGAGCTGGTGATGAACCACACGTTCAACGCGCACGTCTTCCGTGAGGCCGAGTCCGCCGTAACGAGGCCACAGAATCGGACGCTCCATCTGAACCTGACCATGGCGGTGCCCAAGCAGACGTACGAGTACTGGGGCTTCTACTTCATCGAAGGCTCCAACTTCACGGTGTCCGTCTGCTCGAGACTTTCGGGGGCTGCCTTCTCGCTCATCCGTGGTTCCAAGGCTCTCGGCAAGTGCCTTCAAGCGCTCGAGAACAAAAGGTGAGTAAGTGGGAAAATTCAATAGTCATGTCTCGTTAATATGGACGCCTACGTTCCCCAGAAAAATTGTTCATAGTGCGAGTCGTCCATAATAACGAATCGGGACGTGACAGCCCTTACCATAAGTACGGAGACGACAGCGTAGGTGGCTTTTGCGTAACCCAAGAAGCTGAAGAAGAGGAGAAGGAGGAAATCCTCTCATTACCAAACCCTCTTTTGTGTGTCCCAGACGTCACCTCGTCCCCCAGAAAATGTTACCTGTCACTAAAAACTTGTACAAAACCGGCATTCATATCTCCCCCTCCCGTGACTTCGACAGCTCTGCGCCCACCTACTGATCCACGTGTCTCCCTACGACGTGCTGACTGACTCGCTTGGACCGTAACCTTCCCCGTTTGCAATCGAGTTAAGGCTAATTCACGCACTTGCAACCGACTACGAGCGACTCTGGCGCAACCGGGTTTTAAGCCGCTTACGACAGCCATCGCTGCTGCTGCGCTGCCTGTCGTAGGCAGTCCCAATATCCTTAAATACAGGTTGCGTCGGGGTTAGTCGCAAGTGTCTAAACCTCCCGTTCCCCAACAGTGACAAAGCTTACAGTGAGGTGACCTAGCTGCTTTAGGTTTCATTCTTCTTTGTTCCCAGATGTAGGTCATGCACGATCTCAAGTAACAGTAGACTGCAAGCGGTAATGACCCATTTGACATAAGAATAAAACCCGCAACGAACGTCCGGGTGTGCAATGTTACCTCTTGGGTTGACTCATATCTCAGAAGAGTTCTTGGTCCCCCCCCCCCTTTTTTTTTTTAACTGGAGGACTGGTTTTTATATTAACCAGACAAAAATGCCTATATTTACCCAATGAGTCCCCAAAATAGCTGTCCGTAATCCGGACTATGAGTTTTCATATGAACGGGGCAAAATTACATTGCGGAAGATCAGTGGCCAAAAATTTCATCCATGACGCGGGTTTTCCATAATAACCGGGCCCATATGAAGGCCGGTTCACACATGGAGCGAAGCGCTGATGTAGCGCTTCTCACGTGTCGTCCGCTACTTATTGTCTGCCATGAACAACAGTATTGACGGTGTGATACAAAGCTGGTGAACGCTCCCGTCAGCACGCGCTTAGCGCGAGGCCAGCGCTACGCTTGTAGTACGCTACATGTGTGAACAGGCCTTTAAGGGCACAGGGTAAGTCCTATACTCCCCATGCATTTGAGGCCATGTTGAGGAACATTTTTCTCGGTGACTATTAGGAGTATTCCTGTCATGTAGATATCATTTTGTTCGAAATATTGTGTTTTATCCATTGAACTAGAATTATTTGAACCAATCTGTAAGGTTGGGCGACGCCGCGGAGTGTTTCGTTTTGTTCATTTTGTTAGCGGCCCCCCGTCCGCAGCTGGAGCGCCTCGGGGCGAGCCGTGTTGGTCGCCCTTCCGGGGTGGTCACTGGGCGCGGGGAGTGTTTTCTTTTGTTTGTATTTGCGGAGGCGTCTGCCACTTGGCGAATCCTCCGCGGCCGGTCGGGTTTCGACCGAGGGGTCCGCTGCGATTCCGAGAAGACGGCGACCACCACCGATGTTAGGGGGCTCTCCCCTCGGGTTCGTTAGGAGCCTGCGCGCCTTGGTGCGATGAAGGTTGGGCAGCCCCCGGGTGGTCGCTGTGCGCGAGAAGTGTCATCTTTTTGTTTGTTTACGAAGGCGGCTGCTGCCGGGCGCAGCCCCGTGGCCGATCGGGTTTCGACTAAGGGGCTCCCTGTGGCGCCACGAGGACGTGGACGACGACCACTGTCGGAGTTACGGGGCTGTCACCTCGGGTCCGTTGGAAACTTGACGAATGGGCCTGTTTGCGCCCTGTCGGACATTGGACGGGTGGCAGCACGTGACTCCGAGGGGTTTCAAACCTATTGGCCGATCCCTTCCCGAGGGCGAGGAAGACCGAGGTTTTAAAAGCTCGTGTCGGGGCGGGAAGGGGCGATTTTTGCTTGCTTTGGAACGACTGTAAAGAAGTTCGACGGAGATGCAAACTTCCCCTACTTGTACATAAAACTGTACAGAGTTTGTAATGTAAATAAATGTCTTGAACTCGTAACCCCCAAAAGCCTCCATCGTCCACCAAACTACCAAGCCGCCAGCCAAGAAGAACAACGACCAAACTTTACTGGCGCAGCCGACAGGGCTGGCGGAAGAGTATCGGCGTACCTCTCGGGCAAGAGGACAGCGAAGGGATCGTGCGCCTGAACCTTCAAGGAAGGGGCGCAACACGTCTCCGAACCGGGACCCAGCTGGAACAAGCTCCTGAAGACGGCGGCAGACCTCAGCACCTGAACCGTCAAGGGGTGCAAGGAAGTGAGCGCCTGCCGACGTTGGAGCAGAGCACTGGGACTCTTCGACGGAAACAGCCGCAACACGTCTCCGGACCGGGACCCTGTTGGAACAAGCTCCTGAAGACGGCGGCAGACCTCAGCGCACCTGAACCGTAAAGGGGTGCAAGCAAGTGAGCGCCTGCCGACGTTGGAGCAGAACGGAAACAGGCTAGCCCGGACTGGGTGAGTGGGATTTCTTGCGTGTTCCCAGGGGTTGACGTGGCTCCGGTACAGCGTTGAGTGGTTTATGGTGGTCGTAACGAGAGGCATGGCTGAGAAGTCGGCGGATGAGTCGGGGACGGGGGACAATGATCGGGCCGAGGTTGAGCTACAGAAAGCGGGAAACTCGGGCGAGTCCGATGCGGTTGCGATGCGGCGACTCGAGTTGGAGCACGCGCGCGAGTTGCTCAGACTCGAGTCGGAAGAGCGCATCGCTATGCGCCGGATTGAGGTAGATGGAAAGACGACTCGACCGGAGTCAAGCTCTGGGTCGGACTCCAGCGAGGGTTGTCGTATGGACCCGTTCTCACAGTGTGCCAAGGTGCTGAAAGGCCGTAAGCTGCCTTGCGACGCGGACGTGCCAGTTTGGTTTGAGGAGGCCGAAAAAATATTCTCGACGTTCGGGGTGCCCCAAAACAACCGGGTGCATCTGATTATGCCTGCACTGTCGGAGAGGGTGAGGTACCTTTTCGCTAGCCTGAGCGCGGAGGAGGTCGCCGACTACGAAAGGGTGAAAGCGGCCGTCCTAGAGGAGCTGAGACTGACGCCGGGGGAATACCTCCGGCGCTTCGAAACCGCGTCCAAAAGAAAAGACGAAGGGTGGACCCAATTCGCGTCAAGGGTGAGGGGTTATTTTACTTATTACCTTGACGCGAGAGGGGCCGACACTAAGCAAGACCTAGTCGAACTGATGGTCGCGGATCGGGTAAAAAACGGTCTGAGCAGGGACAGCCTGAAGTATGTGATTCTGCGCGAAGGCGAGGGATGGATGAAGGCACACGAGATCGCCAAAATTCTCCAGACGTTCGAGGAGGCTGAGGGGAAGGGCCGCCTCGCGAAGGTGGTAGAGGCTAGCGGGGATAACGGCGCGGCGCCGGTTGCAAGGGCTGGCAGGGGTGGCCGTCCACTCCGATGCTACGAGTGCCAAAAAGAGGGGCACTTGGCAAGGGACTGTCCGACTCGGAAATCAAAGCTGGGAGCCCACCCTGGGGCCCACTCGAAGGTATCGCGGATCCAGTCGATAGTAGTGGGAGAGGACGAGCCGGGACCAGATAACTCGGGGTTATTGGTGGCAAAGCTTGCGACTGGGCCACCGCGGTCCGCCTGTACTTCCAGCTTGCAACGTGTCGAGATCGTTTGCGCTGGCGTCCCGACAAGCGCGATCCTCGATACGGGATGTGAGATAACCGTTATCCGGGAAGGATTGTTGCCGACAAGTGCAGGGGATCCGTCGGGATCCATACGCTTGATTTCAGCCTTTGGACAGGCAATAACGGCCAAGCTCGCTCGTTTGCCACTGCAGCTCCGCCACGACGGCACGGTCGTGGACGGCGCGCAGATAAACATCGTGTGCGCGTTGACCGACGAGCTTGCCCCTGGAGTGGACTGTCTTTTGACGGGAGAGGACTGGGCGCTACTTTCGGGAGGCGCCGGTCTCTCTTCTGAGTCTCAGCGGGAAACTTCGGGGGAGTCAAGTGTCGGCAGAGAGAGTGGCGGGGAACACGACGAGGACGAAGTTCTCGCGGGCGCCGTAACGGACGAAAGGGGAGAGGAAGCTAAGGATCCCGATATAGACCGAGATGAGCCAAGCGAGGCTGTTAAATTCCGCGATTCACAAAAAAATGACGCGGGGTTAAGAAAGGCGTGGGAGGACGCGAGCCAGGGCAAGGGAGGGATGTTCGTATCGGGCGAGCTCCTGTATCACTGGGACACAATTGCTGGCTCGAAGGTCAGGCAATTGGTCCTTCCCAGCGAGAGGCGACAGGAGGTGATGCGCCTCGCGCACGAGTCGTTCTGGGGCGGGCATCTGGGCGCAAAGAAAACGAAGCTCCGTATCAAGTACAGCTTCTATTGGCCTGGCTTAGAGAGGGACGTAGCTAAGCACTGCGAGTCGTGCCACGGGTGCCAGATCCGATCGGATAGGAGGCGCAAGGATAGGGTGCCGATTACGCCCCTCACGCGTCCCGAGCATCCCTTCCAGGCTGTGAACGTGGACATAATCGGGCCTCTCGACGTACCCTCATCGAGGGGTCACAGGTATGCTCTTTGCATGGTGGACCTTTGTACTCGGTGGCCCGAAGTCGTCTGCCTTCGTTCACTAACTGCGAAGGCCACGTGCGAGGCCCTCCTAGACGTGTTCAGTCGTACGGGGGTGCCCCAGACCGTGTGCTGCGATCAGGGTACGAACTTTACCGCGAAGCTAACGCAGCAGATGCTCGAAAGACTGGGTTGCTCCCCGAGGTTTTCCACGCCAGAACACCCGGAGAGCAACGGAGCCGTGGAGAGATGGAACCGCGTTTTTAAGAATATGTTGTTTCATGTCATCCAACGCGACCCTAAGAACTGGGATAAACTTGTGCCTTTCGTTCTCTGGGCTTACCGAGAGGTGCCGCACGACACTACCGGGGTGTCTCCCTTCCGTATGCTTTACGGTAGAGACCCTAGTGGGCCACTAGCTATACTGCAGCAAACGTGGACGGGTGAGGTGACTGTTCCCAGTACTCTTCGCGAAGAACCCGCGAAGTACTTACAACAGTTGCGAGAGCAGCTGGAAGTAGCGGCGGAGATGGCCAGTTTGAGCAGCAGTATTCAGCAGAGCGATTACACGGACAGGTACAACCGTAACGCGCGGGAGAAGTCCTTCCAGGTGGGAGGCAAGGTTTTGCTGTTCGATTGCAACCGAACAGGTAAGATGGCGCCGAGGTGGACCGGGCCTTTGACCGTTATCGGGACAGAGAGGCAGAACTCCTACCGGTTAGAGGGGCCCGACCGAAAGATTTCAATAGCGCACGCAAACCGACTTCGGCCCTACTATGCCCGAGCAGGGCACGTGGGAGTGGTATTCCACGAAGACGAAGACTTTGGCGAGGTCGAGTACGCCCCTCGGGGAGATTCGGACGGCACAGGAGAGCTCCCCGTGTCAAAACTGGAACACCTCGACGCAGAGTTAAGGAACCAGATCTTAAACGTGTTCGCTGAGCATCGCGAAGTATTCGGCGGGGCACACGGGAGAGCCACGGTGGGCCAGCACAAGATTGAGCTAGAGGAGGGGCATAAACCCAAGGCGGGGCACCCGTACCGGATTCCCGAGCTACTCAAAGAGGAGGTTAGCCGGCAAATTCGCGAACTGCTCGAGCTGGACTTAATTTACCCTGTCGAAAGCGCGTTTGCGCACCCAATCGTGTGCGCCGCCAAGAAAGACGGCACGGTGCGCTTATGTGTTGATTATCGGCGGCTGAATGCCGCCACGCTCCCCGACGCGTTCCCAATGACAAACCCGAGAGAGTTGATCTTTAGAGTCGGGGGCGCGAAGTTCATCACCGTGATCGATTTGCGCCGCGGATATTGGCAGGTGCCCATGGCTCGCGAGAGCGAACATTTAACGGCCTTCGTGACGCACGAAGGGCAATACGCGTGGAAGGTGATGCCGTTCGGCCTGAAGAACGCCGCGGCCACCTTTCAACGGATGATAAACCGCTTGTTATTCAGGCACCAGGCGTACGCCTCCGCTTACCTGGATGACATAGCAATATTTTCCAGTTCCTGGGAGGAACATCTCGAGCACGTGGATGTGGTGTTGCAGCTGCTTAAGCAGGCAGGCTTAAAGGCTAGCGTTGAGAAGTGCCAGGTTGCTCAGGCGCATATAAAGTACTTGGGACACGTAGTGGGGTCGGGTTCCCACGGACCCGATCCGGACAAGCTCGCGGCGATAGAGGGGCTAGCTGCGCCGCGGACCAAGAAGGAGTTGAGGAGCGTGTTGGGGCTTATGGGGTATTATCGGGAGTATGTACGCGACTTTGCCGAGGTGGCGACTCCACTTACCGCGCTCACAAGGCGAGGGGTGCCCAACCTGATACCGTGGCCCAGCGAAGCAGAGGAGGCATTCCAAAAATTAAAGTCGGCACTCTGTGGTGCCGTGGCCCTCTGCACGCCCGAACCGAATCAACCCTACTGGCTTTTTACCGACGCGTCCGCAACAGCTGCCGGCGCTTGCCTGGCACAGATGAGAGGGGACGGCGTAGAAAAGCCCATCGCCTTTGCGAGCCATCGCTTCACGCCGACCCAGATGCGCTGGTCGACAATCGAACGCGAGGCGTTTGCCATAATCTGGGCTCTGAAGAAGTTCGATTACTGGTTATTTGGGGCGCGGATAAACGTCGTTTCGGATCATAACCCCCTGACCTACCTCACCGCGAGCACACCACACGGGGCTAAACTGGCGAGGTGGGCTCTGGCGCTGCAGCGTTATGACGTTGTGGTCACCCACCGTAAAGGGGTAAACAACGGGAACGCGGACGCCCTGTCGCGACTCCGAAATAACAGTTGGAGTGATGTGTAGCGCGGAGCCACGTTGCCCTTGGGAGCAGGTGAATGTTCCCGCTCGCCCAGGTGGGCACCGCAGACCGGGGCCGCAGGGTGCCGGCCGAACTGTGTACAGCGCCTAGGGAAATGACCGAACTCACCGGCGGCGCAGTGGCGGTTTCGTCGTGCGAGACTGGCGTGGCGTCTAATCGTGATCGTTTCTTTTTGTTTGTTTTGTGTCCCCATAGAAAGGTTATCATGAGCGTATAAGTGAAGCATGTCCCTTTGCTGAACCGGCAAAGCGTCACCGGTCGTCGAATTTTGTGTACTGTTGTCGGTCTATACGCCGTACAACAGTCTTTGCGTTGGAGGTGTAAGGTTGGGCGACGCCGCGGAGTGTTTCGTTTTGTTCATTTTGTTAGCGGCCCCCCGTCCGCAGCTGGAGCGCCTCGGGGCGAGCCGTGTTGGTCGCCCTTCCGGGGTGGTCACTGGGCGCGGGGAGTGTTTTCTTTTGTTTGTATTTGCGGAGGCGTCTGCCACTTGGCGAATCCTCCGCGGCCGGTCGGGTTTCGACCGAGGGGTCCGCTGCGATTCCGAGAAGACGGCGACCACCACCGATGTTAGGGGGCTCTCCCCTCGGGTTCGTTAGGAGCCTGCGCGCCTTGGTGCGATGAAGGTTGGGCAGCCCCCGGGTGGTCGCTGTGCGCGAGAAGTGTCATCTTTTTGTTTGTTTACGAAGGCGGCTGCTGCCGGGCGCAGCCCCGTGGCCGATCGGGTTTCGACTAAGGGGCTCCCTGTGGCGCCACGAGGACGTGGACGACGACCACTGTCGGAGTTACGGGGCTGTCACCTCGGGTCCGTTGGAAACTTGACGAATGGGCCTGTTTGCGCCCTGTCGGACATTGGACGGGTGGCAGCACGTGACTCCGAGGGGTTTCAAACCTATTGGCCGATCCCTTCCCGAGGGCGAGGAAGACCGAGGTTTTAAAAGCTCGTGTCGGGGCGGGAAGGGGCGATTTTTGCTTGCTTTGGAACGACTGTAAAGAAGTTCGACGGAGATGCAAACTTCCCCTACTTGTACATAAAACTGTACAGAGTTTGTAATGTAAATAAATGTCTTGAACTCGTAACCCCCAAAAGCCTCCATCGTCCACCAAACTACCAAGCCGCCAGCCAAGAAGAACAACGACCAAACTTTACTCAATCTAAAATAAGTTTTCTTTTTATATTTTTATATTCTAGTACTGTAATTTTAGTTTTTTATCATGTATTAAAAACTTTAACTCAAAAACTGCTAGGTGCACATTTTTAATTTTAGTTCAGTATTTTTGAACAGCCATGTATGTGGTAGAAATAAAAAATCAACCTTCTATAATGTCAGGTTAAGGAAAAAATGGTACCTATGTACTAAAAAACACTGTTTTGAGATAATTGAGTTTAAAGTAAAAAAAATGGTGAATAACGAATTTCTATTGGCACCAACAGCCTCAGAGTCATTTTTTCAATAGCCGCCAGCTTGAAAGGCATTGCTAAAGTCATGTCTTCGCCTTTAGGCTTATCGCCTTGCTTGCCGGGCCTCTTTTGTGACCTGCCATGTCGCTTGGTCCGTAAAGTATATTAGAGTGACGTCAACTTCCCTCAGCCACTTGATGGCTTTCCACACAGGGTTCCATCCACAAAACTTCAAAACATTGGCTTGTGCAATGCTGCCACCATTCAGTAAAGGAACAGCATTCAATGGCGCCATTTTGTCGTTACGAAAACACAAACGCTTGAAAGTACACACGGTACACACCTGGGAAAAACGTGCACCGCGTCTCGTGATTGTCTTGGTTGAAAAAAAGCTATGCAATAGTTGCGAAATAATTTTTTGAGATTATCTGTTACTGGACAAGCTTTTAGGTCTTGTGTTGATTTTGTTTTGTTGGAGAATGCATCGATAAACAGGGAGTGTATCCCAGAAGGAGGCGTGGTCACCTGCTACTTGCTTTCGGAAGAAGTGATTTTCAGCCCGAAATATAGCTTTCTAAAAACACTGGGACAATGGAAAATGTGCAGAAAGAACTAAGCTTTTCAAATTGCGAAAAAAAACTAAAATCGATCTTTTTTTCAATTTTACCTTACCCTGTGCCCTTAACGAGACATGACTGCAGTTCGCGTCGTTGCCACGCTGGTGCAACTTTGCCACGTTGGTGCAGAACAATGCGCGACTCTGATGTCACGCCACGGCGGTGATGCTGCAGTCAACACGGTGCAGGTCTCTGCGCGGTGCATACAAAAACGCGGGCTTGTTTGTAAACGGCGAGTTGTGGTATATCCGACTGGGGCTTCTCAAAAGACCCGTTTCGGACAAAATAATATGGCACTATGGACTTCCGAAATAATAATTCTGAGCAGACTAATATGCAACTATAAACCAACAATTTGTCCTGGATTCGTTTTGAACCTGTTTGAGTTCTGAATCTGTTTTAAATTCGTTTTAGACCCGATTTTTTTTTTTTTTCTGACGGCATGTTGAATTTT
This sequence comes from Ixodes scapularis, assembly GCF_016920785.2. NCBI lineage: Eukaryota > Metazoa > Arthropoda > Arachnida > Ixodida > Ixodidae > Ixodes > Ixodes scapularis. Next base: position 52,393,387 of record NW_024609880.1, on the reverse strand, counting down.
GCGAGTTGTTCAAGACATCTGACTTTTTTTCTTTTAATAATTGTTCCAGATACAACGACGAGTACCTTTTCCATACCCATCCTCATTTTCCAATTTAATGTTTCCAACGGTCTTGGAAGTGATTGTTCTGTAAGAAAATAAGGATATAATTTACTGGGGATACCCAAAATCCGAAAAGCAACTTTTGGAAATATCATAATCTAAAACCCGAAACAGGAAGAAATAAAAATAGGCGGTTTTGTACAAGTCTAGCCGCCCGTACACGGGCTATGATGCAGGAAGAGGATTATAAGAAATGCATGAAGTTCGGACTTCTCGCACCCGTTAAATCAAATTGACTAATTTGCTTTATGTTTCTTTGTGTGTGTGTGTGTGTGTGCGCGTGTGTTTGTGTGTGTGTGTGTGTGTGTGTGTGTGTGTGTGTGTGTGTGTGTGTGTGTGTGTGTGTGTGTGTGTGTGTGTGTGTGTGTGTTTAACAGTTACTATATACTTCATGCAGAAAAGAAAGACCCGCGCGATTGTACAATTATTTAAAATGACCATTGAGTTATAAACGACTTAATGAAATGTTTGAAAACGTATTAGTTGAACACAAGAACGTTTTCGTCCTGAGCGGTACAAGTGAACAACTTATAAAAGAAAAGATGATTTACATTGACGTATTATTCAGAAAACATTGACACACAGTCACATCTAAGAAATATAATTAGCTCTTGATTCTGACTATCTCCTCAAGTATGCGCATTGTTTCACGCCATTAGCTGTATTCAGGCATCCAACCAAATCGGTGGTGGAAGAGTTCCATGAAAATATATAATGCAATGTCCGGCCACGTTCTGAGGTCTTTTCAGTGTGAACGACGCATTAGTACCCATTCAGTTGGCGGCACTTTTGTGATATGTACAAATAAAACCTCTAAGCGCACAAATTCGACGTAAATTTTCTTATGCAACTTTTTCCTGAGCCGAATCAAATGCTTATTGAGAAAAGAAAGAGCGAGACGGGAATAAAAATTCTAGGTTTAGATATGTATGTAATACCCCTGTTACACGGGCACACATAACCGCGGTTAACTCAGCTTAACTGCTGTTGCGCGGCACCACAGATACCGCACTATATTCTCTGTCAGCTATTTCAGAAGAAGTGAAGAGCGCGCGCACACTGCTTCGATAGATGCTCAAGCGCACGTTCGCCCATGGCTTTGGCTGCATAGCCGCAGAATGTTGTCCGCAAGTATTGTGCGCTATCTGTGGCTTAGCGTAACTGCAGTTAAATGTTCCCGTGTAACAAGGGTATAAGTTTCGTGCTAATGAAGAAGGGCAACACACCTAAAAATAATGCGCCCCTGCTTTCAACCTAATTGTTAAGATGAAAAAAAGTAAAACAACCAAGAACGCAGACAGATCGAATAATTTGTTTGGACGATTCGTTAGACCAGTGTTGGAACTTGGAATCCAAGTTTTAATGAAGGTAATGGCGGTGGTTCCTTCGATAAACACTTAAAATCCCCGAGAACGTATACTAAGGTGCTTATTTGCCTTCTTAATAAGATCCTTTCATTTTTCACCGCTGTTCTTTCAGTGAGAGCAGGAGGGGGTGTGACGGGGCCTTTTTGTGTTCGGGTCACGTCAACGTGGTGTGTCAGGACGTGGTGTGTTGAGGCTCGTTCACACACTTGCAACCGAGTAAGGCTGAGACGAGACCGGTTTTTATACCTCTTCCGACGGCTTAAGACCTGCACCCCAGCAACGGCTTAGGTCTTGAAACACTCGGTCGTAAGTGTGTGAACGGGCCTTTATGTCCAGGCTTCTTGTTTTGTGATTGGTTCTTTGCTTATTGGCCGCGGGACGACCAATGAGAATGCTCGAGATTAGCCACGTCCTGCGTTTACTGAAATGTCAGTGTCTAAAGTAGCTCACTTGGCAACGTGGGGAGATCTGTCTTTCATAGTTTATTAGCTGCATGTGGTTTATTAAGAATTGTCAGGCTGCGGGGGTGTCACAAATTTTTGGGAGGGGCGCCAGGGGGTTGCATACCATAGCTTTGTCTACTTTGTGTAGAAAGTTCTTGGTGGGGGCGAGTGTTGGACTCAGCCTGAGGGTGTGTTAGGGGGGAGGGGGGAGCCCGTAAAAATCACAAAGTTCGTGCTGGTCGTAGGTGCGCGCGCGACCGTACAACCTTACCATGGCCAACCGTACAACAATAATCATTGTTGCCGTGGTTCCCGGCATTTCCAAAAACTAACAACATTGCCCTCGCGTCTTACGCAGGCTGGGTCTCGAAGGCTCGGACGAGGACGAGGACTCCGACGAGCGGAACCAGGGATCCTCGGAGGAATCGGACGACCAGTCGTCCACCATCTCGAGCAGCGAGGGCCTGATGGCCAACGAGACGCTGGGCATCAGCGTCTGCAACAACGCCCTGTTCCACGTCCCACTGCGCTGGACGTACAGCTGCGGCACTGCCCACGACCGGGGCGACCACAGGCACAACGTCACCTACTCGGTCAAGGAGTCAGACTTCTACTACATGTTCTTCGCCAGCAATCCGCCGCTGTACGTCACGCCGAACACCATCGTGGCGCACTTCTACTTGGACAGGGTTGTGTACGACGAGCGGAAGAGCTACAAGACCGACACGCTGATCTGCCACAACGTGACCAATTGTTCGCTGCCGCTGGACTTCATGTCCGGACAGTACGTGGTGGTGGACATGAGCTCCAACGCGACGAACCTCAGTTGGACCTCGGATGTGCTGACGTCGCGGTGCTTGCCGCGAAAGAACGTCTACTTCGTGTTTTACTTCGTCTTTGGACTGTTCCTCATGATGGCCGCCTTCCAAGGTTGAGGACCACACTAAGTCAGGATTGCATATACGTATAATAGACCTCGTTCGTTTTTGGTAGCGCCTGCTGGAGGCCTTGGGGTGATCCGGGGATGGACGCCTCAAAGATGGTGGCTTCTTTTCGATATGATGTGGCTTCTGTATAAACAGTCTACAGAAGTAACTAAAATGTTACCAGCAATATCTAAGGCTCACCCGAAAGTTGTGGCGGAACACAGAGGGTGGGTACTTTGGTTGCGTGTTTCATTAATGGTACCCAAGTATACCACATAAGCCATGGTATACCACAAACGTCATCTCCGAAGGTTGCAGGTTCAGATGACTTCTTTGCCATGCAGCACTCGACTCAAAATTAATCTCATTACGTTTTCTTTCTTTTTTATTTCTTTTTTTACGTGCAAGCGGTGCTTACAGCGATGAGTTAGATGACGTTGGATGATCATTGCATAAACGCCCGCAAGTGTCGAGGGCCTACGAGCATGATGTATCATGCGACGCCGTTAGGCAGATCTTTGGAGAGCGCACTCTTTACGGTTATGTTTCCGTTATTGGGCATAATGTTTATACCATGGCGTTTTACTTAGTTCCTTTTTTTGGGCCCATTACTTTGCTGGGGTGAGCACCTCGAGCACACTAGCTGTTCAGTTACTTTAGATGAAACTGGAGATCCTCGATTTATAATGAGGAAATAATTGCGTAAGGTTTTCTATCCTAGGCTGCTCCTGTTGTGGGAGAAGACAAGATGAATACCCAAAAAAAAATATAGTCAGTGTACAGGCGAGCTCGTGTAAGTTGAACATGATGGTAAACCTGAGACTGGGTTAGGAAAAGGAAAACGCAGAGGAAGATAGAAAAAGAACAGGCAACGTCTCAAACTCAGCTCTGAGTTTGAGGCGTTGCCTGTTCGTCTGAAACTCAAAGCTGAGTTTGAGACGTTGCCTGTTCTTTTTCTGTTTTCCTTTGCGTTTTCCTTTTCCTACCCTAATCTCAGGTTTACCGTCATGTTCAAGATAAATACAGACGCAGAAAAGCATGAACGGCAACAAGATGGGATGGAAGTTTCAGCACTTGGGAATTTAAACTCAAGCGAACGTAGTCTTAGTCATACCCTGATGAACTTACACTCCAGTTTAATCTAAACTGTACAGTATACTATTTTAGATTATGCTTTATATATTAATAAAAAATATAAAACAATTGTACGGCTTTCATTTTCATTCATTTCCACCTTAAAGTTCCAATTAAAGGGGGAGGGGGGTCGTTTGTAAATATCCAGCAGTAATTGCTGTAATATGATCATAACACTCTTCGGGTGGTTTGGAATGTTATGGAGTTCGTTTGTAGATATGGAAGAAAAAAAGTCACTTAACACTTCAGGGCAGTCACTCTCCCTGACTGGTTCACCGTTATGGTCGTTCAAATGTATGGTTCTGGGACTGGTTTTGGGTGACATAAGCTTCAAAAATTTGTCGGATTATTGAGCAAGATTTTAGTAAATTTTGAGAAAAAAAAATATAGATTTCGATTATCTACGACTTTTTGCGTATAGTTCTTCAGTGCAGCGTAGTAAGTGTCCCAATCACAGGATAAGTTAGTTAGCTTTGCTTTCACGAAAAGTAGTTGCTTTTTATTGCATAATTACCTTGAAGTTTTATTATATCATGAGTTGGATGAGTCAGTACGAATTTGTATAGTGGGCACATATGTTTTACCCAAGCCAACCTTATTTGTGAATATAACCCAATTTTCTTGGACTGAGCTTCCTGAAAGTCGGGATCGAAGGTGTCATAGAAAGTTGCTAAGTCATAGTTTATTGCTTCGTATTTGGCTTGATTGTAATTGTGAATAGTTTTAAAAATCTGACTTTTCACAACAACAGGCAAAGAAAGAACAACCGTGCAGGGGTGTGATTACTCAAACCTTCAGAGAGTTGGATTGGCTTTACGATATCATAAAATGTAGTTAAGGTGAGATCAAGAATGTTAGACGAGCGTGCGGGCTTGTTTACCACCTGTGTCAGGTTAAGCGTGGGGCACATAATCAAGAAAATCTGCAGATGCGTGAGACCCTTGGGATGACAAACTGGCCCAGTCAGTCTGGGGGAAATTGGGGGAAACTGGTTCAGTCAGTCAGTCAGATAGTCTGGGGGAAATTTAGGTCACCATGTAGCAGGAGGGAGGTTTTGGGAAAGCGAGATTTAATATCAACCAAAATGGAAGACAGATTGGCTGCAAACAGTGCGTCATAGTCGGGTGGTTTGGAGCAAGCAGCAATAATAATCTTGTTTTAAACGAGTGGAAATACGTACTACGGAAATTGCAATGCTACTATCTACGAGTCCGACATCAAAGCGAGGAGTATTCTTTTTTATAGCGATAAGCACTCCTCCCCCTCTTCGGCCAGCTTTGTCACGACCAAAGATATTCCAATGATATCATGAAGTTCGTCGCGTTTTGGGATGACGCTTCGTATGTTAGTGAATAAGCCTGGATAAAGCTTGTTTTTATCGCGAGGTTCGAATCGACACGAAGTGATATCCCCGTCAACGGTTGTTTGCTACGAATTAGACTCGGGGCATATAAAGCTCGTCGACAGATTGAGATTCTTATTTAATAAGATAGCATATCTTACCAACAAAGAATTTTTCAAAACGTATTTTGAAATGAACGTTTAGGGTTTTCTCACACCAAGAAGTCTACTTCAAGCTAGCCGCACCGAAGCCGAGAAGTCCTTTCGGATAGCAAAACAGTAACTTTTAACTCCGCAAGCCAACACACTTTCCTTGTCCTTGAAACGAAAACATTTAACAATGATTGGCCTGTTTTTGCCTTCTTGAAATCTACCCAGCCGATGCGAACGTTCTAGATTAGCGGGATCCAAGAGGATCCCCAATTTTTCTTAGCAAAAAGGAACGACTTCTTATTCAAATTGGCAACAAGTTGCGGACTTTCGACCGATCGTTCGCGTTTCTTTCCCAGTCGATTTGAAGCGCTCAATACAGGCTAGACAACTGACATCCGCATAATACTTCGTGTTTCATTGTGGCTATGTTAACAGCTTGTGCAAATGCTATGTGTCATAGGGATTAGCAGGGCACGTTGACTCTACAGCAAGCGTATTTTTAAACGTGAGAGCAACTTGCTTTCAGATGGTGTAAAATCCTTAACTTTTGGGAGTCACAACCTTTCTTCAGCGGCGTTACAGACGAAATTTAAAGGCATGTTCAGGACAAAATGCTCACCACTACAGTTTGCTTGCGAAAAGAAATAACATTTAGGGATTGCGAATTTGTCCGACATGTCTGATTGGCGAACGAGGCCCGCAAAGATAGGAAACTTTACAGTAGCGTGCTACGCTACGGACCCTCAATTATGGTTCGCACTGAGCGAATAAAATCCTGCACCATCGTTTCAAAGGTCGTGGAAACACAGAATGTAATTCGTGTTGCTTCGCGGTGATGTTGCACGTATGAACTTGCTACAAATTTTATGTCTCAACGGCACGAGCATCGTCGTCTGAGGTGTCCCTGAAAGAAAGCCCTACTAAAACTAGCGCTCCAGCGGAAGTGGAATCGACCCCGTAAGTGATGACGTCACGACAGGGCGCTGTCCTCCAAACAAACAGTTGCTAGGGCCGCTGTTTTGGACAAATGCATAAGGGCTCGACTTAAGGTTAGAAAATGTCTGATAAAAAAGTATATATATTTTTAAGCGTTGTGTCTGTTTAATATCTAATCATGGAGACTTTTTCTATCGTCTCAGTACCATAAAGCGATGAGGAAATCCAGAAATTAAGTTTTACAACCGGTTTTGCCTTGCTACCAGACGACACAATGACTTCACGGGTTCAGTTGTTCTTTCTTAGGGAGTATCACACCGTGGAGAGTACGCGACTGCGTTGAATGAAGTTGGTGGCGATCGACGAAACTTCTATTCAAGGTGTCAACTTTCTGGGTGATTTCGGAAGCGAAGAGTGCCCGTGCACAGCTTTGATCGACGCTCGTGGTGAGCGAGCGCGCGAACGTCTGCCCGTGGAGCTCGCTTCCACAATATTCCAGAACAAACAAGGTGAGAGGGGGATCGGTGGCCGAGTGGTCTAGCGCACACCAGCTCGGAGCACGTGGAGCGAAAGCTCGCGCTGCAGAACCCAGGGATCCTGGGTTCGAGCCCCACCCCTGCCCGTTTCGATCTGGATGAGCATCGTACCGGCATGCGGTCGTGTATCACTACTGCGTGGTGCACGTTAAAGACCCCTGCAGGCTAGCGGCTGTACCGCACTGGCTAAATTTCTCATCTACAGCTGGGAGACTCGTCGCCCCTGTGAGGCAGACCAAGTTCTAGGCTGTATAAACACATACACAACCCAATTTTTTTTTAAACAAGGTGAGAACAATGTGAAGCCGAATCACGCACGACGACGACGACGTGAAGTGCATCAACGTCAAAGTGCAGGCCAGCGCACGCTTCAAAGAGTTCTGACAGCACAGAAGTTGCTTCAGTGCACATTTGTGCGATAAAACGAACTGTCCGTAACATATTCATACTGGGTGTATCAAGGAGCCGCCAGGCTCTTTATATCGACCGCAAAATTCGATTTCTTAACCTATCGCGCTACGATTTTGTGCATCATTGCTCACAGATGGTGCTTTTTTTTTTTTTTTTTTGTAAAATTTGCAAGGAGCGAATTTATTTGAGGAAAAAGTAAAGAAAGAAAAAGGCTTAGCTCCTATGGAAATGCGGCGAAGCCAAAGGTCTTCGAACAATACGGCGCCGTTTCGTACGGGATACAAGAGATGGCGCAAGCGGTCGCGATGCCAACTGCGCCAACGAACGGAACAACAAGGAACTGCAAAGCAGACGACATCAATACCCCGAAAAAAAAAAAAAGTCAAAATATCCCGACAAACCATTTTTCTAACCGATTATGTGTCCATTCAATGTTTTTTTATCAGTAAGGATGATAAAGGAATGCATTGGCAACTGATATCAGAAAAGCTCGCGCCGGTCAAAAGTCAAAAAGACCGTCTGCAAAAGACACCGGCTCTCGGTGCCGTATGCGCGTTCGTTGGCGCAGTTGGCATCGCGACCGCTTGTGCCATCTCTTGTCTCCCGTGCGAAACGGCGCCGTATTGTTTGAAGACCTTTGGCTTCGCCGCATTTCCATAGGAGCTAAGCCTTTTCCTTTCTTTACTTTTTCCTCGGGTAACTTCGCTCTTTTGAAAATTTTACAAAAAAAAAAATGCACCATCTGTGGGCAACGCTGCACAAAGTCGTAGCGCGATACGTTAAGAAACCGAATTTCACGGTCGATTTAAAGAGCCTGGCCACTGCTTGATACACGCAGAATTCGCAACGTTCAGCGGTGGTGGTACCGCGGTGTGAGAGTCGCAATCCCTAGCTCCTGGATGACAGGCTTCAAAATAGAGGTGCTTGCTATCCCTTTTAGGTGTGAAAAAATAAAGTAAGTCTCTAATAGAGCTCGTATATAGCAAAAATAGAACAACTTACACGCCGTAGACCCAGCCTCGTACCGCTGTTCTACGACGATCATCCAGATGACAGCCATTTTGATGGGCACCAGTGCGCCCCCTATAGGTCGTGAAAGTTGCGAATAACTTACTCGATGTTATTACCCAGTTCCTTCGCTGTTTGGGGCCTTACTAAAAATTGAAAAATCGGCAGAATTTTTTTTTTTTTTTTTTCATTGTGATTACAAGCGGGTACGAACAACAAGCCCATATTTCGAGCCTGAAAAACTAAGTTTGGGGTCTCGGACCGCTCATGTTAAGTAACAATGATTCTGGCGTTTGAAACGTGTACGTCTTGGTAAAATAACGCAAAGGTGATCCAAGATGCACCTACATATATATCTTAATTGAACACATGAAAGGAGATATCAGTAACGCTCCACGAGTACCCAGACTTATTATCATTATTATTATTTTACTGCGGTCTTTGAGGTGAATACGAGTATGGAGAAGAATGCCGCAGTGCTCGATTTTCCACGTCACTCTACACGGAGGCTAGCCCGGGGCACGAGTGGACACGAATGCTGTGTCAACGTACGACTTGAACTCGTGTTCAATCAGTCGGAGCCCGAGCTCCAGCCGAACAATGATGCAGCACTCGCGTGAAGATCTTCCGCTGCAGGAGTGTGTTATATAACAAGTGGCTATAATAGTCGCTGATAGGATGACAACGGCGTGTCTTTCAAATGCCCACCCTCCAGCCATAGTCTCCTCTATGCTCACAAAGCCTGGCAGTTCGACGACGGAGTCGTAGAGTGCCCGGTCGCAGAATTGTAGCGCAAGGATTTGGTAGCACAGAGCACCAAAGAGCCATCACTCGGAGAACCTGGACGTCAGCGCACAGCTAGCTGCGAGGACCCGAAGCACAGTTGTTCGCTCGGGAGAAGTGTGTTTCGGCGTCTCGCCGCAGCGAGGCGCCAGTCACGTGGCTCTCCTCTCATCCGTTTTCTTCCACTCCACCTCTTCCATTTTGGCAGCCGCTTCTCTTGCCGATCTGCCAGGCTTTGTGACCTATATAGGAGGCAATGCTCCAGCACGCGTTCGATGCCTTCCGCCGTGCTTTGGCTTCGGGCGCGCTCGGGATGCACAAGACGCCATAGCGTCGTGAAAGGTGGGAAGCTCGCGCTCGAGGCGGGACAACCGAAGCTTCTCCGTGCAAAGGCGTTTATGCACCAGGTCTTTGATCGTTTCCAGGACATCAGCATAATGCGGAAGAGCAAGAACAAGGTTCTACCGAGAGATTATTGAGGCCTACAGAATAGCTGGTGAAGGAAACAAGATCGCTGCATCTTCTCTCGTATTGTCCAAGGTTGAGCCGAATTACCTGAAGGCAGAACTGAATTAGTTAATGGGTCTTCCTTTTTTTATTTTATTTCTTCCTTTTTTTCTTCTTTTCTTATCCTTCGTTTTTTTTCCTTCTTTTTTTTTTCATTCCTTAATTTCAAAGTTCTCTTTGATTCCGTGTTTTTAGAGCGCAGCTCTTAGGGGCCCGTTCCCGGCTTGAGCGGCGTCGGCGTCGCCGTTGGCGTCGCCGTCGGCGTCGGCGTAACCAAGGTCACCCCAAGGTCACGTGGCCCCCAAGGTCACCCCAAGGTCACGTGACCCCCAGAGGTCACGTGACCCCTCCCTTAGGGTCACGTGACACCCAAAGTCACGTGACACCCAAAGTCACGTGACCCCCCGAGGTCACGTGACCACCCCCAGGGTCACGTGACCTCCCCGATGACGTCATCGTCACTGATGACGTCACCGGCATCCGCATCATCATCGTCATCATCACTGATGACGTCATCAGTGACGTCACTGATGACCTCACCGGCACCCGCATCGTCATCGTCATCATCACTGATGACGTCACCGACATCCGCATCGTCATCGTCATCATCACTGATGACGTCACTGATGACGTCATCAGCGATGATGACGATGACGATGTGGATGTCGGTGACGTCATCAGTGGCGTTATGACATCACTGGCATCGTCACGTGACCCTCCAAGGTCACGTGACCCCCCAGGTCACGTGACCCCCCCCAGGTCACTTCACCCCCCAGTACCCTTCCCTCCTCCTCCTCAAGAGCTGCGCTCTAATTCGGTGTTACAGGGAGTTGTAAACGGCTTTCACTTTTTTTTTTCTTTTCAGGTATCTCGTTTAGCATAAGAACTTGGAAGGGAGGGTGCACGCATTGAAGGGGACATCAGTAAATGTTCGTTGCTAGTTGAAAGAACTGTGCTGTCTGTCCCTGTCCCTAATGCCGGAGTCGCACTAGAGCGACAAACAGAAACAACCGACACGAACAAGCCCCAAACATATGTTCAACATGCACGCGAGGGTATATTTGGCAAGCTTGCAGTCACTCGTGCTTACTGTTCGAGCTCCGTGAGATTGAAGCCTGCCAAAGGTACCATCGCGTGCACGATACACTCGTTCGAGACTTGTTGTTTTCGGTTTTTTCGGTTTGTCCCTTTAGTGAGGCTCGGTCATAGATTCTTTCATTGAATCTTGTATTTCCACGAACCTGCCCTTTGTTCTTTGACTTTTCACTCGTTCACGGTTGCTTGCTCATGATGCTTAAAGAAAAGCGTATACACCAAGCCATGTTTGTGCCCTCACGATGACAATTAAGACGATGGTCCTTGCTGAAGAACGGGGCAGAGGCTTCGCTCTTCGCGAAGAACCGGTTTCTGCGCATGCGCGGCGCCCATTAACCCCTATGGGAAAAATGCTCTTGTTTACAAGCAATGATTTGCTGTATTCGTGATGTTCTTCACGTGTCTATGAGCCTACTTTCGTAGCTTCGTCTTTAGACCCCCAGGCGCTGTAAAAGTCTGATTAGCTCGAGAAAGCTGGCGGGCGAACCTGCCGTGACCGCTTTCTGTTCTAGAAACTAGGTGTCGTCGATTTCGCACAAGTCGCTAATACAGACACAAATTAACTCGTCGCACTCGTATCTTGCTCCAATATCGGAAACATTATCTTGAAAAAATGAGTAGGCAAAATCAAGAATCGCGGACCGAACAATGCACAATGCAAGGCTGCAAATAATTACCGTGAAGCTGGCCGCTGGCTAGGAGGTTGCCACCGTTCGTCAGTGGTATACATGCTTAGCCAGTGAAGCCCGAACTCAACAAGAGTGCCAGCCGCACGCTGCCACGGCCCTAATCTGTGCCCCGCGTTCGATTGAGGAAGATGACGTAAATTATTTCACTGGCCGTGTGTTAAGTAAACCCAAAGCTCTGCGGAAAACAAGCCGGGCGAAGCGCCCCTGCCTATATATTTCCATGTCTTCGTCGATAACTCCCGCGATATGGGAGAGCTTTGACTGGAAAGATCTCAAGATACTTCAAGGCTCTGATATCACTGTGAGGAGAAATGGCGGCGTAAGCAATCCGCCAGTCGAGTTGTCAAATTTGTGATGACCGCGCGTCTGAAACCGAGCCCCGCGCAGAATCTGTTTTCGTTGATGGGTGTCATCGATGCCTAGGTAGTATGCGTGCTGCGCGGACTATCGGGGGCGACTGATAAGGTGCCGTTGTCGCGTTCATCGTACCTGTCACCTTGATAACAATGGAAGCACGCTATTCCTCGCGAAGAAAGTGCTGACTGTTGCATCGAACCAAACCTGGCGCCGCTTCGTGATCAGCCCATCCATCGTGACGGCATCATTCTAATGATCGAGTCCCAGTAGAGCAACAAACATAAGCAAGCAACACCGACAAGCCCCAAGAACGTGCAGCCTGCACTCGAAGATACCCTTGGCCGGCTTGAAGCCTCTCAGTGCTTATGAGTAAACGCGAGTGATTTCAAGCCTGCCGAAGGTACCCTCGCGTACACGTTGCACACGCTTGAGGCATGTTGGTGTCGGTGGTTTCGGTTTGTCGCTATAGTGGGACTCGTACCTGACAGTGATAATTGTTGGGCGACTTTGTGCTGAATTTGAGAATACGCTAGCGTTTGAAGACATGGACAAAGGAAGAGAGCTGGACACCACTGTGCGCACAGTGGTGTCCAGTTCTCTTCCTTTGGTCCTTGCGCGAGCGGAGTCCGGTTCTCCTCCTTTTGTCCTTGTTTTCGAGAGCGCTACTATGTATTCTCAAAGACATCAATCAAAGACGGATGAAATTCGTCACTATGCAAACGGAGGAGTGTGCTTCCTCGACGGAAGAAATGGAAGCATCCTGACATAGCACTTTCGCGCGTGGCTGAACCGCCATTACCCATGATCAAAGCATGTGCGCGAGCAGTCTGACGTCATAACAGTGATATGAGCTTCTGTGACATTAACCAGGTCTGCATTACTTGTGCGGTGCATTATTGGTGTCGCGCATTTTGGGAATCGCGAGCAGCGGCCATCTGCTGGATTTTGATCAAAGCCCTGAAGTAAGGACACTTCCAACCTATACCATGTACTGTTCATATTAGCCGGGTGTCTGTAAAGTTAAAAACTTATAGCCAATTGAGACATTCCGAATACCCTCACGCGAACAGCACGTGTGGCCGCTATACGCCTCGCAAGTGGGCTCATTTTCGTCTTCTGCGCATGAGAAAGGAAGTAGCGGTGACGTCAGAACGCCGAGCCCTGATTGGCTGATCGCGACCCCCTATCCCAGCGTCGTCTGCTCCTTTGCAACGTCGTCTGCTCGCAACGTCGTCTGCGTCTGTCTTACCTTTCCTGCGACTTTCGGAAATCGAGCGAGCTCGACTTCGCCTTTCAGAGAGGGCAGACGAAATAACTTGAGCGGTACGTTGTTTTTGTCTAACAACTAGCAGACGCGCATCAAGGAGGGAAGTCAAAGGACTCACTGGCAAGGTGTCCCGAGGCGCCGAGGTTTGTTTGCTAAGAACCGAGAGGGTGAGCGTGTTAGTGTCCGCAGGTTCCCTCCCAAATACTTTTTCCTAGCTCCTTTCGTGTGCGGCGAGACTCCTCACTCTTTAACGGCGTCGGCGGGTCGGCACAGTTAACGTCGTCTGCTTTACGTCTGCTAGTCAAAGCAATGGCTGCTTTACCTTTCCTGCGTCTGTCGGAGATTCACCGCTTTTTTATCAGCGAGAGTCACCGTTGCCTCGGAAAACAAGGAGATGACAAGAGGAAGAGATTGACCTCTTAATCTAAAATTGAGGTCAGCGATCAAAGTATAAGACGAGAATGGTTCACAAGGGTCGCGCGGGCATATTCCATTCAGCACGCCAGCCGGTCGTGGGCAGGCGGTCACCGAGTCGGAGTGCCTGCTAGGCCTATCTGCCGAGCTCACTTGGTCGTTTTCGGTGGAGTCGTGGCCGTTGGAGCTTTTCCCGGGTGTTTGTGGATCCAGCGTTCTTGTTCGTCGTCGTCTGTTTCAAGTACTTTTTACTTTTTTCTTGCTGCTTGAAGTCGGGACGCGTGAGAAGCGCTCGTAGAAAAATAAACGTCCATTGGTCGTCGTGACCGCGACGCTGTCGGCCATGCGGATTTGATCGTAAGAAGTGCGTATAGCTTCGGAGCTGTCGTAGGATTTCGTCGTAACCTGCGCAAAACTTACGAAAATATCGTTTCGTGAATACGAATTTGTTCTCAAGTTTTTTGTCTTACGCATATTTTTGGCGTAAGATCGTTCTGTAAACCTTGCCTCTGGCCTCTGCACTTTCGAAAGTCGCAGGAAAGGTAAGACAGACGCAGACGACGTTGCAAGCAGACGACGTTGCAAAGGAGCAGACGACGCTCAGATAGGGGGTCGCGATCAGCCAATCAGGACTCGGCGTTCTGACGTCACCGCTACCCCCTGCGCAAGAAGCAGACGAACTTGCCCTCCGCATAATGAGCAGCGGTGCTTCCATGTGCCACATATTCGTGCGCTCCTATAGCGTGCTTCCATGTGCCACATACCCGGGTGCCGATCAAATTCCAGACTGCGATGGCCTCTGGAATACAAGAAGGTAGTACTAAAAAAAGTATAAAACAGGGGTCTATTTAATGACGTTTGCCTGGTGTGGTAATTTGCTTACGTAATCATATAAGGCAGGTCCGCTAACCACCTTGAATTGGGTCACGAGCTTCAGAACCCGGTAAGATGCTGATGACAGCAAGGCACAATCGTCCAAGTTCCCTCCAGTGCCCAACTGCCTCCTACGATGCTTTCCATGTCCGCGATAGAGACAAAATGCCGTTATCAGTTAAAGCAGACTCCTCGCGACGCAGAAACGCATACGCTAATGTGGCATGTTTCTGTGTCCTACACCATAGTTTTCTGTGCGAGTATACGTTGCACCAAGCTTCTAGATCTCTTGCCCCGAGCGTGCTCTCTCGACTCGTGTGTGTCTATGCAAACACATGCGGGGTTCTGGGACCCTGGGGGCAATGGCGTAGGTTATCGACTCGACACACAAAGCGTGGTAGTCTTTGCGAGAAAATCATTGTCGGAGCTGCTTTTGGCTTCTGCGAGCGGGCACCTCTCATCCGAGTCCATATATCTGCAGGGATCGGTCGATATTCATCATATTAAGGACAACCATCACTCTTTCTTCGCTGAACGTAGCTTGTTCGTTTATTAACCTGAGAAAATGATACACACAAAGTCTGCTGACAAGTCGTGTCGCCGCTCACGAAACTTCACTGATGATTTTGCTTGGCTGCATAAATACAGCGCAAGACTGAACGACTAGAAGTATATGGCACAAGCAAACGGCGATTACTGAATTCTCAGAACAAACGACAGAACATAAATGAAATAACAAACGTATAGAAAGTATGCGGCAGAACTGCGCCAGTAGATGTATGCTGCCACTACCTCATACTCGGAGTTAATAACAGAGAATGCGATGAGGTAATAAAAGTAAATCAAACATGCTGCCAAAATGCACCAGCATATAAAAATAAGACAGTGTAATCTGTAGAGTACTGCTGAGCCCTATCAGCCAGTACCCGACGGAACGCTTTCATAGAGTATTTCCAAGGGCCTGCTGAGGTTAAAAAATTATCCGCCGCCATTTTGAGCTTGGCGAGTGACTAGAATGAGATCCGATCGCCGGAGGCGTGCTGAACATCGGGTGGTCAGACTTGAAATTCGCGATGAGGCCGTCGCTGGTAGCACACTTGTTCCCGTTCTTTCTGAGATGCGTTGAAGGGCGTCGGTGGCCGCGTGGAAGACTTGCGTAGCCCACGTCGTGTTTCGGCCCCTTCATGGCAGAAGGTCCGCGCACGCTTCTCCGGACATGCACGGTCTGCGTCACTGGAACCGCACCAAGATCATCGCCATCATCACGAGGATCTCCCACCACCCCCCTTCTCCCGTTCTTATCAAGCGTTCGACTATATGGTGCCTGGAACGCGTCTCCAACTGGTATGTTTACCGTGTCCAAGGAAGTGGTCCATCCATTACTGCCTGATGACGTCGTAGAAGTGTCGTGCTGTCGCCGACGACGTCACCTGCGGCGCGGACACGTGGCATGCAGAGCCGGTGCAGGACGGAGAAATCGACGACACGGCCGCTCTTCGCTCAGATAGTTTCGGTTCGATGCCGCGTGCAAGGGCGGCATTTCTTGCTCCGAACGCGCACTAAGAATTTTTAATCGCAATTTCAAGTCAAGGCTAGACGGTAATAAGGCCAACGCAATAAAAATGTATAAAGATAGTTAAACCTTTTTAGATAGTAAGCAAGCTAATGAACTCATTTAGCCTCTTTTCCAGAGGCCTCAACTCAGCCCCAGGGGCCAGGAAAAAAAAACCCTAACGCAAATTCCTTTGAAAAAAGAAAGACTAAAAAAACGCACACACACACACACACACTTTGTATACTAGTCACAGTTTCACTTTCTAAACTCTGTTACAACGTAGAGTCGTCACATCAGCATTTTCAATACGTTGTAGCAGAGTTCAGAAAGTGAAACTGTGACAAGTATAGAGGGTGTGTGTGTGTGCGGTTTTTTTTTTGTTTTGTTTTGTTTTGGTTTTTCTTTTTTTTAAAGGAATTTGTGTGAGGATTTATTTCCCCTTTAATACAGAATTCTAGAAAACAGGCGCGCGCGTAAAAACATGCTTCGAAGGCTCCGGTAGTACTGTACACGGATCACGGTAACGGTTAACGAAAAGTATGTCCCTAATATCTGACGCGTAAACATATCACGAATGTAGCATCCCGCTCTCGAGGAGTGTTTCCCCTCAGCACGTGGCTGCGCTGCGGCGAAGCGAGATAGGCAGTCGCTTCTCCGCACCGCACCAGTGCGCGGTGAGAAGTGCATTCAACGGAGTTAAAAACCTCCCCCGAAGTCCCCGCATGGACCCCGAACATTCAGAAGTATTGCGAAACTTAATAGCATTGACTGTGTTTGATAAGAAGATCAAGTCAATGTAATATGTTATTCAAAGCGATAAAGGAGAAGAAAATATATATATATATCACAACCGCACAAGACTACCATAACGATTCGGTAGTGTAATGGGGCCTGAACTATATTAAATTTCAGTATTAAAAATGCAAAAAAAAAAACAAAAAACTTTTGGCTGAAATTTTTGCGCAGATTCTTCACATTTTGATTAAACGCAGCAGGTATTGGCGGGCTAGCAGTTCAGAGCAAGTGGCGCAGCATTCACATTTCTGCTTAGCTTATCGGAAGCTACAGCCCCTAAGCTAAGCTAAGCTGTAGGAGATTTGGCTCCTGAAGACCATCTATTAGCGAAAAGTAGGCTGTTATTCTACTTCCACTGTTAAAGCGAACGCGCAATGCAATGTCCACTCAGGTATGACTTTCTTGGTTTGCCAGCAAAACTGCCTCGGACAAAGGCGATTCCATCGTCGACGAAAGGGTCGAACAAAGTAGTAGACAAGGAGAAACAAAGAGGGACGTGTTTTCCTTTGTCCGCTACACCGACACCGCAGGCCCTCTGGCCAGTGGCGTTAGTGGTTGTTTATAGACGACGAGCTACTGGTGTACGCTTTGCCTCAACCTGTGCCTGGGGTGCGTCTCCGACTGGTGATTAACGCGTCCTCAAACGCGGTCCCTCGATTTCCATCCGCACACCCAAGGGGCGCGCCGCAGCACCGCAAAGCAGTATTGGACTCGCTGCTCGACATTGTCGCGGCAGCCAAACTACGAGACTACCTAAGCCCTGAAGTTTACAATACCGCCAACCCCTTCAGCCCATTTCCCCAAACCCCCCCCCCCCCCCCCCCCCTCTCTCCGATGTTAGCAGACAAAGGAATTTGACACGTTTAATGATAATTACACGACACGACACGTTTAACAATAATTATAATATCCGTCCGATGACGTCATACGAGTGTCGTGCTGTCGCCCGCGACGGTGGGAATGCGGCAGACGCCTGTACTGCTGCAGGGCCGCTCTCCAGCTCGATGCTCGACGGAAGCTTCGGCAGCCTGTAGCTAGGACGCCGCGACGACAGCGACGCTCGCGTTCCCTCGGGT